>NC_052359.1:16031214-16184652 GCF_009727055.1 Benincasa hispida
CTAAAAATAGCAAGGTTGAAAAAGAATACCGCACCCCCAAATTTAAACGCAACAATGTCCTCATTGCTGAAAGATTGAAAGAAGTCATGCGATGCTCTTAGGAAATTTTGTAAAAGTCAGATTGAAAGAAAGATGGTGGACCACTAACTTCTAGAAATATTTCATGAGTTGACTGTCCTAAAATTAAGTTGACTCTAGTATATACAAAAAAATAGAGGCATGCGTTTCATCATTGAAATCATAATTAGCAAAGAGAAATAATGTGGTGACTTACTAAATTAATCAATGTGTAATGATTGCGCCGACTAAAGAGGATGCGATGATAAAATTATCACAGTTAAAGTGATATACGATAGAGAACAATTTGGAATAAACAAAGTAAAGGAAAGATACAACCCCAAAATTTTCTTTGTCGCCCGCATTATTTGTGAACGCATCCTTCTTTGCAGCGAACTGCTCTCTTCGATTGTGGTGGCGAAATAAGCTAGTTGCGTCTTTCGTGTAGCTCCTCCAAAATCGTTCACCACGATCGTTGCAAAGAAAACATTGAGAGAGTTAAATAAAAGACAGAGTTAGCAAAATTGTTTACCACAATTGCGGTGCCAATTTTTTTCTTTTGTAGAAATAAAAAGACAGATATACGATAAAAGATAAGAGAAGGGTAACGAAAAGTCATGAATCATTGATAGGAAAAAGGATATTCCAAAAGAATTACGTCCTTGATGAGTTTGAGTCACATAGTAACGTAGGGACTGCTTATTTCAATCTGGACTTTTTACGTCCAAGGCAGCTTTCTCTTCTTTTCTCGGTCTTCTGGGATCTTGATTGCCTTAATCTGGAGCTTTTCCCCATTGACGTTCATTACGATCTCCTCTTTGTGCACATCAATTTGAGCGCGGCCAGTCGAAAGGAATGGTCGTCTCAATGTGATGGGCGCATCTTCGTCCGCTTTATAGTCCAAAATGATGAAGTCTGCGGGTAAGATGAATTTATCAATTGAGATTGTGGCATCTTTCAACTCTCCCTCGGGATGTATTCGGGATCTATCCGCAAGCAGGAGAGTCTCCGTCATGGGCGTTTGTTTGCCCATATTCAATCGTTTGAAAGTCGATAGCGGCATTAAGTTTATACTCGCCCCAAGATAGCATAGTGCTTGACTGATGCGTTATTTTATTGAATGGAAATATGGGTGAAATGCGTTGGTGGAATTACGTTGTGCACTCAAGTTTCCCCAGCAGAATTCAAGTGTAAATTCCTTTGAGTTTCCTAGTAAGTCCAGGGTCGATCACAAAGACTTGTGAAAATAATTTGCGTTGATAATTTTCTTATGAAAACTTTGCGGTAACCGGGTAAATAATTGAAGTGGTTGGTTTATTGTTGTGTTGATAGAAATAAATAAATGCGGTGGATTTGAGAAACATTTTTGCGTTGATAGATGCAACGAGTATGCGTTGAATGGGTTGAGAAGATCTTTAGCTAGCGTTACTTGGGAATGCGTCAGACTATGCGATCATGTTACTACCATTCACAGCAAGTCATTTTACAATGTAAATGCAATGCTCCTAAATCTAGGACGCAAGTGTTGCATGCAAAATGTCCATAGAGCTTATTCCTAAGTCTCTACTCTTGTCCTATGCGTTGATGAAAAATAAAAAAATAAAAAAAAAGCAAGGTGACCACGTACAATCATATCTTTTGCTAAGATGCATGCAATGCATTGATAACAAATAGTGCTCATCCTAAGCACCAATTCTCGTTTACACGTTCTAATCTGGTTATTCCAAACCTAGATTCTGACCTAACCTTCCCAAGTCTAGATCTGTCTTTGACTACCCTTCCGAGTATCTCTAATAGACGAATGAAGCATACATAAACAAGATAATCACAAAAAGATGAAGATTCCCTCGTTGTGCTAGCTAAATGCTTCTCAACCCATTCAACTAATTTAGCTACTCATGGAAGTTAAGGTAGAGAGTGACAGATATAGAGAAAGAAATTTTCATTCTTATATATAAGTTTAAGTACAAAATGCAAATGGAAGTTAAGGTAGAAGAGCCTGGTAGCAATTCCTTGCTGACCGAGGCTTTTTAACACTAGAATCTCTTATTCTGAACTAAAGATATTCTCGCTTCCGCAGGAGTCGGCCTCTCTCTTTGCCTTGATAGCTTCCGGTGCTCTCTTAAGCTTGCCGGAATGATCTACTGGCATAACTTCTTCCCTCATATCCGTCTAAAAAGGTGAAAGAAAACTATGGATAGAGCCATGAACCAAAAATGGTGAACTAATCAACTGCTTAACACCCTTCTCTGAAGAATGCCCTTGGTATTTATAGGGCATCAAAAGATGAAAGGCGGCTTCTCTTTCCTGGTTGTATAGATGGGACAGCTTTAATTCCTGACTGATGCGTTGGATAATTGTCACTGATAAAGCTGGATGTACTTTGTGACTGTTATCGGCTGTCAACTTAATATGGATCCGACTGCTGTCAGCTTTCTGTCCCATCGATCTTAATTATCCTTAAATATGGATGCGCCCACCATGTTGCGGTGATTCTTCTTGGGTGAATATTTGCGAGCAGAATCAATGCAAAGTCTTGGGCGAAGTTGCGCTCGACCAATGAATTCCTATGATCACAATCTCTGCAATGCGTTAACGCATATTCTGTACAAAAAATACAAAAATCAATAGTTCTAATGCACTGACGCATGCAACCGCACTATTATAGATTTTATGCTTAATGGACGTAATTTATCATTTTTCATCAATGCAATCCGACATTGTTTAATAACTTAGCACCATGATAACGTGAATTTCTACCCGTTATCATTGACCAATGTAGACCCCTCCAATAGAGTAGGGTATCGTGAAGCTTCCTGGGTCACACATTTTTTGTGGGACCATAGTATGTAATCCTTGCGTTACTGCCACTACAGCGATCTTTTCTTCATCATTTTGTTTCTTTTTCAATCTTTTCGGGAATGGTGGTAGCTGTACTTCTTCTATCCCGTGTTCTAGAGGCTTGTACGTGGGCATAACTTCTGGGTTCATCTTCTCGGGACCTTCTGAATCATATGTCAACGGGTTCTCGTTTGTCACCGCATTCAAGTTGGTCCTAGTGGGCTTTTCCCTTTCTTCCGCTATCGTTATTTCGCTTAGCAAGGAGACTGCTAGGCATTGTTCCTTTCCTGTACTCCCAGAGTTGTGAGGGAGCTTAGTTGAGCTCGGCAACGCTTCTTGCAGTCTACTTTTGAGTTCGCTCGCAATCTGTCCCATCTGAATTACAAGATTGTGGATGGACGTCTCTTGATTCTGAAGCACTGTTTCATTATTTTCAATATATTGCTTCAGCAAACTCTCCAAAGATGAAGATTGCGACGCCTGCAAACTACTAGCTTGATTTTGCGGTTGACCGTTTGTTCGCAGGAAAAATCCTTGTGGCCCTTCCTTTTGTGCCATTGGTTGATAGATTTTTTGTTGATTTTTCCACGCGAAATTGGGGTGGTTTCTCCACCCGGAGTTGTACGTATCGAAGAAAGGGTTACTCTTTACGAAGCATATTGACTGCGGATTTCTTGGGAATTTTTCAATCCGATGTGCTTCTCCACAGGTGACACAACTCGTGGTCGTTTGAGCGATTGCGTTAACCTGCCCTTTATGCGTTCCCGAGCTATTGATTGCGATGTCTTGTATCAGATTTATCATTGCGTTCATTTTGGTTTGTAGGGATGCGATGGCCCTATTACTTGCGTCACTATCTTTAATTTTCAGTCGTTGATCGCTTTCTCTTCAGTCCTTGTGATTTTTTAAATGCGATCAAGTATATTTTACGCCTCGTCAAATGTCTTATCGAGCAAACCACTAGCTGCTACCGCATTGCCAGCCGTTTGCGATGTCAGGTTCAATCTGTGGTAGAAAATTTCCATCTGTAAGCAATTTGGTAAGTTGTTATGCGGACAATCCCTTACCAGCCTCTTAAACCTCGCCTAGGCGTCACTGAGCGATTCGTCAATATCCTGTTCAAAATTGGTGATCAACTTCCTCCTTCTGGCGTTCTTCATCGGAGGGAAGTACTTCTTCATAAACTTCTCCACTACCTGTTCTCATGATGTAATCTCCACTGGTTCGAGAGAATAAGCCCGCTTTCGTGCCTGGTCATACAACGAAAATGGAAACAATGTTAATCGAACCTCCTCAACGGAGATGTTTAGGAACACGAACGTGTTGCAGATCTCAATGAAACTCCGAAGGTGGGTATGCAGATCCTCGCCATGCCTACCACCAAACTGTCCGGCAGTTTAGATCATCTATAGCATCATCGGCTTCATTTCGAACCTCGATCCGTCAAGAGCTGGCCTCATGATTCTTTGTGAGAAATCATAAAGGTTGAGCGACGCATAGTCCCAGATAGGCCTACTGCGGTCGTTCGCCAATAGGATGGGAGTCACCATGATATCATTTGCATTTGGTGCTCCATTTTCTGGTTGTTCCGCCATGTTTGGATCTTTCTCTTGTTGTTGTTGGCAATTGTTTCTTCTTCTTCTTCGAAAAGTTCTCTCAATCTCTGGGTCATAATCGGGCTCAGGATTTTGTCCTTCACTCATACGACACCCACTTCCTCCCTTACCTAAGGAGAAGCAGTGCACAGAGATAGAGAGTCTGCAAAGAAAATCAATAAGTTACCGTTAGCACAATGTATTGCCGTAGTCCCCGGCAATGGCGCGAAAAACATTATGCATGTTTAATGTGATGAAATAATGGTGTAGAATGCGATGGTGGAATATGCGTTATGCATGCAATTTTTCTTAGCAAGATCCAAGTATAAATCCTACTGAGTAGCCTGGTAAGTCCAGGGTCGAACACAGGGACTAAGGAAACAATATGCGGTGGTACTTTTCAATTACTTTGTGGTAACAAATAAATCAATGTGTTGGTTGGTTTGTTGTTTTAAGGTATAAAGTTTATGTAGCGGAATTGAGAAAAAAGCTAATAATGCAAAAGATACAATGAGTATACGAAGGAAAAGGTTGAGAAGGTCTTTAGCTAGCGTTTTCTGAGATTGCGTTCAAGTTATGCGATCATGCTACACACATGCGACATTAATTCATTTTCCAATGCAAATGCAATAGCTCCTAGTTTTAGGACGCATGCAATGTATGTGACGATGTCTATAAAGCTTATTCCTAAGTCTCTATTTCTTGCCTATGCGATGATGAATGATGCACACAGGTACAAGTTGACCACATACAATCATATCCTATCTCTAGGGTGCATGTGATGCGTTAATAGAAAACAGAACTTATTCTTAAGCTTCTATCTCTTGATTATGCGGTTCTAATCTGATTCTCCTGAGCCTAGATTCTAATCTGACTTTTCCAAGCCTAGATTTTATCCTTAGACTACCCTCCTGAGTATCTCTAATGGACGAATGACGCATAATAATACAAAATGATCGCATAAATGAAGATCCCAGGTTATGCTAGCTAAGTGCTTCTCAACCCATTCGACAGTTTTAGCTACTCATGCATAATGTAAAGAGAGTGGACACATATAAAGATGTAATTTCCATTTTATAAATAAGTTCATAAAACAAAATGACAATGGAAAATAAGGATAGAGAGCCTGGCAGCAATATCTTGCTTCCCAAGGCTTTTACACTGAGTTATCTCTATTATGCCCAAAAGATGTTCTTGATTCCGCAAGAGTTGGCCCTCTCTCTGTTCGGCACTCTTCCAAGTTAACCAGGACGATCTCTCGGCGTGTTCTCCCTTCACTCGCTTCTGCCTTCTAAGTAAAAGAAAACTATGAACAAGGCTAACTATCTTCTATATGGTAAGTTCTCTGATAACGGGCAGAAATGCACGTTATTACAGCGCAAAGTTATAAAGCAATGCAGGATTGCGATGGTAAAAATACACAATATTGCGTCCAAAAGCATTAAGTTTACAACATTGTGATCACATGCGTCCATCGCATTAAAACAGCTAACTTATATATTTTATGCAAAAAAATGCGTTGATGCAAGGTGGAAATGTGATCCAAAGAAATTAACGTCCGAACGCATTAAAGATTGCGACCACAAGACTATGCGATCATTTTTGTTCGTGAAATTTTGCTCAAGAAGGTGGCCGCATAGACCCGACGCATCAAGGTGGGCGCATTTGGGTGAAAGCCTAATAAATCGCGATGGGACAGAAAGCTGGGACGGTCGATTCCGAATTAAGTTGACAAGCCGTTAACGACCTATTGTAGCAAGTACACTCAACTTTTTGGTGAAAATTATTCGGCGCATCAGACAGAGAATTAATGTCATCCCATCAGTGCAATCATATAAGAGAAGAACCTTTTCACCCTGAAGCTCTATAAATACTGAAGGCCACCTTCACTGAAGGAGTTCACTCAGTTTTTCAGAATTCACCATATAGATAGAAGTAGTCTTGTTCATATTTTTTCTTTTACTTAGAAGGCGGAAGCGAGTGAAGGGAGATTACACCGAGAAAACGTCCCGATGAACTCAGAAGAGTGCCAGCAAGTGTCGAAATCACAGAGAGGGCCAACTCTTACAGAAGCAAGAACATCTTTTGGGCAGAATAGAGATAACACAGTGTAAAAGCCTTGGGAAGCAAGGAATTACTACCAGGCCCTCTACCCTTATTTTCCATTGTCATTTTGTACTCTAAACCTATTTATAAAATGGAAATAGCATCTTTATATCTTTCCACTCTCTTTACATTACGCCTGAGTAGCTAAATCTGTTGAATGGGTTGAGAAGCACTTAGCTAGCATAACCTAGGATCTTCATTCTATTCGATCATCTTGTATTATGTATGTGTCATTCATCCATTAGAGATACTCGGGAGGTTAGTCTAAGGATAGAAGGCTCGGGAGAGTCAGGTTAGAAATGCATAATCAAGAGAGAGAAGCTTAGGAATAAGTTCTGTTTGCTATTAACGCATCACATGCACCCTAGAGATAGGAAATGATTGTATGCGGTCACTTTGTCCTTGTGTGCATCTTGCATCATGCATATGCAAGAGGTAGAGACTTATGAATGAGCTCTATAGACACTATCCATTCATCGTATGCGTCCTAAAATTAGGAGTCATCGCATTTGCATTGGAAAATGAATTGCGGTTGCATGAGTGTAGCATGATCGTATAACTTAAACGCATTATCAGGAAATGCTAGCTAAAGACCTTCTCAACCTATTCCTCTGCATACTCAGTGTATCTGTCGCATAATTACTCTTCCCTCAATTTCACCGCATACATTTTATACCTTAAACATCAAACCAACCAACATTTGATTTATTTGTTACCGTAAAGTGATCGAAAACTACCATCGCATACTATTTTCCTTAGTCCCTATGTTCGACCCTGGGCTTACCAAGCAACTCAGTAGGATTTATACTTGAGTTTTGCTGAGAAAACTTGCTTGTACAACGCATATTCCACCATCGCATTCTACACCATTATTTCATTGCATAAAATAATGCATCAAGTTTTTGGCATCGTTGCCGAGGACTTTGGCAATACATTGTGTTAACAGTAATTTTTTGATTTTCTTTGCAACTTTCAATCTCTGGTGAATTATGACCCAGAGATTGAAAGAACGTTCCAACGAAGATTGGGAGACAGCCGCCAACAACAACAATAAGAGAAAGATAACATGGCGGAACAACCAAGAAAGGGTGCACCAAATGAAAATAATATCATGGTGAATCCCATCCTATTGGCGAACGACCGCAATAGGCCCATCCAGAACTATGCATCGCCCAACCTCTATGATTTCTCACCAGGAATCACGAGGCTCGCTCTTGACGGATCGAGGTTTGAAATGAAACCGATGATGTTGTAGATGATCCAAACTGCCTGATAGTTTGGTGGTAGGCGTGGCGAGGATCCACACGCACACCTCCGGAGTTTCATTGAGATCTAAAACACTTTTGTGTTCCCAAACATCTCCGCTGAGCAGGTTCGATTAACATTGTTTCCATTTTTGTTGTGTGACCAGGCACGAAAATGGGCTTATTCTCTCGAACCAAGAGAGATTACATCATGGGAGCAAGTAGTTGAGAAGTTTATGAAGAAGTACTTGCCTTTGCTGGAGAATGCCAGAAAAAGGAAGTTGATCACTAATTTTGAAAAGGATATTGACGAATCGCTCAGCGATGCTTGGGTGAGATTTAAGAGGCTGGTAAGAGATTGCCCGCATAACGGCTTACCAGACTGCTTACAGATGGAGATTTTCTACCATGGACTAAACTCTGCATCGCAAACGGCTGCCAATACGGCAGTAGCTGGAGGTCTGCTGGATAAAACTTATGATGAGGCCAAGAAAATCCTTGATCGCATTTCTAAAAATCATGAAGACTGGAGAGAAAGCAATCAAAGTTTGAGAATCAAGGACAGTGACGCGAATAATGGGGCGATCGCATCTCTTCAGAGTCAAATGACTGCGATGATGAACTTGATATAGGGAATCGTAATCAACAGGCCAGCAATGCATAGTGGCAAATGAACGCAATCAACCAGATGACCGCAAGTTGTGCTACTTGCGAAGAAGAACATCCAATGGAAAAATGCCCGCGAAACCCACAGTTAGTCTATTTTGTGAAGAATAATCCGTTTTCTAACACCTACAACCCTGGGTGGAGAAACCACCCTAACTTCGCATGGAAAAATCAACAACAAAATTTTCAATCAGTGGCACAAAAAGAAGGGCCACCCAGATTTTTCCCGTGAACCAACGATCAAACACAAAATCAAGCCAGCAGCTCGTAGGCGCCGAAATCTTCCTCTTTGGAGAGTTTGTTGAAGCAATATATTGAAAAGAACGAAACAGTGCTTCAAAATCAAGCGCCATTCGCAACCTGAAAATTCAGATAGGCCAGATTGCGGGCGAGCTCAAGAATAGACAGCAAGAAGCCCTGCCGAGTTCAATGAACACATATGATTGCATAGCCTTACGTCAATGCATATGATCGTATAGCCTTGCGGTCGCAATCTCTTATGTGCTCGGTTGCTAATTTACTTGGATCGCAATTTCGCCTTGCGTCCATGCATTTTCCTGCATAAAATATATAACTTAGCTGTTTTAATGCGGTGGACGCTTACGATCGCAATGTTGTAAACTTAATGCTATTGGACGCAATATTATATATTTTTTCCATTGCAATCCTACATTGTTTTATATCTTTACGCTGTAATAACGTGCATTTCTACCCGTTATCAACATACCATAGGACTAATTCCTTTAATATGTGCTAGGTTCCAGCCAATCGCCAACTTGTGCTTCTTGAGCATCTCCATCAACTTGCCTTCCTACTCAGGGGTTAGTTCTTTTCAAATGATGATAGACTGGGTATCCAACTCTGCCAAATAAGCATACTTTGGGTGCTCAGATAGCTCCTTAAGTTCCAGCTTGAGGGCCTACACGACAGAAGAAAACAATTTCTCAATCAAATCATTAGATAAAGAATCAAGACTTATCGTTCGGACACTGTCACAAAGACAGATCATCAAAGGAAATGGTGACACTAGAGCCATCCTCATCCGCGTCATAATATACATCCCAAACTACTTCCTACTCCAAAGAACCAATCACATCAATTTGGCACAGTGTAAGAGGACTCTGACTGGGGACTCTCATGGCATCAACAATGTTAAATTTACCTATTTTCCCATCAAATTCAACCGATAATGTGCTATCATCCACATATTTCTTGGTCTTTATAGTTTTCATGAAAGGACTACCTAGTAAGATAGATGTAGACGAGCTTGAAGAATTCTCTTCCATTTTCAAAATGTAAAAATCAACAGGAAAAATTAATTCATTGACTTAGACAAAAACCCCCTGTACTACTCCCATGGGATGTATAAATGACCTATCAGCTAATTGAATTACTATGCCAATTTCATGCAAATCATTCAATTTAAAATCCGGGAAAATTGAATAAGGCATTACATTTATGAATGCTCCTAAATTTAGCATAGTGATAATGGGCAGAAATGCACGTTATCATAGTACTAAGTTCTTAAACAATGTTAGCTTGCATTGATAAAACATGTTAAATTACGTCCATTAAGCATCAGTTTCATAATATTTCGGTCGCATGCGTTCATCACATTAGAACAGTTGATTTTTGTATTTTTGTGCAGAATATGCGATGACGCAAGGCGGTAATTGCAATCATAGGAAATCATTGGTTGAGCGTAGCATTACTACAAGGCTTTGCAGTGATCGTGTTCGCAAATATTCGCCCGAGAAGGATCGCCGCAACTTGGTCAGCGCAACATGGTAAGCACATCTAGGTGAAAGGCTAATTAATCGTGATGAGATAGAAAGCTGTTGACAGTCAAATACGAATTAAGTTGACATCCGATAATGATCACAAGTACATTCAGCTTTTCGGTGACAAATATTCGGCGCATCAGTCAGGAATTAAAGTCATCTCATCTGTACAATCATGAAAGAGAAGTCGACTTTCACCCTGGATGCTCTATAAATACCAAGGGCATCCTTCAGAAAAGGGGTTCAGCAGTTCGAAATTTCATACTTCAGTTCGCTCATCTTTGTGCATAGTTTTCCTTTCGTTTTAAGACGGAGCAAGAGAAGAGTGGTGATGTCGGAGATCACTCAGGGAAACTCGAGAGAGAACATTGAGGCGAAGAAATAGACAGTGGGCCGACTCTCGCGAGAGCGAGAATATCTTTTGAGCACGAGTAGAAAACAGTGTAAAAGTCTGGGCAGCAAGAGATTGCTCCAAGGCCCTTTATTCTATACTTGCATTGTTACTTTGTACTTCATCTTTATATTTATATAATGGAAGTTCTATTTCTACATCTATTCACTTTCTTAGCACGCATGAGTAGCTAAACTAGTCGAATGGGTTGAAAAAACTAAGCTAACATGACCTAAGAAGTTCATTGCTTACGATTGTCTTATTTTATGTTGTACCAAATACCCTTTAGAGCTACTCGAGAGAGAGTCTAAAGAAAGAACCTAATGACTCGAGAGAGCTAGGTTAGAATCTGGACTAGAGAGAGCAAGATTAGAACTACATAAACAAGAGATAGGGACTTAGAGATAAGCTCTGTTTTGTCAACCTGCATCGCATGCATCCTAAATATGGGAATGATATTATGTGGTCGCCTTATTTGTGTGTGTGTCATTTTCTCATCGCATAAATAAGAATAGAGGCTTATATGTAGGTCCTATAGACTTAGTGCATATATCGTATGCGTTCTAGCCTTAGAAGCCGTGGCATTCGCAACGAGAGGTGGTTTACTGTTGTATGCATGTTGTATGATCGCATAGCATGAATGCATCATAGAAAGTGTTAGCTGAAACTTTTCTCAACCCGTTCACCGCATACTCGTCGCATTTCTCGTTTATCAACTCTTTTCAAACTCTGTCACATTTTTTTATTTTTTATTAACACAAACAGCAATCCCAACACTTTATTTATTTATTTGGTTACCGCAGAGTTTTCATAAGAACTACCAACGCAACCTGTTTTCACAAGTCCCTGAGTTCAACCCTGCACTTACCAAGAAACTCAGTGGAATTTACACTTAGATTCTGCTGAGGAAACTTGAGTGCACAATGCAATTTCACCATCGCATATCATCTATAATTCACTTCATAAAAATAAAGCATCACATAGCCCTTTCAATTTTCGTGTTACCGATCACATAGGGAAGAGAGAATATACCTAGGTCCTTTTGTTTCCCATTCATATTTTTTCTTAACATAGCATAAACAAATTGACTTACCACTACTCCTTCCTTCTCTTTTGCCTGTCTTTTACTTGTGCATAATTCCTTCATAAATTTGTGTATCTAGGAATTTGCTTGACCGCATCTAGACGTGGAATATTGATTTCCACTCTTCTGAATGTATCGAGAAGCTCTCGGTCAACCTCGTTCTCCTTAGGCCTCGCTGATGCGTTATTTTATGAGGTGAAATTATGGAATGAGATGCGGTGACAGAAATGCGTTGAGTAACAAGTTTTTCAGCGGAATCCAAGTATAAACCCCACTGAGTTTCCTGGTAAGTCCAGGGTCGAACTTAGGGACTAGGAAAAATAGTATGCGGTGATAATTTCTAAGAAGACTTTGCGATAATCAACTAAATCAAATAGTTGTTTGGGTTGTTGTTTGCGGTATAATAATAAATATATGCGGTGGATTTGAGAAAAGATCGATTATGTGGTAGATGCACTGAGTATGCGGAGGAACGGGTTGAGAAGGTCGTTAGCTAGCATTTCCCGAGAATGCGTCAAACTATGCGATCATGCTACACTCATGCGACAGCAAATCATTTTCCAATGCAAATGCGGTGCTCCTAGTTCTAGGACGCATGTGTTGAATGCAAAAATATCCATAGAGCTTATTCCTAAGTCTCTACTCATTTCCTATGTGATGATGCAAGATGCACACAAAGACAAGGTGACCGTACACAATCATATCCTATCTCTAGGATGCATGCGATGCATTAATAGTAAACAATACTTATTCCTAAGCTCCTATCTCTTGATTATGCGTTCTACTGACTCTCTCGAGCCTAGATTCTAACCTGACTTTTCCAAGCCTAGATTCTGCCCTTGGACTACCCTCTCGAGTATCTCTAATGGACGAATGATGCATACATAATACAAGATAATCGCACAGAGTGAATATCCCCAGTTATGCTAGCTAAGTACTTCTCAACTCATTCGATAGATTTAGCTATTCTTGCGTAATAAACAGAGCATGAACAGATATAAAGAAGTAAGTTCCATTTCTATAGATGAGTTTAAGAACAAAATGACAATGGAAGATAAGGATAGGGAGCCTGGCAGTAATCCCTGGCTTCCCAAGGCTATTACACTGCCAACTCTATTCTGTTCAAAATATATTTTTGCTTCCACAGGAGCCGGTCCTCTCTCTGATCTCGACGCTTTCGGAACTCTCCCAAATTTACCGAAATGATCTATCGGCACAATCTCGCTTCTCTCGCTTCCACCTTAAATAAAAGAAAAACTAAGAACAAGGCTAATCTATCTAAGGAAAAATTCTTTTACTCTCCGAACTCCTTTGCTGAAGGTTGCCTTCGGTATTTATAGAGCTTCGGGGTGAATGGCAGCTTCTCTCTTATGATTGCACAAATGGGTGGGCTTTAATTCTCTGACTGATAAGCCGAATATTTCTCACCGAAAAGCTGAGTGTACTTGCTACAGTAGACCGTTAACAGCTTGTCAACTTAATTCAGACTCGACGTCATCAACTTTCTGTCCCATCGTGATTAATTATGCTTTTCACTCAGATGCACCCACCAGTTGTGGCGGCTCTATGCAACAATCTTTCTTGAGCAGATGTTTACGAGCACAAATCACCGCAAAGCCTTGCTATAACATTGTGCTCGACCATTGCTTTCTTGTGATCGCATTTTACGCTTTGCGTCAACGCATATTCTGCACAAAAATACAAAAGTTAACTTATTTCATGCGATGGACGCGTGCGACCGCAATGTCATGAACTTAATGCTTTTTGGATGCAATCTTATATATTTTATCAACGCAAACCTGCATTGTTTAATTACTTAGTACTGTAGTAACGTGCATTTCTGCCCGTTATCACTCGCCAACCTAGAAAGAAAATGAGCTTTAGGAACATAAGCATTTGAAGAAAGAAGGGGGGGTGAGGGGGTCAAATTTTTCTCCCTTTGTTCTCTTAGGAGACGGTTCTCTTATAACAGTTGGTCCAATGGATACAAGGGAAGATGGAGTTTCAACAGAAGTAGTAGGTGGTGAAAGTTCTTTTCCACTCCTTAATGTGATGGCACTAACATTCTCCCTAGGATTCACTTCAGGCTGCGATGGGAGTTTTCCAAAATGTCTCTCCAATTTGCTTACAAAAGGTGGCTAGTTGGATAATTTGACTCCCTATCTGGTCCAAAGCAGTCTTTGTATCCTGTTGAAAACGCAAACTATTATTAGCTAAATTCTTCATAATGTCTTCGATAGACATACCTGAACTCGTAGAGGCTCCTATGTTATTATGAGCCTGCTCATTATGTCTACCTCATTTAAAATTAGGGTGATCATGCCAACCTGGCTTGTTTGGTTGCATGGGTCTTTTCGTCTATTCTGCCCTTATTATTAAAGCATCTTGATGTATTAATCTCCCACTAGAAATTGAGGCATATATCAGCAGCGTGCCCAGTCATCAAACAAATCTAGCATGTCACCATCTGTTGATTCCTCTCTAATGCCATCTATTTTACATCAGCAACTAAGTCAGAAATTTAACTTCTTAATTCACCTACATCAAATGCAGATTTAATGTTGATTGATCCTCTAGTCCTAAATTGTTGAGTATTAGCAGCCATGGAAACAATGAGGTGTTTTGGTTCAGTGGGAGTTTTGTTCACCAAAGCTCCTCCTGCAAGAACATCAACATTGCTCTTATCCTATTGAAGCAATCCCTCATAGAAATACTGTATAAGGATTTGATCTAAAATTTGATGGTTAGGAAAACTTGGACCTCTTCTAGTACTTATATAGTGACTCATCTTGGTCTGAAGGATATAGTAGATCTTCTTCCTAATGCCAGTGGCACAAAAAGCTGGGAAAAGCTTCTCAAGATCAACGAATGTTGCAATATTTGCAGGTGGCAAGTAATATAACCAATCTTTTGCTTCATCTTTCAATGAAAAGGGGAACAACCTTAAATTTATCTACTCTCTAGTGACTCCATGTGGTCGTATCCCGTCGCCTACAATCTAAAAATCCTTGAGATGCCTGTATGGGTCTTCACTTGTAAAACCATGAAAAATAAGGAGTAAGTGAATTAATCATGTTTTCAACTCAAACGTACTTGTGGTTTTAGGATAAATTATGCACAGAGGTTGTTGAGTAGTATCAGGAGCTGCTAGCTCTCTTAGAGTGTGTTTATGTTGCTCAGCCATCTCAGTCTCTTGGGTAAGCTTCTTAAAATTCTCTTCAATTGCTTGTGTGTCTTCCACACTGATTTGATCAATTTGCGCAGCTCACACTCTTTCTTCTCTTTGAAGTCGTCTTGCCTCTCTCTTCATATCTTCAAAATACAACAATCTAGAGTTTCTAGAGGAACGAGTCATACAACAAAGAGAAAATAAAAGTGCAAGCAAGAAACAAGTTTTTCAGGGAAAAATACAAGGCTCCTCGGCAACAGCGCCAATTTGGCGAATTGAAAAGCTGTCAAGACTTTCAATTCGACCAGATAATTGTTCTGTTTCCTACTCTAATTTCGTAGTATTAAGGTAGTAACGAATCGATCCTCAGAGAGACGGTCAATTTTCCCACTAAATTACTTGTTTTAGGTATCCAAGGGGAGTTTTGATGAATTGGTTTCGATTGCGAGAAATTTGATTAAAAATAGTAACGATTGAACATAAATTTGATGCTGCGTAAATAAAAACCATTAATGAAACAAAGCCTAGCTTGGGGTAAATCAAATTTATTCCTAATTTGCTATCCAATCATTGATCAATCAGAAAAGTACCTTGCAATTTAATTGGTTTTAACTTAGCCAATCACTTTAGAAAAACTAGAAGGAAGATCAATTAATCAAATTAATTCTTAGGTCTGAGGGACAAGCCTCCTAAACATGCAAACTAAATAGCATTAAGGTCTAAGTCAATTGCTAAGATGAACGAAATAATTAGGAACAACCTAATTAAGTATTTAATGCGAATTTCTCCTAAGTTAGCTAGAATGATGCTATTCAATTGGAAAAGCCAAATCATTATGCAACTCTAGCCTAACTTTCGTTACTTGGCGATCAAGAACCTAACAATTATGGATTAGATGTAAACCTATAACTGTGATTAAACATGCTTGACCAATTTGTTTGATTATCTCAAATACATTCAATCAATTAAATAAGAGCAAGAGAAAATCCAAAAACTTGTTAAAATTACAAGACAACAAATGTTCATGATCTCATGAGGTAAAAAAAATCAAGATATAAATCCTCCCAAGCTGGATAATAGTACATTAGTCTTGATGCATGCTTGAATCAACAAAAAAAATGATCTAAAAATGTCTCAATTGAATGGGGAAGAAGAAATATGGAGAAGATATCAGCAAAGTAGGGAGAAATCTGCTTAAAATCATGGTGTCAATTGTGGGCAACAAGATTAATTTAAATAATCCATGTTGCAGCGTTGCAACACTACTTCGAGTGTTGCAACACTAGCCTCAACCATGCATGTGTATTTTTTCCATCAAAGTACGTCGTGATAACTTGTAGAAATACAAGTTATTGTACCTCTTCCATGTAAAAAAAAAATTTTAAAAAAAGGCATGAAACTTTGACATTCTTTACCAGAGAATTTATACAAAAAATGGAGTATGCGATCACACACTTTCAATATCTAACATATCTAAATTTTGGACTGATATTGCTATCATTGCTATCTTTATGTAGAATACCCTTCAGCACAACCAGATGAATGCATGATCGAATTAGCCAAGTACCCACTTACGCGATCAAGCAAGAACTGCCAGAAAAACAAATGATTGCATAGCTATTAGCGATGAGGCATGACATGACATAGGCGGTGGGAGTCAAATCACAGGCTACGCTGGTAGCCAGCAAAAGAACTTGATTGACGATTCAATGAACCCCTGACATGTTGCAGACGTGCGAGAGGATATAGAATTTAATGCACCCCATCAATGCAATCATGAGAAAGATAAAAAAAAAAAGGAAAAAAAAAAAAAAGAAGAAGAAAAGGATCATCGAATGTCTATAAATACTCATGCAATTCTCATACAGACACAGGAAGAGATGAGAGGAAATTCTGAGAGGAAACTCTACCCAAAAACTTTTCTATTTTTCCATAGAAATTCCTTAGTGAGAGCTTAGGATTTTTGTGAGAAAGAAAAAAGGATACTACTGTTAACGTTCTAAGTGAAGCAGTCATAAAAAAGAGCTGGAGGGAGCAAGACATTGCAGACCAAGACTTGATTCAATACTCCTTTCTTTTTCTTTGTGTAATGGCATTATAATTCTATATTGACAAATTCAGACTTTTTAATATGTATACACGTTCATCTTATCTTTTGTCTATCTTTTCCATCAATATCATGCATAACTAAATTGTCCAATGAGTTGAGAAGTATGTACCTGACACTGTTAAGCAACAAGAGAATCATGTGATCAACTTGTCTTATGCGTGCTTATATGTATTGCTTGAATCAATTGAAAGATTATTCTAAGTAAATTTAATCTAAGTTCGAAAGACCATAGATTTGGAACTCATAAAACAACAGATGTTTCTTAGAAATAAGTATCTCCTCTGCACATTGTATTCACTGCATGCATTTTAGAAATAAGATAATGTGGCTAGATACACTAAGAACTTATGGATGTAACATTGAGCGCGTCGCTTGATCACATAATCCACTTAGTTTGTTTAATAAGTGTTAGTGACAATTCTTCTCAACCTTATCTTCATATATCTCTTTAAATTCATATTGTTTCATTTAAACGAAATTTTCATCGCATAGTACTTAGATTTAAAACAGCGCATTCACTCAACTACTTTGAACATTTCAATTTGCTCTACGATCATATTTTTAGTTTCACCACACATTTGCAAGCAATCCCTACGTTCGACCCTGGACTCACCAGGACTCTGGTTGAATTTGCACGTGGGTTCGACTAGAGAAAACTAAGTGTTAGACCACATAAGTCTTATCTTTTCATCACATGTTATTAACGCATCAGTAATGTAGCTACGCTAGACGCAGCGTTGCAACGCTTTGAGAATAGATGCTCTTAGGTCTTTAGCATAAGGCATCAGCATAACACGAGCGCCGTTATGCTGCGGGCGATGCAATGCTGAGGGGGAGTATTAGAGCATAGCTTTTATTATATCAGTTAGAAGTTTGTTATTCTGTTGTAAAGTTATTTCTTGCTTCCTTCTGTAACTTGCCTATATAAAAGACCTTTTCTCATATCAATAAAGTAAGCAAGTTTTATTTACTTGTTATCTTAATAAGGGGCTATTTAGGATGCTAAGTTAAGATATGATATCTAAAGTTCATATGTCTATGGAGTGCATATGACTATGAAGTTCATATGTTTGTGTTTGAGTTGCAGAGTTGTTTTGTCTGAGTTCATATGTGTGTGTTTGGGGTGCATATTTGAGTTCATATGTCAGGGGTATCTGATGCAGATTTTAAAACTCTTCATAATCTACTTTTATGACTATTATTTTTATTTTGAAACTTTTGTATTCAATAATTCTACCTCATCTTGTTTGAATAAAATATGCATTACAATTCTTTTATTTTATTTTTTTAAAAGATTTTCTTTCTTCCTTTCCTTTTTCTTTTTGGTAAAAAACAATAATTAACAAACTACATTTTTTTTGTAGAAATATGGTTAAATAAAATGGAAAACCAAAGAGAAATCAAAACTTGTTATTCCAAATTTTTCTCAATGAATTTCATCAGCATCATCTTCTTCTTCCTTTTCTTCTTCTTCCAATCTTTCCTTTGTATTTTTCCTCTGTCATGAATTTGTTTTGAATTGAATCTCTCTCATCTTAGAAACCAATAGAATATCATCACATTTCTTCAAAAATTTCACTTTCAATTCCTCCAAATTTAGAGGATCATCAAAGAGTAAAACTCCATTTTTCACTAATTCTTGGCAGAAAATGTTTCAAAAAACAAATCTCGATTCTAATTTTTTTTTTTTTTTTAATTTTTTTTTTTGTTTTGTTTTTGTTTTCTTAACTTTTTTGTTCTACCATTCAACTACATACATAAATTTTCAAATTTTTAAAAACTCATTAGATCTGCGAATTCAATTAAATAAAAATATATTTTACTATTTCCTACATATATAATATTGCAGTGAAGGTAGACAAAATACTATTATTTATATAATTGACAACCCTACAATATACTTTAATAGTTATGGAACGTATGAGTTAAATATGGACAAAAATAGGGTTGTCATCAGTGTTCATTTTACATCATAGAGTATATATATATATATATATATATATTAGAAAAGTGATATTGGCTAAATATATTTGTTTAAGTTTCTTACCATTGACTCCTTGGGCTGTTTAATGGCTGTCTCAGACTTTATCTCTGTGGGTACTTGTCTCAGAGGTTATTCATCAAGGGGCCAACTCTATAGAATATGTCTTTCCTTATTTAAATTATTATGTAAAATATTTTCTCTGAGAATTTTTCCTTTCTTGGTGAATTACCAATATTATATGAGGATCATTCCACTATGCTATTTAAGCTCAAGAAGTTCTCGTGCTAGAGTTGTCGCACATATTACTTTGTGAGACTCTTTAGTGTGTTCTACAGAAAACTTACTGCATTGAAACAAGAAGTTTTTGTGCTTTATTTTTGGTGGCGTGTTCTCTACTTGCTCCTATAATGAGTGTTTCATAGTAACAAAGGTTTTCGGTCTTAGGAGGAGCCTAAGACATTATTCATCAAGAAGAGAGTTCTCAAGACTTAGGGGGAGCCTCTACCTCTTTTTATACTAACATGACTTTGAGCTTTCTTTCCCTTGTGTATTCTCCTTTATCAATGATATCATTTTCGACCGGAGCGTGATGAGGGTGCTATGGATGTGTCAACCTAGTTGAGATATCTAGATGCGCCTATTGATTCTTTGATTTCTCATACTCCATTAAAAAAAAAAGACTTAGAGGGAGTCTAAGTTCTCATGTGAAAGGAGTTCATAAGCATAAGGAAAGATATCATCGAGTGAGGAGTCTCACACACTTAGGGGGAGCCTAAATGTTGCATCACTAATATACACATACTTAGGGAGCCTAAGTTCATCTGAGACGGAGTCTCTCATCTAGGGGTAGCCTAGGTGATTAGCTAAGTTGGGCTCTACGTATGTCACTGTAATCTTCGCTATCTACATATAAGTACAATGTTGAAATTGCTTGACTTTTATATATTAGTAGATTATCTTTCCCAAGAACACTGTCCCCCAGACGTAGGTGGTCCATCACCGAACTGGACTAATAATCCATGTGTGTCTATTCTTGATTTGCTCTCTGTTGTTTTGTTGTTGTATATAACTTTGGTAGGACATATTTTGTGACATCTTTATTTTGTGTGAGGAAGCACATTCCAAAATTTCAATATATATAAAATCATGACCAACAATGAGCCAATTTCATGTATACAAAAAAAAATTGTTGTTCATTAAAATAGTTAAGGTGGTCAGTTCTACCAAATAAACTCAAACAATACCCCTTCCTAGATTTTGGTGGAATTGTTAATAAGTAGTCGTTTTATATAGTTGAATGTGGTTGTTGAAGTTGATTATCGCAAGTGATTTTCGTCGAAGTTTGTAGTCGGAGGTGGTTGTCAAAGTTTGATGTTGGTTGCACGAAGGTGGTGTTAAAGTTGGTCATCAGAGTTTGTCGTCAAAGGTGGTTGTCAGAACCTGGAGTTGGTCTCATGAAGGTAGTCATCGAAGTCGGCCTACTAGCGAAGTTCGTTATCCGAGGTGGTTGCCGAAGTATGGAATTAGTCGTCGGAATTGGTCGCGTGCAGGTGGTCGTCAAAGTTAGCCATCAGAGCGTCGAAGGTGGTTGTCATAGCCTGAAGTTGATTTTGTGAAAATGGTCATCGGAGTTGGTTCCCAAAGTGTGGTAGCGACAATCGTCAATGGTGGCCGATGAATAGAGCTATTAAAAATATTGGAAGGAGGGAGAGTTGGGATGAGTTGATAAAATATATCAACAACTCCACAAAATTTAAAATTTATGTGCAAAATATTGAATTGATATATTTTGTCAATTCAACTCATCTCATGTTCGTGAGCCAAATATCCTTAAAGTTCTCTTATTGGCAAGACGGAATGAACAATAATGAGGAGAAATCTCGAAGTATGTAACTCATGATTCCTAATCACAGTTATTTTATTTTTCATAATAAAATGTGTAATTATAGTTTAATTTTTTTAAAATGGTTTATACCAATTATCATTAAATGATCAATTCACTAGGTAGATTAATTATTAACTAAAATAACTGGAATCGCACCCTTTAATATCAATTTACTAGTTAAACTTAATTATCTAAAATAAATTCCACTAGTTAATGAAAACTAAATAAAATTGTAACAATTAAACTAAGTTGAATTGAATTGCTTCAAATCAAGTTCCTTAGAAATCCATTAATAATTAGACATAGTTACTATAAAATAAGATTTCTTTTTTACAATAACATTAATTTTGAATTTTGATTAGTTATTAATCAATCTTTGTAATGACAAAACAAAAAATCATATTCCTAGAGTAATCCCACAAAATAAACATATATATTATTTATTTTCATAAATATCAAGTAAACATGAATATTTTATGACATTATCATACATATCCAAACATATATTCAAAATATCTCCTTTTCATATTTATTTAGTGTATGAGCATCCAACAAAATCTACAATTATTTGTCAAGAAAAAGCTATTTACATTTTGTGCATTAAAAATAGAATTATATTTCATTTGTGCTTTTGTTCAAATTTGGTACTCTCTAGCTAGTACCTAAGATCCCTTTTTATCAATTTTTTCCAGTTATCACTCCAGCAACTCTTTATTTTATAATACATAAAAGAATCCTTCATATTCCAAAAAATATGATAAACAATGTTTTTTCTTTAGAAAAAAAAAAGTCACCTAAAAGCATAAAATTTTCCTTTGATTCCCTATAAATGAAACATGGAGGGAAAAATAAAATAAAGGGGAAAAAAATCTAAAGCTATCTGCTTGAATGGAATTTTGGTGGTAGTAGGTCTCATTATGCCTTTAGCTAGGCAAAAATTAGTAGTTGTTTGAATATGCCTTCTTGCTTACACTAAATATATCATGTGATCCTTAATATATTGACTCCTTTTCTTAAAAAAAATTATCATATTTTATTTTTTTTGAAGTACTTTTTTTTTTATCAAGTTTTCTCAATTTTAATTGATATATTAAATGATTGAACATCAACATACATTTTGATTATTTTAGGTTGAGATACTCTATATTTTTGTGGCTATGATGTTTAATTTTTACTATCATTTTGAACTGGAAAACTTTCCTATAGCGTCTATTCGCTCTCTCTTTTGTATCAAGTTGTTCTCTAGCTTTCATGTACATACCTCACTTTTGAATGAAGCACTTCTAGTCTCGAGATATTATGAAAGTGCTATAGATGTGTCAATCTAATTGAGATGTTCTTGTGCATCTTCTGATCCCACTCTTGATCCCACTCTTGAGTACTTTGTAAAAAAAAAAAAAAAGAATTTTACCATTCTCATTCATAAAATTGAAAACCTACCAACCTTTGCTATTTTGAAATTTTTTATTATCTATAAAAAAAACCATTTAAAAATGCTATTATATATATTTTTTTAGTAATAAAAATTCTATTATATTGACAACTTATAAGTTATACCAAGTCTCATCATAAATTTTTTTTTAAAAAAAAAACTATATATATGTGGCCCTAATTTATAAAAAGTGGAAGCATCATTATTTGAAATCTCAGAATTTTATTAGATTTCCTTTGAGATCTTCAATTTTTAAATCTCAATTCTTTATTGGATTATGTTAAAGGAAACTTTGGGAAAGAAAAGACAAATCAAGAAATCCCTAAAGCAATCATTGCATTAATAAGTAACTAGTTGATGCTAATTAAATATATATAATTTCTTTTCATTTCTCTTTCTCTAAGCCATTAAATAGTAATTATCCCTAAACAATTGAGCATTAGGTGAAAGGAATTATTCTCAGAGAACTTAGAGAGCAAGAATTTAAAAGGGAAAGAAAAATAGAGTTTATTGATTGATATCCAAATTACCAATTCAATGCATGATTAATTTGTTTCAAAATTAAAGCAAACCACATAAGATCAGATGAATGGTTATTCATATAGGGAATAAAGTGAGACATTTTCTTAAGCTAAGAGATTCTACTCATTAATGTGTGACTTGAATTTTCTTGCTATATATATATATATATATCCATGCAATTTTTTAAGTGAGATATTTTTGGGCAATTATTATATAGAAATGAGTTAGTTGAGAATCATTGTTGGACCTGTTAAATGTTTATATAATTTAAAATTTTCAAACATATTCATGTTTTATCTCTTTTATTGCTTTTATTAATTTAAAGCATCTAAAATTAAAATGAATCATGTAAAATTAAGAATAAATAGATAAATTTTTAGTCAAGTTTTCAAAAGGGAAGAAATCAGTTCTTAAAACTCATTTATAATTTGGCCTGACATTCAAAAAATAGCTTTCAAGACCAAACAGAAAATTCTCATATAACTTATTTCAAGGTGGTGGTTGTCTTTGATAACTATTTAATTTTTACCTTTTTGTTTTAAAGTTTTTAAACTATAAACACTAATTTAATTTGTGTGTTTTTTCATCTATTTTTAAAATAGTTTCAAAATCTAAATTAAGTTATAAGAACTGAAAATTAGTTCTTTGTTTTTTTTTTTCTTTTAATTTGGTTAGGTTTTTTTTTTTTCAAGAATAGTAAAAAAAAAAAAAACATACAATATACTGGAAGGAAAGCAGAAAATTTTAAGAGATGCTTATCAAATGGGCTTTTATGAGCAACTAATGATTTTTGTAAGTAAGCTAAGGGCTAATAAAACTTGAGTTAAGAGAACTCAAATTATGTAAAATATATAAAATAGGTATATAATTTGTGGACACCAAAATTCGAATAGAGAAATGCACATGATCTTCATATGATACCGACAATAAATTTGTTTGAAGGGAGAAAAACATGGCTCGCAAAAAAGAAACCAGCACACTGAACATGTGGTACTTGCCATATGGAATTCAATGCTCAAGTCAGAGAATGAAAGAGTGTGAATGCTAGGAAGTTTGAGGGCAGGATTTTAGCTACTTCATATGAAGTTATAGTGATTTATTTATAGAGGTGGTTGACTTCGGTTATTCTAATAGGGTTTCTGAGTTGCTTTAGGAAAATCATACAACTTACTGGGTCGAGAAGCGTGCTCTGTTTCCCATTTTACTAGGATTTTAGTCGAGGCATGCGTAGGAAATGCCCATTAACTATTTTGTTAGGCTAAGCCTCAACCTTGGCCTTGGTCCAGACCGAGATTGAGCACACATTAATTTTGGTTCTAACACAAATTAACCCCCAAACCTTATTCTTTTCTTGATCTTGTTATTTCTACCACTCTTTTATGTTGATTATATCTTTCAGTCCAAAATCACTGTTAACCTTTTTTTTTAATGGGCTCATGTTTCAAAATTAGCTTAAAAAATAAATAAATAAATAAACCTAAAATCAATATGAAATGAATATGGAGATTTTTAAAAAAGACTAGTGACTTTTCAAGTAAGGTATAAACTCGAACTTGGATTTAATGTATATCTAAATAACTTATGTACCTTAATTCTTTAATTATACAAATATGAGTTTAATTAATCTGTATTTAGATTGTTAGTATCTATAATTCGTAACATCGATATGTAGTAAACTATAAAATGTAGATTATCTTACAAGTATTTGACTTAGCTTCTTAACATTTATGTAGTTAGTGAAGTTCGTAATCTCATTATTTAAAATAATCAAATCCGTCTAGAATTTATTTCAATTAATTTTCTAAATGTTTAAAAACACATGAAACACTTAAAAAGTCAATCCAAACAAGTTCATAATAAACCTTCGATCGACTTCCGAATTTGTCCCTACACAGACCTAACTACTCAAGTTAAATATTCTCTAAACACTTTACAATACAACTAAATTATAAGGTGGAATTTATAAATGAAAAGTGAGATGTGACAGTTTTAGTCCATTTTGGATAAACTATATATGAACATCTTTGGGTTAAATTCTAAAGGTAAAGATACTCTTAAGAAAAAGCGAAAGTTGACACAAAAAAATAAAAATGAAAAAATGAAAAGCTTCAGTTTAATTTTCCTGTAAACAACAAGACGTTCAAGATAAATAATAATAATAATAATAATAAAATAACTAAATAAAAAAGAAAAAAGATTTATCCTTAGATATTTTAAAGTTACATAGTATCATTATGTCTTTTTTTCCCTTTTTTCCTTGCTTCTCATTTTTGGTTACATAAATGTAAAGTTATTTATATTGTCAAGAAACCCTAATAGAAGCAAAAGGCCATCAACTTATAAGATCTCTTCCTATTTTGATAAGCAAACAAAGAAAAGTAAAAAACAAGGTTGAGTAGCTATTTACAGCTTTCAAGTTATTTATGATATGCAGCTGTAATATGTTTTGCAATTTGATGAATTCTAAATTAATTTTTTCCAACCAACATTGAAAATTAAATCATCGATCTTTAAGTGATAATTGATATCTTAATTACGGATAATTAATTATTTCTTGAAATCATAGGAATGAACAAATTAATTACCACGTAAGCATGATGTGGAGCACATACGCACCATTATATTTCATAAAAAGAGTACCAAACAAGGACAGTTATATAAAGTCTTGTCCACTTTAGAAAATTCATTATATTAAAGGGAATATAATATTTTATGTAGGTATGGTTTTGGGATAATAGAACCTTTTAGTTCATTTAAAGGTCCTATGATGTAATGTAATTCCAAACTCATATTTGGATTAACCATTTCATATTTCAGTTGTAATATCGAATTCATTTTGTTCTATAGTTTTCAATCCAATCCTCTTTTTCACATTTTTTACGTTTCACAATTCTATTTTTGTTCCACCTTTCGTTCCTCACTCATTTCAACACTCTTTAGATTTTCAGTAATTCTTATTACATTTTTACCTCCAAATAATCTCCTGAGCCTACGTTCAAAAAGAGGGGAAATTTTGCTAAATTTATGAAGCAAAATATATTTTCAACCTGCGTGGTTAGAGTGGACAGGATAGTATTATTGTTTGGGACTGAATGTAGCTTTTTTTTAATAAATAATTATTTTCTTCATCTTCAATAATAAAGAAAATATCAAGTAACTATATATCACTCTATAGTTCTCTAATTTTCTACACAGGTTTTCTATTATCTAATATAAATTAAATTCCTTAAGGAGCCGTTTGTTTCGCGTGCATCTGAGATTTTCATAGATTGAACATCTAGATTATCATGTTTGTGCTTGCGGTATTGTGAGATACTCTGACATCTGAAGATTTTCGAGTATCCTACGATGCTCGGATGGAGGGCATCTGAAGAGTTTCTAGATTCCCGAGTTGAGAGCATCCCATTTTACTTTCTTGTCCTTCTATTTTATTTTATTTTACATATAATATTAATCTTCATTTGCATTGTATAATTAAAATAAATATTGTCAACTATGTATATCATATATTTTTAGTTATATCATAATTCTTATTATTTTTTGGCAATATATTCAAATTTAAATTTAAATTAATATTTATTTTATAAAGAATCTTAAATTGTGATATATTATTTTGTGGAGAAAAATAACATATAAAAATAATATAAATTATGTTAATTTTAAAATAAATTCAAACTGATAAAAACAAATATGTTATATAAATTCAAATTATATCAAATTAATTATAAAGTAAAAATAGTTGTAAGTACATTCTTGGAACTTTACGAAAATTTAAGATATTACCGAGTAAAAATTATACGAAACAAACACAGTTATCAAAATATTCCCAGATATTTGTAAAAATATTTCTACAAAATAAACATAGTGATCTAAAGATGTCGGACAT
Source organism: Benincasa hispida (assembly GCF_009727055.1). Classification (NCBI taxonomy): domain Eukaryota; kingdom Viridiplantae; phylum Streptophyta; class Magnoliopsida; order Cucurbitales; family Cucurbitaceae; genus Benincasa; species Benincasa hispida. The sequence goes on from NC_052359.1 coordinate 16,057,968, forward strand.
CTATAATTTCTAATATATATAATTTCGGATATCTAAGATTCTGGTTACCTACTTTTTTTTTTTCAGAAAACAAATGACCCCTTGAGGACAAAGTTATAAACCAGTTTAAGACTAAAAGGTCCAAAACAAAGGTTTAACATGTATTTTTTTGTAATTTTATCTTTAAACTTTTTCTATTATTTTTTATTTTTTATTTAAATTATCACAGTTAGCCTGGTCATCTTCACTATTATAATAATAATAGGAAAGTTAAACTTTAGGGATTAAACATACTCTTTCCTATGTGAAAATTTTTATTTTTAAAAAAAGAAAAAGAACGTTAATGAATTAAAAGAAAAGGAAACAGATCTAAACGTTTAATTCAGAAAAAATAATTGAAATATTTGTTTTAAAAAATGAAAATACATTATTAAATATAAATATTAGGTGATGCATCAAAGAGAATTCACACACCCCATTTGCATGTGGTTCATAAGTGAATTTTGTAACGTAAAGATAAGATGAGATACAAAAATAGAAGAAATTGTACACTAGTATCGTGTTTTCTACACGTACTTCAATGTCTAAATAAGAGATGGAGAAAAGAGTGTAGCAAATTACAAGAGAATGAGGAAGAAATTTCTCTATTGGAATCATAATTATTTATTTATATGAGAGATTATTGATCTAGGGTTTCTCGAAACCCTGGCCCAACTCAGCTTTTGAGTTATTCGTTCAAGAGTTGGTCCAATCGATAAAGCTAGTTTTTAAGCTCTGCTCTTACTTGAGTTTGTGTTTATTTTCAAATTGAACTTTTCTTTGGTCTATAATTCCTCTCCTTTCCGTTGATCTATTTCTTATATGTATTTTACTCTACAATTAGGAGAAATGATTTAACATCAACAATTATACAATGTGAAAACTTGATGACTAATTTCTGTACTTATTTGGTATTATTAGATTCCTACAAAAAAATTATAATACTACATATCTCAAAAAAGAAAAAGAAAAAGAAAAGGTATTATTACACCTAATCGTACTTGAATAATAGTCAATAGATTTTCTTTAATTAGTATCTTAAAAGTAGTTTTCTTTACCGAAATTATTGCAAATAGTAGAATTTATTGCCATGATTACTTGAATAGTCGAAGTTCTAATTCTTTTTGTTATTACGATACTCAATGATTACTACTTTAATAATTCAAAACGTATATTTCAAATAAAAAAGTCAAAAATTAAATAATGAAATTGAGGAAAAAAAAAGATTATTAACCACCGTAAATAATCAATTTATTAACACTGAATTCAGAAACAAAATTTTATTATTATTTTATAATATTTACATTTTGTTTCCTTGACATTTACGATTAATTAGTGATTTGTTGACATAACATTTTCCAAATTACCTTCCCAACAATTGACATATATCTATTCAAAATTAGTTATTTATTGATTCAATATTTATCAAATTATCATCTATGACACCAAACACATCTATTATATATCAATTAGTAATTCTACGTATGTCAAAATATTGTATAGTAATGTTTTTTTATTACAAATTTTATATTAGGTTAGCATAATATACTCGTTTTGACTTTAAACTTGTAAACAACCACGGATTATTATAAAAATTCAAAACTTAAACCCTTTTTACAATTTGTTTCAAATGGTCCTTCGTTAATTGCAATTAGGGTTAGGCCCAAACTTGAACTTTAATTGATAAATAGTTGTAATTTTAATTTAGAGAATTTGTCATAGGTGGCAAATTCAAAATGTATAATTAAAGATGTGCCTTCGGCATATGAAAAATTGTAGATATGATAAAATTCTCAAATTTAAATTTTCATTTATTTCATATTCCAATTTTGCCTTGTTAACAAATCCACATTTTTTGGTATATTGGTCAACTAATATACCACATTTAAAGTATATTAATTGTGTATTTTTCATTGATTTATATACCTTTTGCATCTTTTGTTTGTAGCAATATGAGCTTTTGCTACATTTTTTTTATCCTTTTTGTAGTTTTTTCCTTTTTAAATGATGTTGTTTCTTTCATTTTTATGTACAAATGTTCAATTGGCTAGGGAAATTCAACCTAACGCTCACTAACACTCAGTTTAATATACTCAATTTGACAATTCAACCGTGTTTGGAAGAACTGGAGAAAAAAGTATTTTTCAATAAAATTATTTTTATGATTTTTTAACACACTTTAATAACTAGTCATTTTCAACCATGTATCAACAGTATATAAAGTGTATCAAATGTATCAGACATATACTAATAGTGTATCAAGTATATATCAATAGTGTATTAAGTATATCAAGGATATCATGTATATCACGTGAATTGAGTTTATGTTTTGATATTTTTGCAAAAGTAATAAGTATGGGTTTGGTTCGAATTTTTTAAACTTATTTTATCAAATATGCACGAAGTCCTTTAATTTATTGGTAGACACATGGCCATTCCCTAAACTGTTATTCTAATATTCTTTTATTGTAATTTTCAGCTTTGTTGATCAACCAATGGGAATGAGAAGAATAAAAATGATATATATTCTCTTTTTTAAAAAAAACTTTTTCCTATGGCGACCCAAATCATTTTACACCGTCTGATCACTCCCTCAATCCAACGATCAGAAATTGATTATCTTGAAATGGAAGCCACTCATTCTCACCGTTGGATTAAAAGCAAAAAGAGCATATAAAATCAAAGAGCATCTTCATCGACATGTATATATATAATTTTTATTATTTTTTGGTAAAACATTTAAATTTTTTGTTAAAAAGGAAATATAATGATAATGATAAAATGAGTTGAAAGGAAAATGGAGGAAATTGTGGGCCATCTTCTGACTTCCACTAACATATTCCAAATAAATAAATAATAATAAATAATAAAAAGTGAGATGTCAAATCAATTTGCCAATCCCCACCTCCTCTCTCTCTCCTAGTTCTCAATGAAATCTCAAATATTCCTTCCCCCTTTTATTTTTTTCCATTTTTTAAATAAATAATAATTAATTGTCAATTCTCTTTCTTACAAACCTTAAAGCCACTGACAGCTCTATTGCAAATAAGAGATATTCAAATGTAAACCCTAATTAAATAATAAATGTGTCAAATTTAATGAGATACATAAAAGAGTATTTTTAAAAAAATTAAAATAGGATTATTTGTACATCTTTCCTCATTCCTAACCCACTTTTTTATTCTAAATTATGATATTTTGAATTGAGTACAAAAAAAAAAAAAGGGAAAAAAATGGTCCAAAATAATGGCACTAGAGGTGCATGAAGTTTCCTTGGGAGGGGCAAAGTGGCCTTTTCCTTTTTGCATTTCTTCAAAACTAAAACTAGTACAGTAAATGTGGGGTTTTTTATTCCACCACTGATCTTATCATCCCCTAATTATTTTTTCTAGGGTTTTGATAAGATATGTACTAGTTTCACATAATGTGTATATATATAAAAACTATATATTATATTATAACTATAAGATATTAAACCATATATTTATGAATAATGGGGGAATTATATATGTAATATATATAATTTTTATCTGAAGGTTCCACCGAAGGTTGGAGTCCAAAAATCAACTGTGGTTTCGTGAGTGACTGGGAATGTACTTGAAACTGGAACTAAACAAAGCCCTCTGCTTCTTAGATCTTGCTTTCCCCCTTCTCCTTCCTTTGATTTCTCACACCTCTGCTTTTAAAAATAATTAATAATAAATAATTATAGCTTTTCATTATTTTTTAGTATTTGGTGAGATAATTTGAAGTATTTTTTTTTAAGATTCTTATTAATATTATTTTTTTAAAATTCTTTAGAATACTTGAAAGTATTATTGTTTCTTTTAGAAGTCATTCTAGTAGAAGAGGTGCTTTCACTTGGAAGAATTCTGTTTCAAAAGTTTTTTTTTTCAAGAAAAGATATTACTAATTTTTCAATGGGGTTCTCTTTTGGATTTTATAATTGTGTTCATTTGGTTTTGAAATTATGGAAAACTTGTTCTTTTTTTAATTACTATTTTAATATGTAACTAAGGCTTTTAAAAGAATTTGTAAAGAATAAAAAAACTAAGTACTTTTTATAAGTTTGATTTTACAAAATGAAAAACCAAAAAATAAAGTGGCTCGAACTTTTTTTTTTTAGGTGTTCTCTATGCTTAAAAATATAGCTTTTCTATCAATCTTTTTTTAAATATATATAATTTTGAAACCATTACTAGATTTTATAAAAGGTAAGAAAAAGCTACTTTTCTCTTAGTTTGATTAGAATTAAAATAAAAGTGAAATAAAATCTTATCCAACGAATTCTAAGTTACTTTTCTCTTTTCTACATTGAAAAAGAATATTAAAAAAAAAACAAAATAAAAAATTCTAAAAATTATAGTATTACAAGTATAAAAAAAATTATCTATCAACGAGTTAATTTTCAAAGATTATATTCTTTTAAAAAAAAAAAAAAAAAAACAAAGCCCTTTTCGAAGAACAAAATGGTAATCATAAGAACCTAATAACCAAAACAGACAAGCATAAAATGTTGCAGCAAAATTATAATTAAACCTAAAATATATGATATAATACTTCAAAAAAACCATATTTAATTATTGGAGAAGATAATTAATAATATTTAGAGATGAATTAAAGAAAGGTAGAATCTTGAAAGGAGAATAATACTTTACCTGCTGCTGATGTTGTGGCTGTACTGCAGCTCCACTCTTCAAATATGGAGTGCTCAAAACCTAAAATTTCAAAAACAATTAAAAAGAAATATCCACTTAAATTAATATTTAGAATTTAGTTTGAAGGGTAATAATTAACAATTATAATAAAATTGATATACAATAAGCACTTACACTGACTTGTTCATGGAGAAACTTTATATATTCAATTGCTTCTGACAGCACTGATGCTGTATCAGTCTGACACAAAATCACAAACATTCAATATATAATTATAAATCCTTATATTTCTTTCATATATAATAATAATAATAAACAGATTCAAATATTATTTTAACAATTAAATTGGTGACTATTTTGTTTTTTAAAATTAAGTTTATAGACATCATTTTTACCCTTAAATTTCTTCATTTATTATTTACTTTTTACCAATGATTTAAAAAATCAAGTCAAATTTTGAGAACTAAAAAGAAGTAGCTCTAAAAATTTTGTTTTTGTTTTTATAATTTAGTTAAGAATTCAATCATTATACTTAAGAAAGAGGTAAATTATTATAAGAAATATGGATGAAATAAACTTAATTTTTTAAAACAAAAAAACTAAAAACTAAATGGTTACTAAATGGAGCTTAAATTATTCTACCATTTTCAAATATTTTGTCTTAATTCTTGAAGCTTGTGCTGCATATTATCATGGTTCATCTCTTATCAATTAATCTTCTTTTATATAATTCTAGATAAATTTAAATTCATTTAGAATTGTAAGCAAAGCCACATGTTCAGGTAAAGCTTACTCAAACGCTAAGTTTAGGTTAATTATTGAAGAACAATATTTGGATTGAATAAAGTGATTTTAAGTACAAATTAAAAGTGTTTTTAAATGCTTAAAAAGTCATTAAAATATGCCCTAAATCCAATTCAATTTCAATTTTTCATGTCATCTTCTTTACCTACAGTTTTTTGGAATTTTTAGAAATATGTTTCATGCAATATTTATTAAATACTCATCTTAATCATCATTATCATTATTATTCTATGCTTGTTTCTAAATTTAATGTATTTTAAAAAACTATATTCGACTCCCCGTCTGGTATCAATTTTATTTTTATTTTTTTAATAAAATTTGTGATAGTTTTATTCTGAATTACATACTATAATTTAATTTTCTCATTTTTCTCCTACTGAAAAATATCTCTCATTTGAATGATGGTCAAATTTTAAGAACAAAATTAAGTTTTTTTTTTTTTAGTTTTTTAGCTTTAGTTTTTTATAATATTGGTGAAAAATAATAATAATACCTAAAACCTTATTTGGTAACAATTTAGTTTTTGAAAATTAAAACCAATTTTTTAATTTTAAAAAAATATTTAATTTTTTTAAAAAAAAAGAGACTAAAAATTCAATCTTTTTACCTAAGAAAATGAAAATCATTAATAAAATACGAAAATAAACTTAATTTTTAATAATTAAAATTAGAAAATGAAATGATTACAAATTTAAAAAATGAGTTAGTTTTTGAAAAAAAAAACATATATTAAGGTAAGAAAACCATTAAGCTTACATATTTTAAAAAGAAAAAAACAGTTACTAAACTTGTGATGACAAATTTTGAAAGATTAATACAAAACAGAAAAATGAAAAAGAAAAAATTCATACAAAATAGAAAAAAGTTGAAAAGAAAAAAGGGGAAAAAAAGAAGAAGGAAGAAGTGGAGAGAAAAATAGAAAATAGAAAATGAAATACCTTTCCGAAAGGTGAAACGAGTTGTTGGAGCGCAGTGATTCTGTCCCCCATCTTCTCTTTCCTCACCTGCAAATTCCAACCAAAACACACATATACAACATTTATATACAACATTTTTATTTTATTTTCCCCTTAAATTTATTTACTCTCTTCCAATTTCCAATATTCCAAATAATATTTATTAATTTTATACAACAAAAAAAAAAAAACCTTAAAAGCTGGCAATGGCGAAGGAGTTTCATTTCGAGGCCTTTTCGCAGCGGCGGATTGCTGATTTTGATCATTTCCACTTTTTTTTACCACTGTTGTTACCGAATCACCAACCTCTGATATATTCTGTTACTCATTTAAATCAACAATATAAATAAATACCCTTTTTCCCAAAAAAAAATATATATATATAGAATAAAGATTTTCAATCATCCTAATCCAAAACCCTAATCATTACCCTTTTTTATTATTATTTTATACCTTTGGTTTCTCGGCGAAAGCTGCGGCGGTATTATACGACGGCGGAAAATAACTGGGCCTTACGTCTTTCATATCCGACGCGTTCCAGAACGCCGTGTTGTTCGAAAATTGTAACTGACTATGTGGAGTTCCCGCCGCCGCTCCTTTCGGCGGTGAGTTTCTTAAAAACTGAGGCAGTTTAGACGGCGACCAAGACGCTCCTCCCGTCATTAACTCGCCGGAGTTCATTCCGAAATGGGAATTGTAAGGGAAATTCATACCCACGGCCACTGAGACTTGTTGTTGCTGCTGCTCGCTACCGCTGGCTAATAAGCCTTGTAATAATGTTGCGGAATTTCCGTACAAATTGGTGGCGGTGTCGATCGGAAAACTGGTGACGGTGCTGTCACCGGAGCTGTAGTGAGAAGGGCTACTGAACTGAGGTTGAGTTTGATGATGATCTAATGGAAGTCCTCTGTTTATTGCCTTGAATTCTGTCGCCGGAGACTCCCCTGAATATAGCTTTTCCGATCTCATCCATTGAATCTGTTGCTGTTGTTGTTGTTGTTGCTGCTGCTGCTGCTGATGCCCTGTTTCTTGCATATTTAAATTCATATTTTCCGGCTGCAGCATCGACCGGAAACTTCCCTCCGCCTTCTCTCCGCCACCTCTACTGTTCCAGAAACAAAAACAAAAATGATTCCCCTGTGCCGGCGTAAAAGAAAAATTAGAAAAAAAAAAAAAAAAAAAAAAGAGGGAACTTACAAGAGGGGTTGATTCCAATCGAGGCCTAAACCCATGATGTGCAAATTGGGATCGGAGGCGGTGGCGGCGGAGTCGGAGTGGTCGACGAAGGTGGTGATGGAGGAGGAAGAAGGAGATATTCCGGCTTCGTAGCGGTTTCTAGAAGCTTCCCACCAGTTTCCACTGCTCTGAAACTCCTCCGCCATGGCTACAACTATAATTAATTAATTAATTAATTAATTAATAATCTTTCTGAAAACCAGTTTTAGTTTGTTGATTATATATCTGTTTAATCAATCAAACTCTCAGCTTCGATTAATTCTCTCCTGTTTCTCTGCTCTTTTTGGGCTTTCGGGGTTTTGGTTTTTTCGGTGTCTTTCTGTGTAAACTGTGGGGTTTTCATTTACAATAAACGATTTGAAAGCGCTTCGCGGCATATCGCTATTTATATGCAAATTAAAGTTTAAAAGAAAAAAAAAAAAAAGAAAGAAAGAAAGAAACTGTTTTGTTTTTATTTTTATTTTTATGTTGAGTTGGGAAAAAAACGAAAAGAAATGTGGTTGACATTTTTCAGGGAGAGTTTGATTAGACTCATGAGGAAAGGTCATTTTGGAATTCAATTTCTTAAATTCCTTTATTATGACACTTTGAATTTTCTTCTCTTTTTCTTTTCAATACTTTGTTTTTTTTTTTTTAGGTTTAAATATATTATAATTATATTCAACTTAGTCTTACTTTTAAACTCGGCCTGTCATATGGACTTTTTCCTTTTAATTGACTGTGTTATCGGATTGTATTAAAATTTAACATCAAGTAAAAGGTTTTGGAAAAAGAATTTGGTAATTGTTGTGAAATTGAGGAGCATAGTAGAACACAATGAATATGGAAAAAATATAATATATATATATATATAATAATTAATTAATTAATAAAATATAATAATAATAATAAAATATAAAATATAACTAAACTTATAAATAACTAAATTAAAAATAACTAAAATTATAATTTTATGAAAATAAAAAATATATGAAATTTTCTTTTCATTCTCACCAATATGCATAATTTTAAGATCTATCAAATGTCAATATTTATAGGCAAAGTGACAAGTAAAATATGAACTTACATGGACACCAAACATGAATTATTACAAGGCATATGGATAACATGAAAAATTATACATGGCTTTTAGCACATTAAGCATTGGACATCATTTATAATACTCCCCCTTAGATGCTCATATATATATGAAATATGCCTTGTTAAAATCTTACTAGGAAAAACCTAATGGAGTAAAAACCTTAGTGAAAGAAAAAGAGTACATATTTAATATAATACATACTTCTAAAAGAATATATTTACTCCCCCTCACGAAAACATCACTTAAGATCTCCGAGTCGCAGCATTCCAATATTGTGTACCAATTTTTCAAAAGTTGCGGTTGGTAATGCCTTTGTAAATAAGTCTGTTATGTTATCCTTCGAACAAAATTGTTGTACAATGATGTCACTATTTTCTTCAAAATCATGAATGTAGAAAAGCTTCGGTGAAATACTCTTTATTCTATCTCTTTTAATATATCCTCTTTTGATTTGGGCTATGCAAGTTGTGTTGTCTTCATATAATATTGTTGGAAGATTTTTATTAGAAGATAAGTCACACGTTTCACGAATGTACTGAGTCATTGACCTTAGCCATACACATTCTTGACTGGCCTCGTGAATTGTAAGAATTTCAACATGATTTGAAGACATGGTCGTTATGGTCTGTTTCACTGATGGCCATGATATAGAAGTTCCTCCACATGTAAACAGATAGCCTATTTGAGATCTAGCTTTGTGTGGATCAGATAAATATCCATAATCTACATCATCAACTATATCAAATTTTGATTTATTTGAATAAACAAACCTATATCGATTATTCCTCAGAGATAATGGAGTATATGCTTAATTCCGTTCCAATGTCTTTTTGTAGGAAAAGAACTATATCTAGCTAACAAATTTACTAAAAATGCAATATCTGGTCTTGTATTATTAGCAAGATACATAAGTGCACCAATTGCACTAAGATATGGTACTTCAGAACCAAGAAATTCTTCATTATCTTCTCGAGGTCGAAATATATCTTTCTTTATATCCAATGAACGGATTTCCATTGGAATATTTAATGGATGTGCTTTGTCCATATAAAATCTTTTAAAAAAAATTCCTGTATAAGTTGACTGATGAATAAATATTCCATCTGCTAAATGCTCAATTACAAAACGAGAAAAAAATTATTTTTTCAAAATCTTTCATCTCAAATTCTTTCTTAAGATATTTTATTGCTTTTGAAAGCTCTTCAAGAGTTCTAATTATATTCAAATCATCAACATATACAATTATAATAGCAAATCCTGATTGTGATTTCTTTATAAAAACACATGGACATATTGGATTATTTTAATATCCTTCTTTTAATAAATATCTACTCAGGCGATTGTACCACATCTGTCCTAATTGTTTCAATCCATATAGTGATCTCTGTAACTTTGTTGAATACCATTCTCGAGAATTTGATGTATATGTTTCAGGTACCTTAAATCCTTATGGGATTCTCATATAGATTCATTATCAAAAGATCCATATAAATATGTTGTGACTACATCCATAAGATGTATATCTAGACTTTCATACACATAAGTCAATTAAATATCTTAGTATAATTGCATCCATCATTGGAGAATATGTCTCCTCATAATCAATACCAGGTCTTTGTGAAAAACTTTGTGCAATTAGTCTTGCTTTGTATCTTGTGACATCATTATTTTCATTTCTTTTTCTCATAAACACTCATTTGTATCCCATAGGTTTGACATTTTCTAATGTTCCTACTACTGGTTCAAAAATCTACCGTTTTGAAAGTGAGTTTAATTCTACCTCGATTGCTTCTTTCCATTTAAGCCAATCTTTTTTATGTCAACATTCTTCAACAGATTTTGGATCAGGGTCCTCATTTTCAGATATAATATCAAGAGCCTTGTCAATAATTATATTAGTTTGATTCCATCTTTTTCCTGTCATGATATAGTTTATTAAAATCTTATTATTATCTTTAGGTATTTCACTTTCCTCACTAGTCACATCGAGGATTTTTTCATGAGTATTTAGATCCTCAACAAAGTTTTTTTTCACTATTAATTATTTTTCGTTTTCGAGAATTTTTATCTTTGGAACACACTAGTCTACCATGCTTCTGGCATGTTTGAGACTCATTAATATAACTTGTTGTGTCGAAATATCAATTTTTTATGGAACATTTATAGTTGATATATGTGACTTAGTTACTTTCTTTGCATCTATAAAAACATCTGGTAATTGATTTGCTATATTTTGCAAATGAATTATTTTCTGAACTTCAAGTTCACATTGATTTGCACAAGGATCTAAATGAGACAATAGATGCATTTCATGTAATTTTTTTCCAATTTCTTAATTCATCTCCTTAATGTTGGAAAATTTGTCTCATTAAAATGACAATCAGCAAATCATGCAGTAAATACATCACCCGTCAGGGGTTCAATATATTTAATAATTGATGGAGAATCATATCCAACATATATTTCTAACCTCCTTTGAGGATCCATCTTAGTGCATTGTAGTGGAGCAATTGGAAAATATACTGCATACTAAAAAATTCTCAGATGAGAAATATTTGGTTCATGACCATAAACTAATTGTAATGGCGAGTACTTATGATAAGAAGCTACGGGCTTAATGCTGTTGGGATTGATGTCCTAAATCTCGTATGGTCCTATAGTTTGTAAACATTATTGAACAAACTCATCATTTTTTAACAAATTCATTCTGTATTTAATAAAATATTTGATATTTTATTCAAACTCATTGTCTATTTAATAAAATATGTGATATTTTAGTTGCATTAACCAAAAACTAATAAACAAACATCCAAGGTTATTCTTGTAACTTAAACATATATGTAAAGACATACGGGTGGATCATGTTTAAGTGATAATCTAAATGGTCTGTAGTAGATGAATAAGGCTGGGTACCTTATCATGGTGACATTACGAGTATGGTCCGCTTTGTAGGTGTTGCAATTGTTGTAAAGTGCTACAAATAATCTAATCCTAATTATTCATGTATAGACATGTCAACGGGGATATTCTATACAAAGGAGTTTGTATAAGACCGGACCACGAAATATTTAGTCTCATTATATAACGTCATTCATAATTGAGACTTACATTTCACCAAGATGAACATGGGTAACATGACTTGAATCCTGAGTGAGTTGTGAATTCCTGTCTATGAGGGTGGTCCTTTGATTTGTATGGGTGAGAGTGGTCAGATTGCCGACTCAACAAGCCTACCATTTTGGGGATTCATCTTATTGGGGAGCTGGGAATATAGCTACATAAGAAGAAATTCACTCATTCCCCAAGGTCAGGGTAAGTAGATAAAATGCTCCCTTAAGGGCTGATTTCAGGTCTTGAACAATATGGCACCACACCCTCTCCTGGCCCGAGAAAGGTTTAGTCATAGTTGGTGAAGAAAATTTCGATCTGAGGAGGTCCTTGAGTGGAAGCGGATCATCCAAATTTCATTAATTATTGAGTATAAAATTTACAGTAACATACAAGAGATATATGCCTTTAACACTAAATTACCACATGCTTTTGAACAAGAAACAAAGTCAAGAGATATCACCTTTGAAGAACTTTTCTTCACGAATCCCTCGAACAATCACAAACAAAACTCCTTCTTCGTGGATCTCCTTCTTCTTCATGCACAGACACTACCAGTCGAGAACCCTCTGTATTCTCTTTTGGGATTAAAGGATTCAAGCAGGAGTTGTGGGCTTTGCTTGAATTCTTGGTAGAGGGAAGTAGAAGAAGAGGATTGGAGGAAGTTTTCCATAGAGAACTTTTCTCCGTAATTGTGAACCGTATGAAGAAGATGATCTCTCAACTTCTTTTTATCACTTGTTATTTATTCTTTGAGAGACTGTGGGGAGAGAGTTATAACTTCTTCTTTTTTTTATTAATTTCAAATAAATTAATAAAATATATAACAACTACTTTATTATATTTACACTATATGTTATATCAAATATAAGATATAGCCTATAGTTTTCTAATACAACACAAACTATAGATTTTTTTCTCTCTTAACTATACATGACATTTAATATAAATCACATTTATATTAAATCCATTTATATGAATTTCATCCATATAAATGATATTTGGATCATATCCAAATATTTTAATCCTCTCAATATAGATCATATTTATATTTAATTATATGAATCTCATTCATATAATTGATATTTGATTCATATTCACTCTCATAATGTATCAAATACATTATAATTAATTATATCAAATATAATTAATTCTCTCAATTAATTTGAACACTTCAAATAAATTCAAAGATTAAATCCCTGTTGAGCTACAGTGGGAACTTTATGGACCTGTGGATTGAAGCTCCAACGGTACTCGGATAAATAATTAAATTCTTTAATTAAATTATCCAACATCCGTTAATTGATAATCACTTCACTAAAGACCGACAACTGCACTCTTTGTACTACAGATAAATTTATGTGTACATTGGATATAACCAATCAACAATGTGATGACCCTTCACAAATTGCTCGTAAGTACAGCTAGGCCAAAAAATCATTTTGCTCCTGTAGTTATATCTAACTCCTTAAGTACCACTGATTCCTCTAATGAACAATAAGTCATAGTCCCACTATGACCAAGTCCTCTCGGACCACTAGAGGGTGTGGCCACTATGTTCAAGACCCAGAATCATACCTCAAGGGAGCAATTTATCTACTTGCCCTTGTATCGAAGAATGAGTGAATTCCGTCTTGTGTAGCTGAGTTCCCAGCTCCCTAGTTAGACGAATCCCCAAAATGGTAGGCTTGTTGAGTTGGCAATCTAGCCACTTTCACCCATACAAATCAAAGGACCGCCTTCATGAGCAGGAGTTCACACCTCACACAGGATTTAGGTCATGTCACCTATGGTCATCCTAGTGAAATGTAAGTCTTTATTATTAACGACATTATATAAAGAGACTAATAATTTTGTGGTCCGATCTTCTATAAACTCTTTGTATAAGATACCTCCGCTCGCATGTCTCCACATGAATGATCAAGATCGAATCATTTGTAGTACTTTACAATAATTGTAACACCTACAAAGCGGGTCGTATCTGTAGTGTCATCAGGATAAGGTACCATCCTTATCCATCTACTACAGACTATTTAGGTTATCATTTAAACAAGATCCACTTGTATGTCTTTACATACTTGTTTAAATTACATGAAATAACCTTGAATCTTAATTTATTGGATTGAGTATATGCTTATAAAATAACACTTATTTTATTAACAACAATATGTTTATACAGAGTTTACAAACTACGAGGTTACAAGAATATTTAAGACACCATTCCCAATAGTTGGACTATGATCTATTGTTCATTAGAGGGATCAGTGGTACTTAAGGAGTTAGATGTAACTACAGGGGCAAAATGGTAGTTTTGGCCTAGCTGTACTTATGAGCAATTTGTGAAGGGTCATCGTACCGTTGGTTGGTTATATCCAATGGACACAGAAATATACCTGTAGTGCGAAGAGTACAGTTGTCGATCTTTAGTGGAGCATAATAGTTAACGGATGGTGAATAATTTAATTAAAGAGTTTAATTAATTATTCATGTACCGTTGGAACTTCAAGCTACAGGACCATGAGGTCCCCTTGATAGCTCAATAGAATTAATTGAGAATAATTTTTGGATTAATTTGAATTGTTCAAATTAGTAGATGAAGTTAATTATATATGATATAATTAAGTTGTTTTAATTGTATGTGATATAATTATTATAATGTATTTGATACATTATAGTTTAGTGAGAGGAAATAAATATTTGAATATGATTCAAATATTATTCTATGAATTGGATTCATAGTTATTAAATTTAATATAAATGTGATTTATATTAAATATCTTATTAGAGATAAAAGAATCTATAGGTTATATGTGATATAAACAATATAATTTAATATATATAATATATATAATATATATATATATATTGATAAGTTAGTTTATCATATTTATATTTATATTTATATATATTAAATATCATTTTTATTTTATTTTAAATAAAAATGAGGGAAGGAGTTATAACACCCATGTAAGTGGGTGGTTGTAGTATTTGGTTCTTTGAAAGGCAGGAGAGAGTCTTCTTCTTCCCAGGAATCTGATTATCGAGATTGACAGTGAGAAAAAAGATAGAAGAGTTCTGTGTTTGAAATTGTTGCTGAAAAATTTGCAAATCTCCTTTCTCCTCTCCACCTAAGTTTCCTTCAATCCAAAATAACCAGAGCCCACCACTTCTGGGTTCTCTACTTGAGAATACCGAGGAAGTCTCTGTGGTCGTGTTCGTTCTTGTTCAAAGTATTTTCGAAGAAAGTCTTCAAGTCATTCGTGTGCTATTTGAGAAAATCTTGAAGAAAAGTCTTCAAAGGTAAGGTTTCTAAAACCTTTTGTTAGCATGCTATAATTTACATATAAATGCATATCTTGTTTTCTTTGTTTTACTGTAAAATTTATAATCAAGAAAAAATGGAATTTGGTACGATCTTACTTCCGCTTGCGGTTCCCTTCAGTTTGGGTTACTTCAAATATGTACAAGTAATGTTGCATGCAAAATAGCATGTCCCTATAAAGATGAAGGAAACTTAACACTCATAAGTAATGGTCTTGCAATTAATTGCAAATATTTTATAAATGATTCTGCTAAATCATTTTGTATATGAACACGAGCTATAGGATATTTAACACTTATTCAATTTAACACACAATAATTATCAAAAGCTTGAGATATAAATTTACCAACATTAATTGTATAGCTAGGAAATTGTGCTCTTAACTTAATTATTTGAGCAAGTAATCTTGTAAATGCAAAATTTCGACTTGGTAATAAGCACACGTGTGAGCATCTACTGGATGCATCTATTAATATCATAAAATATCTAAATGGTCCACTTGGTAGGTTTAATAGGTCCACATATATCACCATGAATTCATTCTAAAAATGCAGATGATTCAGTTTTCACACCACAAGAAAAATGAGTTCTCTCGATGCCTAAATCGAGCGTCGAGAGTTTGGTCGTCGAGAGGGACGATCTCTTTTGACGCCGTAAATGCTCGTCGAGAGTTCCCGAGGAACTCCTGACGTCGTAAAGGCCCGTCGGGAGTTCCCGGGGAACTTCCGACAAGTAAAAATGGGCATCGAGAGTTCCCCCGGACCTCCTAACGCCATACGTTAGCCATTGGGAGTTCTCGATGCCTGTCAGGCAGCGTCGAGAGATGTGATCTGGTTTAAACCAGATCCCTTCTTCCCCATTTTTCCCCATTTCTTCCCTCTCACCTAACCCTAACCCTCGCCACCGCGACCTCTCCCCCGCCGACCGAGCCCGCCCGCGCCTTTCCTCTTCTTCCTTCTCCATTTTCCCTTCCTACCCCTCGGCCGCCGCCGCTCGTTCACCCTCCCCCCATTCTTCTCCCCCCCTCTCCCATTTTTTCCCTCTTTTACCGCCTTCACTGCTGCCCCACTCCTCTCCTTCCCTCTCTCATTTTTCCCCTCTTTTTTCGTCTCTGCTGCTGCCACCACTCCTCCCTTTGGTTAGCAGCTGCAATCAACTTCCCGCCGCCACCATCGTCTCCTCGTCTCGTTTAGCCGCCGCCTTCAACCGCCCGCCATCGTCGTCGGAAATCTTCTCATTTTATTTTCTCTTAAATATTTATTTAAATCATTATTTTCTCTTGTATATTAATTTAATCATTATTGATTGATTAATTGAAAAATCATGATTTAAATAATTTATGCAAATTTTTATTGTGTTATTGTAGATATTTCAACTAATCATTGTATCTGTTTTAATTAATCATTATTGATCGATTCTCATTTGTTGTTGAATGTGAATTAATTTGACTTTTAAAATACCATTTTCAAAAGTTCCAAAAATTAAACCAAAACAAGATTCCCATGGATTGTGGATGTTTCAATTTATGGATTGAGTTGTTATTGTTATTGACTACGAATTAATTTATGGATTGAGTTGTTATTATTGATTGTAGATGTTTCAATTTATGCAATTTTTTGTGGATTTGGATTAATTTATAGCATGTTATTGTGGATTGTGGATGTTTCAATTTATGCAATTTTTTGGAGTATGAATGTTATTGTGATTTGTTTTTTATATAAATGACGGATTGTGGATGTTTCAACTTACTTAATTTTGGATTTAGTTTAGGGGGAAAAAAATCAATAACATTAGGGGCAAAAAAGTCAAATCACGTATTATAAATTAGTTAAAATTATAAATACTCCGAACAAACTTGAATATTTTTAATCAATGTTCATGCTTAATAAATACTTTGTACTTTGTCCTCTAATCCAGGTTATTGTTTTGGATTACAAGTTAGTCATTATTACTCGTTTTGTGTGTTTTTTATGTTTGGGAGGTACCATGTTTATCATGGGGGGTGAGTAGAGTTTCATTACACCCATCTTGTCCTTGAACTCGGAGTTCTTGTGTGTTTATGAATGTTTACGAAGTTTAATGTGTTGTGGTGGGGGGTTGAGATTGGGTTAAACCATTTTAGGGACAAAGTTTGAGTTTTATGTGTGTTGGTCCTTGTTTACTCGTTTTGTGTGTTTTTGATGTTTGGGAGGTTCCATGTTTGTCGTGGTGGTTGGGTACAGTTTCATTACACATGATTCTTGTCCTTGAACTTGGAGTTCTTGTGTGTTTATGAATGTTTACGATGTTCTAATGTGTTGTTGGGGGATGGGTTGATATTAGGTTAAACCATTTTGGGGACAAAGTTTGAGTTTAATGTGTGTTGGTCCTTGTTTACACGTTTTGTGTGTTTTTTTTTATATTCGGGAGGTTCCATGTTTGTCATGGGGGGTGGGTAGAGTTTCATTACACCATATTGAAGTTTGAACGTGTTGTGGATGTTTACCAATATGACATTTGAATGTTTTTATTTCATTGTAGAATGTTGTTCGGAGATGAGTTGGGACAATTGTTGAAGATGTTGTGTTCCAGACGTGTTCTAGACGTTGTTTTCATTTTATTTCTTTTACGTATTTGTGATATGAATGTTTATGAACTTCTAGTATCGACTTCGTTTGAATATTGTAATTTTTTATTTACTTGTTATAATATGGACTTCATTTTCGTTGTTTAATTATGTGAATCTTTATTTGGTTTATTATGTTTTACAGGTTATTCAGATCAAATTTTAAAAAATTAAAAACGATAGATTAAAAATATTCGATAGACAATTTTCAACTAATGAATGAACTCCCCACGCATATATTAAATAAAACCGTATGGAGTTCCGGAACTCTGGATGCATAGAACAACCGTCGAGAGTTCGGGAACTCTCGATGCACTTTAAAACGGCGTCGAGAGTTAGTCGGGAACTCCCGACAGGTAAATAGCTGTCTCTTATACACATCTAGATGTGTATAAGAGACAGCCCTATATGTGCATCGGGAGTTCACCGATTAACTTCCGACGCTGTTTTAAAGTGCGTCGAGAGTTCCTCTCCCAACGGGTGTCTCCCGACCAAACTCCCGACGACCATTTATTCATCGGGAGAGGCTCTCTCGATGCGTTTTCCACACTTTTCTGATGAATTGTGACGTCGGGAGAAGTTAAATTTCTTATAGTGCCACTTTAGCTAGTGATGGTCTAATTATTAATTTTCTTTGAGAGCAAACATCACATGATAATTCATTTGATTGAAGAATCTTCTAGATCTTCAATGGGTATGTATTTGAATTCTTAATAATTCTCCTCATCATTATAGATCCTGGATGACCCAATCGGTCATGCCAAATGTAATATGTCTGGATTCATGAACTTCAGGTTCATTGTTGCATATGTTTCAATTACTCGTATATAAGTATAATACAATCCAAAAGATAAAGCAAACAATTTTTCTAATATATGTTTTTCATTTGAGACAGTAGAGATAATAAATAGACGAAATATTGTATTTATATTAGAAATTTAATATGTACTAAATATGCAAAATAACATTTTATTTATTAATTGTAACAAAGAAGAAAAAAAAACGACATACCTTTAGGACTTACCTTTAGCGATGGAAGGAGCTCGTGCTGATAACGTATTGTGAAATTGGGGAGCACAATGGAGCACAACAGATATGGAGAAAATATAATATATAAATATAATAATAATAAAAATATAATATAATAATAATAAAACAATAAAATATAATTAAACTTATAAATAACTAAATTAAAAATAACTAAAATTATATTTTTATGAAAATAGGAATAATAGAAATAGAAAATATAATTTTATGGAAATAGGAAATATATGAAATTTTCTTTTTATTCTTCACAAATGTGCATAAGTGCATAATTTTAAGATCTACCAAATGTCATTATTTATAGACAAAGTGACAAATGGGATGTGGATTTACGTAAATACCAAACATGAATTATTACAAGGTACATCGACAATATAAAAAATGACACATGACTTTTAAGAAACTAAGCATTGGGCATCTATTATTATGATATTTATAATAATAATTAAAATCTCCGAGAGTTTTAAATGATTTTTCAAACTAACTATAAAATCTAAAAGGAAATTGTTTGCAAGATGAAAATGGTCTTTTTTTTTTCTTTAACCTCTAACTCAAGGCTAGTAGTGCAAACTTTTGAGTTATATGCTCATTTTGGCATCAAAATTAAAGGTACTTCTTGTCACTAAATTGAAAAAGAACTCACATGATTATTTTTTTATTATTGACAATACATGGTGCATCTTAGTTTGTACTCATCATTTTACGGTACATTGTAAAAAGAAACTCAAATATTTTTAAAATAAATAAGAAAGAAAATTTTTCATATAACGAACTATAGTTCGACAACTGATATATAAATAGGTGCAACTTATATATATATATATATATATATATTACACTCAACTTGATAAGTTGTATTAATTTTAGTCCTAAACTTTTCATTTTATCAATCTAAACCTCAAGCTTGTGAGGTTATATCCATTTTAATTCTAAATTTTCACTTTGATTAATTTAAATCTAAAACTTGAATAAGTATATCAATTTATACCATCGATTTAGTTTTATAAGTGTTAAAATTGACGCAACATACTAAGTTTGAGGTTTAAAAGTTTAAAGTAAAAATGATTTTTTTTCCTTTTTTTTTTTTATTAAAATGAATGAAATAATTTTTTTTTAATGGTTTTACATCTTTAGCATGTTTTGTGCTCACTCACATGCTTCTTAAGAAAATTCCGAGGAGGTCATCTAACATATAATTGTTTCAAGCTAAGTACACTTAACTTTGGAGTTCCTATAATTGAGCCACTAAAAAGGAAGATGCATCTAATTGGTATAGGCAATAACCTTTAATTCATTTAACCTTTAATTCATTTAAACATTTACTAACCATACTTTCATATACACAGAATCCCTCATATCCAAATGTGATCTCTGTTCATTTATTTATCTCTTTTAAACTCGAGTATTACATTTCCATCGAATTGGCAACCGGATGGTGGTTAGTATATTATTGCCATGTCCGTCATGACCAAAATTCGTTTGCACATGATCTACTTACAAAAACTCTTAATGCTTTAAGTGAGACGTGGCGGGTTCCTATGTGAATTCTTTGATTTGCTGAAGGAGAAATGTCGATGACATAAATTTCTTTGATGTTATTGGTTGCGTAAAAAACTAGTTGCCCTTATAATATTTTTTAAAATTCAATAAAAGAAAATTTAAAAGGTTAAAATAATATTAAAGTTTTAGAAGGAGAAAGATAGAGTTGAAGGGAAAAAAAAAGGATATTTTAATTATTAAAAAAAAAGTGGAGGAAATTTAAATTGAGAGTGAGCAATTGGGTTTGAATTAGGTCTTCGTTGGTTTCCTGCTGACCAAATCAGATATTCAGTGGGAATGTCAAATTTGTCCTACACAAATCAGTGGACAACTTTTTAGGGTTTTTTTTTTTTTTTAAAAAAAAAAAATTTCTTCCTCTTTTTTGGTTGGTTAATACTATTTAGGCAATTTGAAAATAAAAAATTCAATAAAAATAATATTGCATTTGATGTGATTAGATATGTTTTTAGAAATAGATTCATAAATTAGAAATAATGGTTGGATTAAATATTAGATTGAGATAAATTATTATTAATTAATTTATTAATATTAAAAAATTATATAATTATTTGCTCATATATTTTAATTAAGAAAAATAACTGGGTTTCATAAATTCAAAGTGAAAATCAATTGTAAACAATTTTTAAAAACATAATTAAATTTGACAATTAAATACATATTCACAACCTAGGGAGCAATAACAAATAAACTCAATTTTTTTTTATCAAGCATAAACACTGGAGGCATGTTTGGTAGAGAATTTAAAAGCAAAATTTTGAAGATAAAGAATTTAATGAAAATAGAGTTGTATTTCATGTTTTCATATATGTGTTTGATAGTAAATTCAGAAATTAGATTGTAAGTAAAATATTTCTTTTAGATGTGTTTGATACTATATTTATAAACCATAAAACTAGTCGTAACTAAATATTAGGTTGATTATAAAATTTACTAATCAATTTATAAATATGTGTTATGTTAATTTTTTTATAATTATTATTTTATAATATTATATAGTTTATAATATATTATATAATACATANTCAATTTATAAATATGTGTTATGTTAATTTTTTTATAATTATTATTTTATAATATTATATAGTTTATAATATATTATATAATACATATTTTAATTAAAATAAATCAAGTAAGTTTATAGCGTTATATCCTATATTTCTAAACATTTTTTTATTTAATATAATTTACCATTTTAAATTTTAAAATTCAAAATCTGGATATATTATTGTTTTAGAATTTGAACCATAATTACGAACACATTCGAATGCCAATTGAATTACTCATTTTGGTTCAATCGTTTTTTTTTTACAAATATTAAATCATGCTATTTATTATAGATTTTCTGGATGCATTCATCATCACCATCGTGGTTGATAATACTTTTTAATTCCAGTACTAGTCTCCAACTTTGGCACTTTTTCAAGTTTATCTCTAAACTTTCGAACATTTTAATTGATGTTTATTTTTAAGCTTTATATATAAAAGTCTATTTTAATTTTACAGTTAATTATTTAATTGAAATAAGACCTAGACACATATTTTTGGTCATTTAATAGATGTCTCTACATTCAACACATAGTATTAAAGACTTCAAAGATGTTTTTTTTTTCTTTTTTTTTTTTTTTAAATTTTAAAAATTAAGAAAACCATCACTAGGGTTATAATTTTCTTATCTTTTACCAGCTATTGGTAAACATGTTTTTAAAAAATCAAAACTAAAAATAGTAGTTTTTGAGAGAAAAAAAACTCAATTTTGTTTTGAAATTTTGTATAGAATTCAAATGTGTGCGGCTAAGAATTGTGGAAAATTTAACATAAAATTGTAGAAAAATAATGTAATTTTCAAAAAATAAAAAATTAAGAATAAAATGGTTGTCAAATGGGGTCTCTTGGGTATATATTATTTTTTAATGTATGATTAATTAGAATATTTGAAAGTTGAGGTCGAATATAATTAGTATTAGAGTTAGAGAGAGACTTATGACATGTTTGAGAGTGATTTCGAAATTGTAAAAATTATTTTTATCAAATTTAAAATTACTCTAAAAGTATTTTTAACCATTCAAAATCAAGTCAAGGAAATGTTTCTTAAATCTAATAGGCTAAGACATACGTGAACGTCTTGAATCAAGTCAAGTGAATGAATTTGAAAGGTTGAACATAACTTAACTGACATAAATTTGTATTATCAATCTTAAAGTCTCATACTCAATCCTCCAACCCCATATATTGGAAAAAAGAAAAAAAAAAAAAAGAAAAAGAAAAACCTCTTGCAATTCAAACTCAAACACTGTTCAAGTTGTGTACTAATTAAAATTTCTCAATGACAAGGTTTTGTTTTATTATTTTATAAAATAATTAATATAAAAAATATAATAACCAAAATGTTACAAAGAGATACATATGATAACTTTTTTTTTTGGCATAAAATGGTAAAAGAAAAAAAAAATAGTTGAACCTTACATAATGTATATAAGTTATGCTTTATCAAATGTAATTAAAACCAACATTTTATCTTGCTTTCTATGTCAAGTACATTTATAAAAAATCGATACCGAATAATAAAATTCAATTTTGCACAATTTTGAAGATAGTAAATTTAGAATAATTAATTTAACAAGTTAATTTTAATTAATAATTGATAAAATAGAAGTAACTTGTGTTTGAAATAACTTATGAATATTTTTTAAAAAACAAAATCTATTCTCCAATATATACTTTGGAAAAATTAATAATTAAAGAGTATTTAGTATAACTTGTTGATTGATTTTTTTTCCACAAGTTATTTCAACCATATTATACATTTTGAATATACGTTCATCTATTTAAATAAAGGGTTAGTTGCAAAATAGACAAAATAAGGTCTTATAGGCCCCTAGCCCATATCTTTTGGTTGTGTAAAAATAGCAAAAAATAAGTCCAACTCACGATTTATAACAGAAAATGTAAAAAATGAACGAACACAGCTGATACACTTGATACACTTGATATACTTGATACATCTTATAAATCTAATATACATAATATACTTGACATACACTTGATATATGTTTGATACATATTTGATACACTTGATATATCTGATACATACTTGATATACATTTGATATCGCTTGATACACTTGATATTGGTTGACACACTTGATATATTTGATACATTACTGATGTACATTTGATATTTCTTGATACACTAGTGATGTACGTTTGATACACTTGATATATTATTTGAACGCTTTTTAGTAAAATTAGCTTTTGGTATATTGGTGTGGTTATTAGTTTATGTGTTTCTACCACTAGTCTAGTTTCCATTTTGTATATCGATTTATAGAGAAACCTAAATTAGAATAAAAAAATTCACAAATCAAACAAAAAAATAGAATGAGATTAAAATGAAACACAAAGGTCAATCTTAATTAAAGAAAACAAATCAAAATAAATATTGAGAATACAACAAAATCTAACAAAATCCAGAAAAAGAGAAATAAATAAATAAACCTATAAATTAAATATAGAGAGAGGAAATTTAAAAAGATTGAAAAAGTAAAACTGAGGAAAAAAAAAAAAAAAGATGTGATGGAGAAAATATAGGAAAGAAATCGCCAGTGGGAGAGAGATTGGTAGGAAGGAGAAAATAAGTCACGGTTCAAATAAAAATTCTGCACGACTTTTGCTATATATACAAAGTCTAAAAGCTAAAGCTATAGTTGCAAATACACAAATATATTTTGTTATCCAATATAATTTTCCTTAAATTAAATCGAATCGAGTCTTTAATACCCTTATCATTTAAATTAACTTACGATATACTTCTTCAAAAGAAAAATAAATAACAAAAATATAATAATAATAAGTATCTGTGATTTTCTTTGTTAATTCTTTTTTCCCCCACTCTACACTTTAATTTCACCACCTTTCAAAAAAAACTGGAAATTTCTTTCAAATTAAATTTGAGATTGGATTACCTATTAGGAAATATTATCTATTTATTTTTAGTTTTTAAAGAAGTTCAACTAAATGATTCTTTAAAGAAATTTTCAACTGAATAGTTAATTTTTCACTATCAATCTCATTTAAATGGTTAATTCCACCAAAAAAATATCTCACTATAAAAGTAAACACATTTTTGGCTTCTTAAATAAGACAAAATAATACTTTGTATCAAGTTATCTAATAAATTATCCATACTTAAAAGTTCAAAATGATTCAAACACATTGATGTGACCGCAACCAAAGATGTAACCTTAAAATATGTAATCCTATGAAAGTAAATGATCTTGGTGTCTAGTACAAGCATACACCGTCAACAAATAATAAAGGAAGTATTCCAAATATCGTACTCAAGGGAAAAAAATGTAACAAAAGTTCTAAGATGAACAAGACTTTCCTCAAGATGCAATTGCAATGTAAATAAGAAAATAGTTAGGAAATGATTTCGTGTGTATATAGAATAAAAATAATGAAAACAAAAGTGGGACTCAAATATGCTCATATATCCTTCAGTTAGATAATATCACATTTCATGCGATTGCAATTAGCATGGTGACCAAATTCAACACATATTTCACCTTCTATAAAACATCTCTAGGAGTCTAATCCATTAAACCTATATGTCTATGATTAATGAAAACTTAGATGAACAAAACATAGTCTAAAGTCCTAAAGCTTTCGCCAATGTCTAGGGTCAAAAAATAACGTCTTATGTCTAAGATCTTTTACTAGATTGCTTTTATGAAAATGAAATTCTACCTAACCCTTTCAGTATTAGACTCAATTTTGTATACTAAAAAGTATTTGAAAAGTACTTTCTTTGCTTCTTATTTAGAGGTTTTTTCTTAGACATGATGTTGTTTACTAGTATTTTTTAGAGATTTAGCAAGTAAACATGATTCAGAAGTTAAAAGAACTAAACCGAGCATAACCCCCAAGAAAAAAGAGGAGAAAAATCAAGTTGTCATGAAAGTAGGGCAGAGTCGCGACATTAAACCCGGTGCAAATTCAATAGCTAGTGTTTTAAAGGACTGTGCAATGCCTTGGCATTGAAGTAGCAATGCCACGATGTTATATTGTAGTGTTGTGCACCACTGTGGCTATGGAGGATCTACCGAGGGCTTGAACAAAGCAACGCTGCGAGGCTACCTTAGAGCGCCATGATGCTAGGCTATATTTTATGAAAATTATTTAATTTTGGAATGTTTTTTTCCTATTTATTTTAAAGTTCTCGACTGACCACTGTGTGGAGTTGATGCCCTAAATCTCGTAGAGTCCTATAGTTTGTAATTGTAATGTACAAACATCTTATTTATTTAATAAAATATATAATGTTTTATTTCAATTTTTTTGTATTAACCACAAATCAATAAACTAAGATTCAAGGTTATCTTGTAGCTTAAACATATATGTAGAGACATACGGGTGGATCATGTTTAAGTAATAACCTAAATGGTCTATAGTAGATAGTTAAGGCTGGATACCTTATGTTGTTGACATTACGAGTATAACCCATTTTGTAGATATCATAACTATTGTAAAGTGCTACAAATGATCTGAACTTGATCAGTCATGTGGAGACATGTGAGCGGGGATATTCTATACAAAGGAGTTTATATAAGACCAGACCACGAAATGACTAATCTCATTATATAACGCCGTTCATAACAGAGACTTACATTTCACTAGGATGACCATAGGTAATATGACCTGAATCTTGAGTGAGTTGTGAATTCCTGCTTGTGAAGGCGGTCTTTTGATTTGTATAGGTGAGAGTGGCCAGATCGCCGACTTAATAAGCCTACCATTTTGGGGATTCGTCTAATTGAGGAGCCGGGAGCATAGCTACACAAGAAGGAATTCATTCATTCCTTAACGTTGGGTAAGTAGATAAATTGCTTCCTTAAGGGTTGATTCCGAGGCTTGAACAATGTGTCGCCACACCCTTTCCTGGCCCAAGAGAAGTTTAGTCATAGTTAGACTATGATTTATTGTTTATTAAAGAGATCAGTAGTACTTAAGGAGTTAGATGCAATTATAGGGGGAAAACGATAATTTTGGCCTAGTTGTACTTACAAGAAATTTGTGAAGGGTCATCTTATTGTTGATTGCTTATATCTGTAGTGTGAAGAGTGCAACTATCGGTCTTTCGTGGAGTGCTCGACAGTTAACAAATGGTGGATAGTTTAATTAAAGGAGTTTAATTAATTATTCACGTACCATTGGAGCTTTAAGTTATAGGTCTATGAGGTCCCCTTTGTAGCTCAACGAGAATTAATGAGAATCAGTTTTTGGATTAATTTGAATTTTTCAAATTAATTGAAGGAATTAATTATATATGATATAATTAATTTAATTTAATTTTAATTATATATGATATAATTACTATAATGTATTTGATACATTATAATATATATAAAGCATTAGAGGAAATAAATATTTGAATATGATTCAAATATTAATTATATGAATTTGATTCATATAATTAAATTTAATATAAATGAGATTTATATTAAAAGCCACTGGTAAGAGAGTATTGAAACTATAAGTTAGATTGTATTTGATACAACATAGAAATAATAGGTTATATGTTATATTTGATATAACATATAGTTTTAATATATATTATATAATAAGGTAGTTATTATATATATATTAAATGTTTTATTAAATTAATTAATTAATTAAATTTAATTTATTAAAACTATTTTCGGGAGTTAACTCCATCTCCTTCTTTTGCTCTCTCAAACGTGTGACTGGGATATGGTTCCCCATTTTGTGTAGTGTGTGAAAACTGAAAAGAGAGATATTCTCTTAAACGTTCTGTGATAAATCTCATCATCTTTCTCCTCATCTTTTCTCCATCGAACTCCCTCAACCAAAATAGTCAAAGCCCACAAACTCCTAGGTTCTCATCCCTGAGAATACAGAGGAAATTTTGTGGTGGTGTTCATTTGTTTGAGGGAATCAATTGAAGAACTGTTCTTCAAAGTTAAGGATTTTCTAACCTATTTTATTTTCTCTGTATTTCGTTTTTGAGCATGTTGTAATTTTCTGAATTAAATGCATGATTTTTTTCTTCTACTATAAAATTATATATACTATGAATTTTGGGATATTGATCTGATCCCCAATTCCACTCAAGGACTTTTAATAGGGTTTCATCAACCACAGTCATCAAGTTTTGGAGCTTTTGAAGCCTATAGAGAGTGTTTTGATGATAGTACTGAGGTCCTTGACGTCGAAGTGATTAGAGAACTTTGAAGGATCGATTCCACCACAGAGATAGGATCAAAACGTCGGATAACGCCTTCTTTTCCTTTTTGTATCTTGGTTTATTTTCTGTACTTTTGCATCCTAATTATTGTTCTGTTTATAGAAACCATGTTAGGCTAAATTCTCATTATTCTAGGGTGTTAGATGGATTTTATGGAGTATTTCTAAATACTTTTGTGGATCTTGAATTTAATTTACATTAATACTTTCTATGATTGTTCTCAATGTTTTTGAATATTTAATCAATATTTGAATGATTTCATGATTTAAATCTAGCTTTAACGAGTAGGTTTTAGATTAGATCATGCATGCTAGACTACCGTTTCAACACACTAGAGTAGTCGGATAATGATAGAGATTGTTGATGAAGAGTTTAATGCTTTGCTTAATTATCTAGTTTCAAGTTATTATCACTAATAATAATTAAGTGAAAGAGTTTTTTTCTTCGAAATATTCAATCTAGATAAAAGACTTCTAGATCTAAGTATTGTGCTAATTGATTCGAGAATTAAAATAATTGAGTTTAGTAACTCCATGAAGGAAGTTTCTTCCCTAGAATATCTCTTTGTTAATAATCTCCATATTTGATCACTTTTATTTGCTTTCTTAGTTTAGTTTATTTTATTTGCATCACAAGTTGGTCCCTAAATAAAATTGGTATGATCTCTGAATAACTAAAAGATTATTAATCCCATTCTCTTAGGATGATATTCGATCAAGGCTATTTTAGCTATATTATTATTCGATACATATGCTTGCACATATCATATATTAATCTAGGTGATCAATGAAGAATAATAATGGAATTAAACTCAATTAAAACAAACCATTCCATTGAAAGAGCAAAGTTACTTTTTGTGCATGAAATATTTGTTCTACTTCCTTTGGATATGTGCATATTTGAATCCGTTTAACTCATAGTAAAATAAAAGAAAGCAAATGTTAAAGAGGAAAACATATTAAAAGTAAAATAGAGGATGAAAATATCAAGGAAGAACTTGTATCAAACTAATCGAACAGTAAGTACAACACTTGAATGTAAAGCCTTGGAGAGGTACTACATTTAAAAACAAACCAATTGAGGCAGTGACTGAAAGTATTAAGCCAAATCAATAGCTAAACAAGGGAAATCCATCTCTAAAAAGTTGAGAGAGACTTGATGTTCTAATTCAAGTAAAATTTAAAAACTTTCCATTCAATCCTAAAATGGCTATTAATAGCCTTACAAGAAAATAAGACAATTAACTAATTAATTCTAAAATATTAATTAAATACTATCTAAACTAACTTAACAACCAAACTAAATATTAACCAAAATATACTAATTATCTTATAATTCTACTCATCACATTAGTAATACGCCTATGGACATTGTATCATATGTTGAAAGCAAGTGTGAGACACATATGAAACGAAAATTTTTAATCGAGAATCCATTCCAAAAAGAATTTAAATCATCATCAAAAGCAATTAAGAGATCACTGACGCAAGCACACAAATGCACATAGTCAAGTTAGTAAATTAAAACATTATAAGAGGTCGAGTATCGTTCTCAGGGATCAAATCAACTGTTTTTTCTATCTACTTTAGAATTGTATCAAATTTTGCTAAGAATTGGAAATTGAGCTTAAGTTTGTGATTTTTTTAAAACAAATAAAACTAAGAAAACAAGTGTGAAAATCCAAGAGTTAAAGTTTTCTAGGGTATTGATTTTATTATATACTTTATTAAGCGATTATTAGTGCATCTATGAATCTTGTATAAACATTATGCTCAAGTCTAGAAACTTAAATCAAGATTAATTCCTATTAAAAGCAACCTATTCTCATGCAACTTAAATGATGACTAATTTCTTGATACCAAATTAAGAAGCAAGGCACTGAATGATGTCACTAACAACTTTCACTATTAACCTAACCATTTTCATGAGAAATTAATAATGATTCAATGATATAAATTTGGTTGGTTGACAAAATTTGTCGCCTAATTCTAGACCAAATAAATAACCGTTCCTACTAAATATGTTGTAGTGGGAGGGGGGGGGTGTGGAGGTTTGGATTGGTTTGTTCAATTGCACTAAAAATAAATTGCAGAAAAATTAAAGAGAGATTTGATTTGAATAATCAAACTATCTAGCCTAGTCTTTAGAGTTAGTTTCCCAATTCTGCAACTTGATCATATGTCCATCGGATAATTCCTATATTGTCTAACTTGAGCCAACTCACCTAGAAAAGCTATGTGAGAGTCTTAATTACCTAATTGACCAATTTAATTAGTTGAAATACATCCTCACTAGTTGGCTAACCGTATTAAGATAAGGAATTTGCTAAGATAAATTACTAATAGGAAACGCCTAAATAGTCATTCAATATAATTCTTCCCCGAGTCAATTAATCAATATTAATTAATATTCACAACTTACAAGCTAATCTAACCTATTGCTACACGGGATCAATATGCAATTTTATGTCACATATTGCAAATTAAATCATAGCGATTGATTATATATCCTTAAGAAAAAAAAATACAATCAAATATCATTCATAATTTGAGAAGGAATTGAAAGACAATACTAGAATTTAATATAAAATAATCTAAACACAAGTGTATAAAACAAGGAAAACTACTCTACGCCTAAGCTAGAAAATGTTAACTTAGCCCATAAACCTCATGACAAATATCGAGAAATTGCTCGAGAACATCCAAGAATCAGAAAAACAGAGAAAAATAGAGAGAAAACTTGTAAAAATCAACTAGGATCAGAGATGAAATAACCTAGGTGGCTAAATGGGTTTTTATAATAATTGAACTATAGTGTCATGGTGCTGACAGATGGATGCGTGTGAAAAACCTCAGAGCGCTGCAGTGCTGTGAGCATTTCATGAAAATTGGACAATCTTCCTTTTCGATGCCAAGCATGGCGCCATAGAGCGCCATCGCGCATTGCCTGTAAGGGTAAAATGGTAATTTTTCAGAATTTTCTTTCCCAATTGATGCAAATAAGCTTCATCTTGACCTGTTTTAGCTCCATTTCATCATTAACACCTAACTCTACCTCTTAAAATCCAGAAACAACCTCGTATTATGTGGAGCAAGATAACACATTTTTTATGCTATCATCATTTAAAATTCAATCTATCAAATCAAACATTCAACCTAACATTCATTGAAGGAAAATCAATAAGAATTAAGCACACTACCACTAAAAAGTGTAAAGTTCAACAATATCTATGCAAGTGTTAAGTCCTTCATAGCTCTCAACAACATACTTTCATACAAGATTGCAAGCAATAACAATAAAGAAATAAAGGGAAACAAAAAAGAACTACTATCGAAGCTCCATCGTCTCTTGAATCCTCCAAGCTCACCTCCATCTTCACTTTGGGAACTCAAATGGCTTCCAAAATTAATTCCTCACACTCTTCACTCTTTTGGCAACAAGAACTCACTTTAGGCTGTGGAATATCGTGCTTGAGACTGCTGAAAACCCTAGGATATAAAGAGAATTTTTTAAAAAAATTTCTAATTTTTTATTAAGGAAGGTTGGTGTCGGGATGCTGTATAGATGAAGGCCTCAACTTTTCTGGTTTTTCTGTAGTGCAGCACTGCACTTTGTTAAGGTGCTGCGACACTAGTACACAGCGAAGTGAAACTTTAAGGTGCTCTCAGGAAAAAAGCGTTGAGGGCAGTGTCGCAACACATATCTTGAATTTTTTTTTATCTTTTCTTAGAGATTTGGTTCGGTTTGGTTCTTTTCAGTCCCAATTCATGTTTTCTTGATAATTTGCTGAAAAACACTAGCACACACATTAAAGGCTCGATTTCAACCCAAAAGAGGTGATGTTCAAAATTGCTCCAAGGATTAGGCAAGAATGGAAAGTGAAAAATATGTATGCTCAACGTAATGTTGTTCTAACATCTCTTAGGACAACCATTAAAGGTGATTGGTTTTTTACAGTTGAAGTTCTAGACACATGATAGGTGAAAAAGAACTACGGATACATGTGGAAACACACACGTCAAATTATAATATATTTAAAATGTCTTGGACGACTCATGATGTAAATTAAACTAAGTTAATCTAAGAAAGCAATAAAAGTGATCGAATATGAAGATGATCAACAAAGAGATGTTTTTAGGGAATAGATTTCATCAAAGGTATTATTAATTGCAAGTGTCTTAACTCTTAAACTAATTAACATAATGCCTAGATCTAGAAGTTTTTTATCTAGATTGTCCCACTCAAATCAATATTTTCTTTCACTTAACTATTAATCACTAATTTCTTGAAACTAGATAATTAAATAAAATATAAAAACTTTTCATCAACAATCTCTATCTTTATCCAACTATGCTAGTGTTTTCAAATGATAGTTTAGCATGTGTGATCTAATCTAAAGCTTACTCTATCAAACAAGACTCAAGATCATAAAATCAAGCAAACAGTGATTAAACATTCAAAAACATTAAGAACGGTCATGCTAGCAGACATTAATGCAAATTAACATTGGAGAAGAAAAATGTTTAATAGTTAAGCCAAAGATTTATATACCCCTAAAAATATGAGAAATTAAGCCATGATAAGAATGCAAAAATGCATAAAAGAATCTAAAATGAAAAAGGGAAAGAAAGAATTATCTGACATTCCAATCCCATCTCCATGATGGAATTGACCCTCCATTGCTCTCCAATTGGCTTTGACACCAAGAAACTTCTATATTTTGCTCAGAACTCTCTCTCTTGGCCTGAAATGCTCCAAAATTTGATGTTGAAAATTGCTAAAGCCCCTCAATTAAATAGGCAAACATTTTCCAAAATTATGTAGGAATTGGATAAATAAAATACAAAATTTTTCACTGATTAACTTTATTACAGAAAGTAGATGAAATAAATTCTAAAATCTAATGCTTTAGATAGATAGAGAATGAAAAAATAAAGAAAATAGTGGTCATTCGCTTAAAATGGCCATCCGGATCAAAAGTTGGGACCAAAATACGAATTGTGGTTTTTAAAACAGCGATACAGTGCTGTGATGCGATGAGACGACGCCACATTGCTAAAATAGCATTGTCTACACGATTTTCACCTCCTTTTAAGTCAAACTTTGATATTTCTAAGGGGTATTTTCATCATTTTACTCTCAAATTAGCCCATTTCAGTCCAAATGTTCGATTTCCAAAAGTTAAACATAATAAAGCATTAACGAATACAAATTAACAATTAAACTAACAAAATTTTAATCCTAAGAACACATTTTTGGAGTGTGTTTCAACTACATTTTTTACCTTAAAGCTATAGGGTTAAGACCGGTTACGTTTAGAGATGGAGCCACTAGTAAGATTATTAGAAAAGGTAAACTAAAAATCTTTGGTCTTCCTTCTCTTGATGATGTTATGCTTGTTGAAGGAATTACTGCAAATCTCCTTAGCATAAATCAACTATGTGATCAAGGGCTGAATGTGAGTCTTACAAAGAACATATGTCTTGTCACAGACAATGCTAAGGCTCTCATCATGATATGTACGCACTAATAAGATATTGTTATTTATGATCTATTGGTGATTCTAATCATGTATATAGTTTATCAAAACAAGATGAAACTACTATATGGATAAGCATTTAGGTCATATTAGCATTAAATCTGTTCAAAAAGCTTTATAAAAAAATGCTATTGTTGGTCTTTTGTCCATTCGTGCCAACAAAGAAGTCATTTGTGGAGATTGTCAAGCTAGTAGCAAATCAAAGTCTCTCAGAAAATGGTTCTTCATACCACCACTGATGAGGTCTTGGAGCATATTCATATGGATTTCATGGGTCCTAGAACAAAGCAATCATCGTGCAAAATACAAAAATATCATCCTCCAAGTAACATTATAGAGAACCTTGATAAAAGAATGTCTACTAGAAAGAAGGAAATGGTATATCTTCAAATGATTGCCAATATTTGCTTTACCTCTCCAATTGAGCTTAAGAATGTTAACAAAGCTCTAAATGATAAGTGTTGGGTGAGTGTTATATAAGAAGAACTTGTTAGGGTTGATGCCCTAAATCTCATTGGTCTAGTAGTTTGTAAACATCTGTATGAACAAATATTTTGTGATGTAATAATATGAGATATTTTCTTCCCTACAGTCTTTAATATATGAGATATTTTGTTGCATTAACCACAAACTAAGAAACTATGATCCCTTGTTATCGTTGTAACTTAAACATGTATGTAATGACATACAAGTGGATCGTGCTTTAAGTGATAACCTAAATGGTTTATAATAGATGGATAAAGGAGGGAAACCTTATCCTGTTGACACTACGAGTGTGGCTTGCTTTGTAGATGTTACAAGTTTTGTAATGTACTACAAATGATCTTATCCTGACCATTCATATATTAGACATACGAGCGGGGATACTCTATACAAAAGAGTTTGTATAAAATCGGACCACAAAATGTTTAGTCTCGTTATATAACGCCGCTCATGACAGAGACTTTCATTTCACTAGGATGACCATAGGTAACATGACTTTAATCCTGAGTGAGTTGAGAACTTCTGTCTATGAGGGTGGTCCTTTGATCTGTATGGGTGCGAGTGGTTAGATCGCCGACGAAAACCCTACCACTTTTGGGATTCATTTGATTGGGGAGCTGGGAACTCAGCTACACAAGACAAAAATCACTCCTTCCCCGATTTAGGGATAAATAGATAAATTGCTCCCTTAAGGGCTGATTTCGGGTCTTGAACAATGTGACGCCACACCTTTTCTTGGCCCGAGAAGAATTTACTCATAGTAAGACTATGATTTATTGTTCATTAGAGGAATCAGTGGTACTTAATGAGTTAGATGAAATTATAGGGGCAAAACGGTAAATTGGCCCAGCTGTACTTACGAGCGATTTGTGAAGGGTCATCGTACTATTGATTGGTTATATTCAATGGACATAAAAATATATCTGTAGTGCGAAGAGTGAAACTGTCGATCTTTAATGGAATGCCGACAGTTAACGGATGATGGATATCGTGATTAAAGAGTTTAGTCAGTTATTCATGTACCGTTGGAGCTTCAAGCTACAGGTCCATAAGGTCCCCTTGATAGTTCAATGGATTCATGTTGAGAATTAGTTTTTGGGTTAGTTTGAAGTGTTCAAATTAACAAGAGGAAATTTAATTATTTATGATATAATTAAATTGCATCAATTATATGAGATATAATTGACTTAATTTATTAGATTCATTAATTGGAAGAATTATAACTAAATGCTATAAGGGAGAAAAAGAACTATGGTTTATATATTGCATGAGATGTGATATTAAAACTATAGGTTATGAATATATTGATTATATTTGTAATTAAATCAATTATAGGATAATTGGTTACAGTTTTTTTCTCCCATAACTAACTTAGTAGGAAGTTGTGATCAGTTATGGTAACTGATGGTTAAAACAAAAATCGTTTTCATTTTTACATAATGTGGTCATTTTCGATTTTGTGAATCGTGCAATCAAAAGCATAAGCTACATGATAGCTTGAGAGCATACACGATCGTGTAAGAGTTTTCTATATGATAGTCACTTATCTTCTGAACGATCGAGTACACTTTCTATACGATAGACTAAAACGATCTCCCACTTACTCGATCGTCTAAACGATCTAGAAAATTCCTCCTACCCTCTACCAAATCTTATAGAGCCCACAACTCATGGGTTCTCACACCGAGAATACCAGGGTAGCCTTCTGGTGGTGTCTTCTTTCTATTCAAGGGACGAG
The DNA here is from genome assembly GCF_009727055.1 of Benincasa hispida. Classification (NCBI taxonomy): domain Eukaryota; kingdom Viridiplantae; phylum Streptophyta; class Magnoliopsida; order Cucurbitales; family Cucurbitaceae; genus Benincasa; species Benincasa hispida. The sequence continues at coordinate 16,093,383 of NC_052359.1, forward strand.
TGGAGATTTTTTATTGTTCGAGGAGATTGCTGAGGAGATTACTGTTCGAGTGTAGATTCGTTTGTGTTAAACGATTGTGCAGTAAGTTCGAGGGAACGAGAAAAATTGTTCTTCAAGGATAAGTTTTCTTGAACCTTAGTACTTTCTCTTTTGAAGCATGTTGTAATTTAGAGTTTTTGCATAACTATTACCGTTTGATTGTAAATGTGTATGTTTTGTCACAATGGGGTTTGGAACGATCTCACTTCCGCTTGTGGGTCTCTTTGTTAAGAGTTCCTTCAATGGCATCAGAGCCAGGTTGTTCTGATAGTTCAAATTCCTTTGATGCATCGAATTACATTTACGGTCTTGGTGAGTTTTATGTAGTCTGCAATACGTTTAATTGTTAGATGTAGTTTTGGATTTGAATCAATGGATGTTTTAGGATGGTTGCCTATGTTCTTTAAAGCTTTCTTTACATTTCAAGTTCATTTGTAAAGGCCCTATGTTTTTGGGCATAATGTAATGCCATCGAGTCTGTATTCAAAGTGTTTGAGTCTGTAAAAGTCGTTCGTGAAGAAGCTTCAGTGCATGAAGATGCCGTTCTATCGTGGAAGAGGACCAAGAGTTGGCCACATCGTGTAGCCTAAGCTAAACGATCATTTAAATTTGATATACGATCGTGTAGAAAAGTTCTACCCGATCTGTAGTATTTGCTAAACGATTGCATGACTGATGCTGAATGATTGGGTAAAGTGTTTACTCAATCATGTTGCGTTGACTACTCGATCTTGTAGACGATGAGGTAAACAATCATTGAGGTTTTAATTCTCGTCGCATGGTAAGCGCACACACTAAACGATTGAGTTAGCCAACATGCTTCATCGCATAGTCCCTGACTACTCGATCACTTGGTATACGATACTTGATGTTTGCTCCGCGATCGTTTAGACGATCATGCTTCACTGCATAGTTGTCATCTACTCGATCATTTAGGCATGCTTACACAATGTGCACTGCACGATCACGTGGCTTACATGCTTCCCGCATTGTCATAGGCACACAATCCATGTTATACGATCGTTTATTCTTATTCAGCATCACTAGACGATCACAAGGAGTTGCTATACGATCACTGAAACGATGCTTCACCAGGTGGTTCAAGACCTGGTTTGCATGTTTGAACCGGTTGGCTCGTTAATTTTGTAATAGTTAACTGTATTGTTTCTGGTTTTTTTGAGCTAATCATCCCGGTCCATTGATTCTTGAGGAATATACATATGATGCATGTTTATTTTTTATATGTCATAAAGTATGCCATATAGTTTTAAAACCCACCATAGGTTATGCATTTGTCATGTATCATCTCTATATTTTAAGAGATTATATAGTAGCTTGCATGACTAAATTACTTTAAAGCATGCTCATGCATCATATAATATAAGAAGTTATATTTATGCATGCATTAAGCATATTCATGCATCATCTTTATATTAAAAGTGTTATAGTATAAGGGTGTATGAAAGCATGTATGCTAGGTTCACTACTAGTTATATAAGAGTTATATATAGTAATGAATGAACATTGCATGAGGTATGACACACAGGTTAATTTATAAAAGTTATAAATACATAGTCTAGCTTAGCATTGTGAATGTTTTTAATTGTTTCTTTTATAAGAGTTATATTAGAAATTAGAACTAAAATCAATAAGAAAGACATGCATGCAAACTTAGGTTTAATCAGGTTTTAAAAGAGTTTTAAAATTTGATAGAGATAGACCTAAGATCATGGTTCTAATGAGATTATAAACATAATTTTAATCTTTTAATCGGTTTAATAGGATTAAATTGACTAATAAAAGATTAAATATGTAGCAAATCTATCTATAAGGGACCTTTTGTCTAAGGTGGTTTCTGTCTAGGCTGGGGTATTTAAGGTGACGAAAACGGAACACCCTTATCTGAGAATCTACCTGGAAAGGTGAATTAGATAGATTTGATGCATGCATGCAAATTCGATGATAGTCTGTTAAAGTGTTTAATGGGACTTGATTCGAACTTGTTTAATTATCAAAAGCAAGAGTTGTTTTTGAGTGAATTAAGATCAAACATAGATAAAAATCAGTAGTCGAATTGTCTAAGTTAATGAATCCCTAGGTAGAACATTTAATGGGAGATACTTGGGGTATATGATGCAAGGGTATGCTTAGATTGTAGGTGCTGACTTTGATGAGATATTCGCTCCGGTTGCTAGACTAAAAGCCATAAGATCGTTGTCGAGTATTTCATGTTTACTTAAAATTAAGTTATATCAGATAGATGTCAAAAATATCTTCTTGAGTGGGTACTTGAATGAATAAGTTTATGTTGAGTAACCAAAAGTTTTTGTTGACCAACTTACCTTCATCATGTGTACAAACTTTAGAAGGCTTTATATGGGTTAAAACTAGCCCCCGTGTTATGTATGATAGATGATAGCACCTAAAATATGTTACCTAGCTTTGCTTAATTCAAATCTTTCTTGTATTTTATGTGTTTATTTACTGAATTTACAAGTTTTGAGCATAATTGAGGTAAAATTGGCACTTAGAGCAAATTCTGGGTCAAAATGAGCGTAATTATAGACTTAGAGCATCAAGACAAAGGATTAAGAAAGTCCTAAGGGTTGGCGTCGTAGTGCTGTACAACGCTTGTCGTGACGTCTAAGGCAGTAGCGTGCAAGGGATAGAGCACCACAAAAAATATGTTTGTGCGCGTGAGCATTAGGGCACAACACTATGATTTGAGGGTAGAAGCAACACGACGCTTATGCAATTTTTACTTAAGTTGACCAATTTTTTGACTTCAACTTCTTTCCTAAATCTCCTTTTGCAAAAACAAAAAAAGAAAAAAAAAAAGAAAAAAGAAAAAAGAAAAAAAGAAAAAAAAGAAAAAAAAAAAAAGAAAACTCTCTCTACTAGACTTTATTCAATCGGGATTGTTCTTATAATATTTCTTCTTGTAATCCCAATTTCAAGGATGATTATCAGCTAAATCACGTAAGTTCTAGCTTGGGTCTTAAGAATTTCTTCTTTTCTATGAAATTTGTGAGACTTTATCTTCATCCCAAACTGATTTCTACTTGTATTTTTGGGTATTTTCTACTAAGATTGAATTATATGATCATGTTTTATTGAGATTATTTGACAAACTAGTCGATTTTGCATGGTTGTTCGTTATAGACTAAATAATGTTTTTTGTGTGCTGGGTGGCCCAACACTTAATCCATAATTGTTAAGTAAGTGAATTGCTTAGTAGCAATTATTGTGGTTAGCTTGTAAATTTTTGGGCATCCCATCAAGGACCATTGATTAACCAACTAAACAGAAAAACCATAATGAGCATTTAATTGGACATTTCCTATAATCCTAGTTGAGCTACTTAGGGGACCTTATAGACCTGTAGATTGAAGCTCCAATAGTACTTAAATAAATAATTAAACTCCTTTAATTAAATTACTCAACATCCATTAACTTTCGATCACTCCACTAAAGACCGACAATTGCACTCTTTGCGCTACAGATATATTTTTGTGTCCATTGGATATAACCAGTCAACAGTGTAATAACCCTTCACAAATTGCTCATAAGTACGGCTGGGACAAAATTACTATTTTCCCCTATAGTTACATCTAACTTTTTAAAAACCACTTATGCCTCTAATGAATAATAAGTCATAGTCCAACTATGACCAAAACCTTCTTAGGCCAAAAGAAGGTGTGGCGCCACATCTTTCAAGCCCTAGAATAAGCCTTTAAGGGTGTAATTTATCTACTTACCCAGAAGTTAGGGAAGGAATCAATTCCGTCTTGTGTAGCTGTGTTCCCAGCTCCCCAATTAGATGAATCTCCAAAATGGTAGGCGTATTGAGTCGGCGGTCCGGTCACTCTCACACATACAAATCAAAGAACCGCCTTCATAAGCAAGAGTTCACAACTCAATCAGGATTTAGGACATGTAACCTATAGTCATCCTGGTGAAATGTAATTCTTTATTATTAACAGCATTATATAATGAGACTAATCATTTTATGGTCCGATCTTATACAAACTTCTCTGTATAGAACATCCTTGCTCACATGTCTCTACATGAATTATCAGGATCATATCATTTTTAGTACTTTACAACAATTGTAACATCTATAAAGTGGGTTGTGTTCGTAGTGTCACTAGGATAAGGTACCCAACTTTATCCATCTACTATAGGTCGTTGAGGCTATCACTTAAACATGATCCACCTATATGTCTCTACATGTTTAAGCTACAAAAGATAACCTTGGATGTTAGTTTATTGGTTTTGTTGGTTAATGCTACTAAATGTCGAATAAAACATCTCATATTTTATTAAATAAATAAAATATTTGTATATTATAATTACAAACTATAGAACCTACGAGATTTAGGGCATCAAACCAACAATCTCCCACTTGTCCTAAAGCTAGTGGGGTGTACAATATAAAAGTCACATTAATATAAATGTACACATGTAACAATAAACTAGGGGATAACGTGCCCAGTACAAAATCTCCCACTTACCTAGACTAGATGTAGCCTTTCCTGTAGACCCATACTCTGCAGGTGACCCTCAAATACCTTAGTTGTGAGGGCCTTTGTAAATGGAATAGCAATGTTGTGCTTCGAAGCTATCTGCGTGACGATTATGTCCCTTCGATGCAAAATACTTAAATGAAATGATACTTTCGCTCTATGTGTTTCCCGCGCTTATGACTCCTAGGCTTTCGGGAATTAGCCACAATACCATTATTATCACAATAAAGGGTGATGGGTTTTGACATGTTTGGAACCACTTCTAGATCTATAAGGAATTTCCTAAGCCACACAGCTTCCTTAATAGCTTCACAAGTCACTACATACTCAGCTTTCATAATAGAGTTAGCAATGCACTCCTGCTTGATGCTCCTCCAAACTGTTGCCCCTCTGTTAAGAGTAAACACTGATCTTGATGTGGATTTCCTAGAATCCTTATCAATCTAAAAATTAGAGTCCATGTATTCTTTAAGGATCAGATCCTTAGAACCATACATGAACATGTAGTCCCTCGTTCTCCATAGATACTTGAGGATGTTCTTAATGATGGTCCAGTGATCAAATCCCAGATTAGACTGATATCTACTGACTATCTCCACTGCATAGTAGATGTCAGGTCTAATACATAACATCACATACATCCGGTTACCAACAACTGACGCATAAAGGATCCTTCTCATTTCTTTAACTTCTTAAGGTATCTTAGGGCATTGTTCCTTACAATATAAGTCCATGCCTGAAAGGGAGTAAACCTTTCTTGGAATTTTGCAGAGAAAACTTGACAAGCATCTTTTCAATATATAATGCCTGAGATAGGGCAAGCGATTTATTCTTTTGATCCCTAAAGATCTAAATGCCCATAACAAATTGCGCCTCTCCCAAAACTTTCATTTGGAATTGGGTCGCTGGCGAATTATTAATTTCATTTAGTAGACCTACATCATTCTCAATTAGTAGGAATCGTTTATATACAACACTAAAAAAGCTACTTAACTATTGATGATTCTCTTGTAAACACAAGGCTCATCAACATTATGATCAAAGCCATAAGATTTGATCGCAGTATCAAATCTTATATTCCAAGATCAAGAAGCTTGCTTCAATCAATAAATGGACCGATTAAGCTTGTAAACCTTTTGTTCTTGACCTTGAGTTATGAATCCCTCAAGCTGCTTCATATAAATGGTTTCCTCAAAATTACCATTTAGAAAGGCAGTCTTGACGTCCATTTACCAAATCTCATAGTCATAATATGTGGTAATGGATAGGAAGATACATATAGACTTTAACATGGCAACAAGTGAGAAAGTCTCGTCATAGTGGACTACCCCAATTTGGGTATAACCCTTTGCCACAAGCCTAGCCTTGAAGGTTTGCACCTTTCTATCAGCACCCCGTTTTCTTTTGTAGATCCATTTGCAACCTATAGGTTTTACTCCATCAGGTTGATCTACAAGATCCCAAACTAAATTGAAGTACATAGGCTCCATTTCGAGATCTATAGCTTTGATCCACTCATCTTTGTCATCATCCTCCATTACATTCTTGTAAGATAATTGATGCGTTGTTTTATGAGGTGGAATTATGGATGAAATGCGATGATGAAAATGCGTTGAGCACTCAAGTTTTCTCAGTGGAATCCAAGTGTAAACCCCACTGAATTTCCTGGTAAGTCCAGGGTCGAACTCAGGGACTTAGGAAAATAATATGCGGTGGTAATTTTCAGGAAAACTTTGCGGGACCAAATAAATCAATGGTTTTTGGGGTTGTTGATTATAGTAATGAAAATAAACAAATGCGGTGGAGTTCGAAAAGAGAGTTGACAAACGGAAAATGCAATGAGTATACGGTGAACGCGTTGAGAAGGGTTTCGGCTAACACTCCCAAGGATGCGTTTATGCTATGCGATCATGCAACACACATACAATAGTAAACCATCTCTCGATACGAATGCTATGGTTTCTAATGTTAGAACGCATGCGATATATGCGATAACTCTATAGGACCTACACATAAGCCTCTATTCTTATTTATGCGATGACGACATGACAAATAAGGCGACCACATAATATCATATCTATCTCTAGGGTGCATGTGATGCAGGTTGGCAAACAAAGCTTATCTCTAAGTCCCTATCTCTTGTTTATGCGGTTCTAATCTTGCTCTCTCGAGTCTAGATTCTAACGTAGCTTTCTCAAGTCTTAGGTTCTTTCTTTAGACTCTCTCTCGAGTAGCTCTAAAGGGATATTTAGCACAACATAAAACAAGATAATCGCAAGCAATGAATATCCTAGGTCATGTTAGCTTAGTTCTTCTCAACCCATTCGACAAGTTTAGCTACTCATGCGTGCTAAGAGAGTGAACAGATGTAGAATAAGAACTTCCATTGTATAAATATAAAGATGAAGTACAAAATAACAATGCAAGAATAGAATAAAGAGCCTGGTAGCAATCTCTTGTTCCTCAGGCTTCTACACTGTCTTTCTACTCGTGTTCAAAAGATAATCTCGCTCTCGCGAGAGTCGGCCCGCTCTCTGCTTCTATGCCTCTGGGTTCTCTCTCGAGTTGCCCTGAACGATCTTTCAGCGTCTCTACTCTTCTCTTGCTCCGCCTTAAATAAAAAGGAAACCTATGGACAAAGACGTGCCGAGCTAACTGAACCGAACCTCTTTTCTAAAGGATGCCTTTAGTATTTATAAAGTTTCGGGGTGAAGGGCGGTTTCTCTCTTATGATTGACAGATAGGATGGCTTTAATTCCCTGATTGATGCACCGAATATTTGTCACCAAAAAGCTGAATGTACTTGTTATCATTAGCGGCTGTCAACTTAATTCGGATTTCGTCATCAGCTTTCTATCTCATCGTGATTAATTATGCCTTTCACCTAGATGCACCCACCAAGTTGCACCGACTCTATGCAGCAATCCTTCTTGAGCAAATGTTTGCGAACACAATCTCTGCAAAGCCTTGCGGTAACGTTTGCTCGACCAATGATTTCCTGTGATCGCTCTTTTCGCTTTACGTCAACGCATATTCTGCATAAAAATACAAAAATCAACTGTTTCTATGCGATGAACGCATGTGACCACAATGTTATAAACTTAATGCTTTTTGGACGCAATCTAACACATTTTATCAATGCAAGCCAACATTGTTTAAGAACTTAACACTATGATAACATGCATTTCTGCCCGTTATCACATCCCAAAATTTAAACAATGCTTGTCCTCAAGCATAAGCTAAATATTTCCTTTAGCAAGTCGACCGTAAATCTCTTTTACTAGATTTCTCAAGGATACTTCATTCAACTCCTATACATCAAAATTTTCTTAAGTTTTATTCAAGTCTCCTCTTAAAATATTTCTAAGACCTAGAGACCTCAAGCTTAACCTTCAAAAGGACTTTACTCAATTCCGGGACTTCGCATGATTTATTTCAAAAAGAAAGCTTTTCCACCGGGGTGTCAAATGAATTTTATCCTTGCATATTTCTTGACATTATTATTATTTTTATCTGACCTTGCGTTGATCCAAGTGCCTTGCTTTCGTTTTGGTTTGCCCCCATGTGTGTCATGCGGACATCCAACTACGAGCAATGCGCTCTTTCTCAGACTAAACTCATACCTTTTTGGCAGCAGAGTTGCGGTCATTATATATATGCATTGATCCTGGCGACCTACTTTCGTTTTGACTTGCCCCCACGTGTGTCATGCGGACATCCAACTACGAGTAAGTGCCCTTCACAACTTAACTCTTATCAACATGGGTTTCCCTATTTCGTTGACAGTGGATTTGTTATTCTTTTCTTTTTTTTTTTCAAAATAGCAAGGTCGAAAATAAATATCTCACCCCTAAATTTAAAATGCGGCAATGTCCCCATTGCCAAAAGATTGAAAGAAATCATGTGATGTTCTTAGAAAGCTTCCTAAAGAGAGTTTGAAAGAAAGTTAACAGACCCTTACTTCTAGAAATATTTCATGAGGTGACTATCTTAAAATTAAGTTGACTCAAGTATATACAAAAGGAATAGAAGTATGTTTTTCATCATTGAAATCATAATGGGCAAAGAGACAGCATGCGGTAACTTACTAAATTTATCAATGTCAAATGATTGTGGTAATCAAAGAAGATGCGGTGATAAAACTTTTAAAACTAAAATGTGATGCGATAGTGCAAATTTTGAAATAAAGTGAAGGAAGAATACAACCCCCAAATTTGTGTTGTCGCCTCCATTGTGTATTGATGCATCCTTCTTTGCGGAGATCTATCTTCTTTGGATTGCGGTGACGGAGTAAGATAAGTTGCTTCTTTGTGTAACACCTTTGCAATCCTGTGCCTCGATCATTGCAAGAAAAACAGTGAGAGGGTCAAATAATTTTAAATAAAACAACATTCTTTTACCGCATTTTTTTTAAGTAAGAAAAGTGTAGATAGATAATCAACAAATTAATTATGATAATAGATAATAACGAGTATGATGAAAGTTCATGAAGTAATGATGCAGGACAAGGATATTCAAAAGATTTACATCCCTGATGAGGTTGAGTTATATAGTAACTTAAGGACTACTTATTCCAAGCTAGTCTTTTCATGTCCATGATGGCTTTTCCCTCTTTTCTTTATCCACGGGGATCTTGACTGCCTTAATCCGGAGCTTTTACCTATGAATGTTCATTATGATCTCCCTCTTGTGCACACAATTTGAGCGCGATCGGTCGAAAGGAGTGGTCGTCCCAATATGATGGGCGCATCTTCGTCCACTTTATAATCCAAAATGAGGAAGTCTGCCAATAAAATAAATTTATCAATTGAGATTGCGACATTTTTCAGCTTTTCTTCAGGATGTATTCGGGATCTGTCCGCAAGCAGGAGAGTCTCTGTCGTGGGCATGTGTGTACCAATACTCAATCATTTGAAGATTGATAGTGGCATTATGTTTGTACTCGCCCCATAATCACATATTTCTTGGCCACTGTAGACCCCTCCAATGGAGCATGATATCGTGAAGATTCATGGGTCACACAGTTTTGGTGGGATAATATCATTTTGTGTTATTGCCACTGTTGTGATCTTGTCTTCATCATTTTGTTTTTCTTTCAATCTTTGGGGAGTTACTAGTGGTTGGACTTCTTCTGTCTCAAGGTCTAGAGGCTTGAGGGTGGACGCAACTTCAGGGTTCATTTTCTCGGGCTTTTCCGAACTATAGGTCAACGGGTCCTCGATTGTCACCACATTCAAATTGGTCACGATAGGTTCCTCCCTTTCTTTCGCAGTCATTTTGTCGCTTATCACAGAGACTACTAAGCATTGTTCCTTCCCGGTACCCTCGGCATTGCGAGGAAGCTCAGTTGAGCTCAGCAGTGCTCCTTGCGGCCTATTTTTCAGCTTGCCCACAATTTGTCTCAGCTGAATTTCGAGATTTCGAATGGATGTTGCTTGATTTTGAAGCACTGATTCGTTTTTCTTGATGTATTGCTTCAACAAGCTCTCTGAGGATGAAGATTGCGGTGTTTGCGAGCTAGTGGCATGATTGCTCATTTGACCGTCATTTCGTGGGAAAAATTTGGGTGGCCTCCTTTTTGTGCCACATGTTGAAAGCTTTGTTGCTGATTTTTCCACGTGAAATTTGGGTGGTTTCTCCACCTGGGGTTGTATGTATCAGAGTAGGGATTAGTTTTTATAAAGCATATCGACTGCAGATTTTCTGGGCATTCTCCCATCGAATGGGCATCTCCGCAAATGACACAACTTACAATCGTTTGAGCAATTGCATTGACCTGCCCTTTCTTCGCTCCCGTGCTATTAATTGTGATGCCTTGTATCAAACTCATCATCGCAGTCATTTGATTTTGAAGGTATGCGATGGCCCCGTTGTTTGCGTCATTATCTTTTATTCTTAATCTCTATTCACATTCCCGCCAATCCTCGTGATTTTTGGAAATGTGATCAAGTATACTCTTTGCCTCCTCATATGTTTTGTCAAGTAGACCACCATCTGCTGCCGCATTGGTAGTGGTTTGCGAAGCGAGATTCAGCCCTTGGTAAAAAATCTTCATCTGCAGGCAGTCTAGTAAGCCATTATGTGGACAGTCTTCTACTAGCCACTTAAACCTCGCCCAAGCATCGCTGAGCGATTTGTCATCTTCTTGTTCAAAATTTGTTATTAATTTCCTTTTTCTAGCATTCTCGGTTGGTGGGAAATACTTCTTCATAAACTTTTGCACCACTTGTTTCCACGAAGTTATCTCTCCCAGTTCGAGAGAATATGCTCATTTTCTTGCCTGATCACACAAAGAAAATGGAAACAAAGTTAGTCGAACTTCTTCGGTAGAGATATATGGGAACAAAAAAGTGTTGCAAATTTCTATGAAGCTCCGTAGGTGGGCGTGCGGGTCTTCGCCACGCCTTCTTCCAAATTGCCCAGCAGCCTGGATTATCTGCAACGTTACCGGCTTCATTTCAAGCCACGATCCATCTAATGCTGGCCTCATGATTCCTGGAGAGAAATCATAGAGGTTGGGCGACATATAGTCTCGAATGGGTCTATTGCAGTTATTCACCAGAAGGATGGGGTTGGCCATTATATTGTTCGCATTTGTGGCCCTTTCTTCCGGTTGTTCTGCCATTCCTGGAGTTCTGTATTGTTGTTGGCAGTTGTCTCTCAATCTATGTTTGAACGTCCTCTCAATCTCTGGGTCGTAATTTGTCAGAGATTAAGAGTCTGCAAAGAAATCAGAAAAATTATCGTTAGCACATTATTTTGCCGAAGTCCCCGACAACGATGCCAAAAACATGATGCATTGTTTTATGAGGAGGAATTATGGATGAAATGCGATGATGAAAATGTGTTGAGCACTCAAGTTTTCTCAGTGGAATCCAAGTGTAAACCCCACTGAATTTCCTGGTAAGTCCAGGGTCAAACTCAGGGACTTAGGAAAACAATATGCGATGGTAATTTTCAAGAAAACTTTGTGAGACCAAATAAATCAATAGTTGTTGGGGTTGTTGATTGCAGTAATGAAAATAAACAAATGCGGCGGAGTTCGAAAAAAGAGTTGACAAATGGAAAATGCGATGAGTATGCGGTGAACGGGTTGAGAAGAGTTTCGGCTAACACTCCCGAGGATGCGTTCATGCTATGTGATCATGCAACACACATACAATAGTAAACCATCTCTCGATGCGAATGCTATGGTTTCTAATGTTTGAATGCATGCGATATATGCAATAAGTCTATAGGACCTACACATAAGCCTCTATTCTTATTTATGCGATGACGACATGACACACACACAAATAAGGCAACCACATAATATCATACCTATCTCTAGGGTGCATGTGATGCAGGTTGGCAAATAGAGCTTATCTCTAAGTCCCTATCTCTTGTTTATGCAGTTCTAATCTTGCTCTCTCAAGTCTAGATTCTAACCTAGCTCTCTCAAGTCTTAGGTTCTTTCTTTAGACTCTCTCTCGAGTAGATTTAAAGGGATGTTTGGCACAATATAAAACAAGATAATCGCAAGCAATGAACATCCTAGGTTATATTAGCTTAGTTCTTCTCAACCCATTCGACAAGTTTAGCTACTCATGCGTGCTAAAAGAGTGAATAGATGTAGAATAAAAACTTTCATTGTATAAATATAAAGATGAAGTACAAAATAACAATGCAAGAATAGAATAAAGAGCATGGTAGCAATCTCTTGCTCCCCAGATTTTTACACTGTCTTTCTACTCGTGTTCAAAAGATAATCTCGCTCTCGCAAGAGTCGGCCCGCTCTCTACTTCTACGCCTCCGGGTTCTCTCTCGAGTTTCCCCGAGCAATCTTCCGGTGTCTCTACTCTTCTCTTGCTCCGCCTTAAAATAAAAAGGAAAACTATGGACAAAGACGTGCTGAGCTAACTAAACCGAACCCCTTTTCTTAAGGATGCCTTTGGTATTTATAGAGCTTCGAGGTGAAGGGCGGCTTCTCTTTTATGATTGCATAGATGGGATGGCTTTAATTCCCTGATTGATGCACCGAATATTTATCACCGAAAAGTTGAATGTACTTGTTATCCTTAGCAACCGTCATCAGCTTTCTGTCTCATTGTGATTAATTATGCCTTTCACCCAGATGCGCCCATCAAGTTGTATCGACTCTATACGACAATCCTTCTTGAGCAAATGTTTGTGAACACAATCACTGCAAAGCCTTGCGATAATGCTGCACTTGACCAATGATTTCTTGTGATTGCTCTTTTCGCTTTTCGTCAATACATATTCTGCATAAATATACAAAAATCAATTGTTTTTATGCGATGAACGCATGCGACTACAATGTTATAAACTTAATGCTTTTTGGACGCAATCTAACACATTTTATCAATGCAAGCCAGCATTGTTAGTACTATGATAACTAGCATTTCTGCCCGTTATCAATAATGGATCCTCAACATCTTCATCAGCTGCAATAGCTAGGGTTTTTGTTAAACCTATATAACAAAGAGGTGGGTTCACAATCCTTCAACTTCGTCGAGACTTCCTTAACACTTGAGGTGGATTTGACCTACTAGATTATCCAATTTCAACCACCCTTGTTGAGGTATTGGTTTCCTCAATAACTCTTATTGAAGGTTCAGTAGTTTCGTTGGAAAGTTCACTTAACACAATTTTACTGCGGGGATTATGTTCTCTTACGTGATCCTCTTCTAAAAAGGTAGCATTTGTTGACACAAAAACCTTATAATCCTTAGAATCATAGAAGTAACCACCTATCGTTCTTTTAGGGTAACCTACAAATAGGCACAATTTTGAACGAGGTTCCAATTTCTTAGCATTTGCCTTAAGCACATGTGTTGGATAACCATAGATCCTGAAATGGCGTAAACTTCCTTTACGATCATTCCATAATTTCAAAGGTGTTCCTATAAACTTTTGGACAGAATGCAGTTCAAAATATAAGCTATAGTCTGTATTGCATAATCCCAAAATGGGTCCGGTAAGGAAGTATAACTCATCATACATAGAACCATGTCCAACAGGGTTCGATTTATTTTTTCTAATACACCATTTTGCCAAAGTGTACTAGATGCCGAGAGTTAGGATACAATTTCATGTTCTATCAAATAGTCTTGGAATTTTAGATCCAAATACTCTCCACCTCGATCAGATCTTTTAATGGTTATATTTAATATGTTTTCAATTTTGGCCTTATACTCCTTGAACTTTTCAAGGGCTTCAGACTTATGTTGCATTAAACAAACATACCTACCTAGAATAATCATCAGTAAAAGTGATGAAATATTCAAACATTCCTCTTGCCTTATCATTCATTGGACCATAGAGGGTTTTTTAGTCATTTTTCCTTCAAGGCATGACTTATACACAGATAAAGAATTTTCTTCTAACTCATTTAGAAGTCCATTCTTGACCAATCTCTCAATCCTATTGAGATTTATGTGTCTTAATCTTATGTGCCAAAATTGGGCATTTTCCTTAGGAGAAATTTTATGAGTTATCACGGTTTCAAACATTTCATTATTCAGGGCTGCTTTAGTTGCTAACAGTCTTAGCACATAAAGATTATCTTCCAGCTTAGTAGAATAAAGTTCTATACCATTCTTAGAAAAATGCTTTATTCATAGAAAAATATACCGAATATTCTTGTTCAATAGAAAAATATACAGAATATTCTTGTTCAATCAAACACTTTACAGAAATTAAGTCCTCTTTAAACCAGGAACAACAAATACATTTTCTAATAAAACATATCTATTTTGTAAAGTAAGCTAGAGTCCTCCCACTGCCATAGCTGAGACGACGTACCCAGTTCCAATACGCATCATCATCTCCTCAGCCTCCAGTTGCCACCAGAAACTAATTTCCTTAGATGAAGAACAAACATGGTTAGTGGTATTTGAATCTATTATCCAGGCTAAATCATCATTTTTCACCAAACAAGTCTCTAAAACAAGTAAATCATATTTATCTTGCTTGGTCTTGTTCTTTACTGCCAAGTATTTGTGAAATTGATTAGGATCCCAATCAATAAGCTTTCTTCTAACTAATCTAGATGAAATCCAATTTCAAACAATCGATTAGATGATGAAAATTGGTTGTTTGACTTAGCATACCCTTAATCATAATGCTCGTTAATTGCATGTTTATGAGAGGATTCTCACCTATGCTTATGATTAACATGATTTTAAAGACTTCCATTTAGATTCTAAATGAGATTAGCTAAGTATTAATTAGGGAATTGCATGTTTTCAATTTAACTGATAATCAATGATAGAGTAACAAAGAGTAGAAAAGACCTTTCCAAACTCAAGCTAGGATGTTTGTTAAATTGATATTCACACTTCGTGCACTCATTTCCCATTAGCATTCACAATTCCACTCCGTGCTATTTTATTTCACGCTTTTACATTTAAATTGAAATCATCAATCGCAAACCTCCTTGTTACCATACTATAAGCTTTTCAATTGAGAAATCGTATGGCTCTCTGTGGTTCAACTCGTACTGCACTATTCTATTAAGTTTGTGTAGGTACAAAATTGTATTTGATTTGGATCGTAGGGATTCGACACCCCTTTTCGGTCCGGTCAGTAATAAATATGAATATGATGTTGTTGCTTCTGTTTCTTCATCTCTCATGACATATGTGTTGTTTTCTAGTTTGCACAGTGCCTGTATTGTTCTTTAGAAGTTTGTTGTTGGCTATGTTGTCCTGCCCTAAAACAATAAATGTTAAAAAGGAAAGCTTGTTAGAGAATTGATATTGATAGTATAGTTTGTTAGAGAATTGGTATTGATAGTAATTTTTTAAGGTTGTCATGGGAGATGTCTTTTGGAATGTTGTTCAATTTGTCTTCCAAGATGTCATTGTAATTGTGGTTCCAAGCGTAATATTTTTTTTATGGCTGTAATTAACATCGTGTGTAACAAGTATCATTGTGTATTAGATAACATTTATTTAAAAGATAAACTATATCTAAATTATCAAGATAACAAATAATAGAGATAAAAGGAAAACACAAGAACTTATGTGGTTTGGACTATGTCTACATCTACAGGTGAAGATGACGAGTATTTCCACCAATATTCAAAAGATAGGATTACAAAAAAACGCATTCTCAAACACTCACCAAATATTCCATACACCCACATATTTTTGTTAGACGTATTTAAATAATAATATGCTTAATTAAAGTATGAGCCACGTATGTGGATTAATAATTTATCACATTGGGTTATTTTAAATGGGAACCCTAATTGAACTAGTATATAAAGAGAGTTTAAGGCTATGGATACCAAAACAATAAGCACTCAGTTTTTCTTGAATCTCATCTAGAGAGATCCCACTAAGGGCATTCGGAGTTTTGGTTGAGGAAGACCATAGTCATCCATCATCATCTTGAAGCTATCATCAATTTTGCAATGGAATCCGATATGTTATTCTTGAACATTTGGAATGAATGATCCTTGGATTTATCTATTCAATATAGATATAAAGTATTTATGCTAACAAATGGTATCCGAACATGAATTTCATATAGATTGTCGGTTTAAATTCGTTTACCATTGGTATGATTCAATTTCATTTTCGGTAAGGATGGTTAAAGAATTAAATAAAATGAAATAAGAAAAAAAAGGGCTGAAACACTCACTTCACGTCCACAATACGCAAGAAAGCAATCGGAGTTCGAAAAAAATGCACAACCAATAAGGTGTTTTGGCAGTCGGTTTTGGTTGAAAGCCTTGCCAGCGGTGGTGTGCCATCAAGGTTAAATGTCTTGCCGACGTGAATAATTTGGTATCTGGCCGTTTAAAGTACAATATGCTTTCCTTGTTGGTTGAAGTTGGGTTTTCTTCTTCTTCTTCTTCTTATTATTTTTTTTTCTAAGATTAAAGTTGATTCAAAATCTTGTATTTATCAAGATTAAATCAAATCCGAATTTTAATTCCTTTTAATCAGAAATTGGTTCAAATTTATGAATTTAAATTTAGTTTTTAAATTAATTATTTTATGAATATTTAAATTTATATTTTGATTGATAATTTGGGAATTAGTGTAAATTAGATTAATCATATTGTGAATTTAAGTTAAGATTTGAATAATTATGTTGTGGTTTTTTCAAAGTTTGATTGATGATATTTGGTGATATTCACTTATTTATGTTGCTTTAATTATATTATGTGCATGCAATTATTAAGTGAATATTGGTAAAGAATATTTGGTGATCTTCCTCCTTTATTTTTGTACAATAATATTGTTATATTATTGGGTCTTATATTTTAGATTGGATTGGTCAAAATAATATGTTACCAAAGTAGCCTCTGTTATCTAGATTAATTTAATTCTAAAATATAAGATTTGTATATTCATGAATTTATGTGGATAATTATCGACTCAAAGGAAGATAATTATTTGGCCAAATTATGGGTATGCATGTAATAATGAGTATGTGGCAATTATAAGGATTGCTCATGTGAAAAATAGTCAGTCCAAAGAAAGGCTATTTTTTTTATCGAGTTAATTGTCAGTACTTTGATTACTACGTTGAGAGTACCATTTACAGTTGGTGTTTTTGCCCAAAGGCTGGACATCAATGTTTTGCTAGGTATCTTGTTAAAGGAGCCCACCACATATATGAAATTATTTTGTTATATTTTAATTGCAGCATATGTTCTTTTTTGTAATTGTTTACTTGGTCTTACTTAAATATCTGGAAATTTGAGTTCAATCCCTAAGTTGAATGGATCGAACTTCAAGATTTGGAAGGAAAGCCTAGAGATACTTCTCGGGTGTATGAATTTGGACCTTGCATTAAGGACTGATGAACCTACTTCTACTGAGGAACAACCAAATACGACTAATATATAGAAATGGGAACGGTCAAATCGCATGTGTTTGATGATCATTAGGTACTCCATTCCAGAGTCTTTTTGGAGCTCTATCATGAAAAGTGAAATTGCCAATAAGTTCCTTGCTCATATTGAGAAATATTTTGCAAAAAAGGAAAAAGGAGAAACAAGTAGTCTTTTGACTACTTTAGCTTCTATGAGGTATAAGGGCAATGGAAACGTAAGGAAGTACATTATGAAAATGTTCAATCTTGCAGGTAAATTAAAGGCACTTGATGTCGAGATAAATGAAAATTTACTTGTGCATCTGGTACTTATCTCTCTTCCTGCATAGTTCACTCAGTTTAAGATAAGCTATAATACTCAGAAGGATATAATACTCAGAAGGATACATGGAGTATTAATGAGCTTATTTCACAATGTGTGCAAGAAAAAGATAGGATTAAGAGAGAAAGGACAGAAAGTGCTCATTTGACAATAGACTTTCGTGATAAAAGAAAATGAAATTTGTGGATGCTGTAGAAGGGACATCTCAACAGAATAAAAATAAGAAACAAGCTACTGAAAATCCTTATTTTTTCTGCAAAATGAAAGGTCACTTCAAAAAATATTGTCCCGAGTCGCCAAGTGGCGTGTAAAGAAGGGTAAACTTCCTACTTTGGTTTGTTATGAAGTTAAGTTAGCTTCTGTACCTACAGATACTTGGTGGGTAAATTCTGGTACTACTACTCACATAAATATATCAACGCAAGGTTGCCTGTGGAGCCGACCGCCAAGTGATGCTAAAAAATTCATCTATGTGAGCTATGGCAAAGCAGTTCCAATTGAAGCTATTGGGAATTTTAGATTACTTTTAAAAATTGGTTGTTATTTGGATATGAATGAGACTTCTGTTGTACCGTCATCTAGACGGAATTTAGTTTCTATTTCCAGTTTGGACAAATTTGGTTTTTCTTGTTCTTTTGGAAATAATAAAGTTAGTCTTTTTCAAGATTCTAAGCTTATTGGTACCAATTCTTTGATTGATAGTCTATATATGCTTAATTATTTTACATTATTTAACAAGATCGTGCTATCTAATTCATGTGGTACAAAGTGTAAATTAAATGAGAATTCCACTATGTTATGACACAAGTGTTTAGGTCACATCTCTAAACAGAGAATTCGGAGAGTCAGATGGAGTTCTTGATTCCCTTGATTTAAGTAACTTCAACGTTTGTGTGTAATGTATTAAGGAAAAACAAAAAAACATAAGAAAATTAGATGTCAATAGATGCTTAGACGTCTTAGAACTAATACATAAAGACATTTGTGGGCCATTCCTACGACCTATTGGAATGGACAACAATATTTTATTATGTTCATAGACGATTATTCAAGATATAGGTACCTATATTTAATTCATGAGAAGTCTCAATCTTTAGACGTTTTTAAGTCTTTCAAAGTTGAAGTTGAACTTCAACTTGGAAAGAAAATTAGGGCTGTCAAATCTGATCCTGGTGGTGAATATTACGGCAGATATGATGGATCGGGTGAACAACGTCCAAGGTTCTTTGCCAAATACCTAGAGGAATGTGGAAGCGTCCCGCAGTACACTATGTCGGGGAAACCCAACATGAACGATGTAGCGGAAAGGCAAAATAGAACACTTAAGGATATGGTAAGAAGTATGATTAGTCATTCTTCTATACTAGAATCCTTCTGGGTGAGGTATTAAAAACTGCAGCATATATCCTTAGTAGGGTACCTAGTAAAGTAGTAGCTAAAACCCCTCATGAGCTGTCGATAGGAAAGAAGCTTAGTATTAGGTATCTTCACATCTGGGGTTGTCCAGCTGATGCTAGGTCTTATAGGCCTAATGAAAGAAAATTGGACTCAATAACTATTAGCTGCTATTTTGTTGGGTATTCTGAGCACTCTCAAGGTTTCAAATTTTATGATCCCATTTCTAGATCATTGTTTGAGACAGAAAATGCTAGATTTTTTAAGGATGTTGAGTTTGGGAGGGGGAAAGATAACAAAAGGAAAGTTGTCTTTGAAGAGGAATTAGTTTCTTTTCCTCATGTGGTTATAAATGAGTTCAGGCTCCAATTCCTGACTTCATTATTGAACCAATTATTGAACAAGACAACATCGAAGTCCCCGTTGTTGAACCTGAAGTTCAAACTCAATAACCTCAAGAAGTGCCATTAAAAAGATCTACTAGAGAGAGAAGAAGTGCAATTTCAGATGATTATATTGTGTTTCTTCAAGAGCATCAGGATGATGTGGCCGTAATGGAAGATGATCCAATAAATTTCCAACAAGCTTTACAAAGTTCTAACTCTCAAAAGTGGATAAGTGCTATGGAAGAGGAAATAAAATCCATAAAAGACAATGACGTTGGGAACTTGTCGAACTGCCATCAAGAGTGAATCCCATAGGTTATAAATGGATATTTAAAACCAAAAGGGATTCACATGGAAATATCGAAAAATATAAGGCTCGTCTTGTTGCAAAGGGTTTTACTCAAAAGGAAGACATTGATTACAAAGAGGTTTTCTCTCCGGTTTCATCGAAAGACTCTTTTAGGGTAATTATAGCACTGGTAGCTCACTTTGATTTAGAGTTGCATCAAGGATATAAAAACTGTTTTTCTCAATGGGAACATTGATGAGACGATTTATATGGTGCAACCAGAAAACCTTGTGTCTGGTAATTCAAAGCCTATGGTGTGCAAATTGAAGAAATTCATCTAGGGTCTCAAGCAAGCCTTTTGTCAATGGTATCACAAATTCCATGAAGTGATAACCTCCTTTGGTTTTGAGATGAATATAGTGGAAGATTGTGTATATCACATGTTCAATGGGAGTAAATCAATCTTTCTGGTGTTATATGTCGATGACATACTCATAGCTAGTAATGATGTAGGTTTATTGCATGACACTAAGAGATTTCTCAAAAAGAATTTTAAGATGAAGGATATTGGTGATGCTTCTTTTGTATTAGGAATTGAAATACTACGTGATCGTTCACGGAATTTTGAGATTGTTACAAAAGAATTGAAAAGATTTTGAGTAAATTTGGCATGAAAGATTGCGCACCAGGAGATACCCCGATCGCTAAAGGTGATAAATTTAATTTAGGTCGGAAGGTTCTCTATGCATCGGCCATTAGAAGTCTAATGTATGCTCCAGTATGTACATGACCAGATATTACGTTCACAGTTGGAGTGTTAGGCAGATATTTGAGCAACTTAAGGAGGGATCATTGGAAAGTAGCCAAACAGATTTTGAGGTATTTACAGAGAACAAAAGATTATATGCTCATTTATCGGAGATAAGAAGTTTTGGAAATCATTGGGTATTATGATTTTGATTATGCAGGATGCCAAGACACTTTGCAATCCACTTCAGGCTATATCTACATGTTGGCTAGAAGAGCTATATCATGGAAAAGTGTTAACAAACACTTATGGCTTCTCATACCAGTGGTTGCAAAGTTTATAGCATATTATGAGGCATTCAATCATGGAATATGGTTGCGAAATTTTGTCACTAGGCTGCGGATAGTGGTTGGCATAGAAAGACCACTAAAATAATTTTGTGACAATAAGTCGACAGTAATGTATTCCAACAACAACAGAAGCAATACAAAGTCAAAGCATGCAAACATAAAGTTTCTGGTTGTTAAAGAAAGAGTTCATAATGATCAAATTTCGATCGAACATATAAGAACAAACTCTATGGTGGTAGATCCATTGACAAAAAAGTTTACCATCTAAAGTTTTTCATGAGCATGTTGCTCACATAGTTGTCAGTCACTATTGTGATTCTATGGTTTAGTGGGAGTTTGTTATTAAGGATGTTCTTTGACCTTAATTTTTTTATTTTCTATATAAAATAAAGTTGATGGTTTATGTTTTATTATCTGAACTTGTTTATCATGCATGCGGTTTTGCAAATGCAGTTTAGCATAAAGTCTTAAGAATGATCTCACTAAGGAATTTGGACCAGTTGGAAATATGCATGAGCTAGATTATTTTGCATGTAGTTTCCACGCAATCCATCCATACTTGATCTATGTCATTGAATGTATTGGAATTGGTGATCAAGAAAGGTTTAGTTACAAGGGTAGTGACAAAAGTTGCCTTGATTCCGTGCTAATACAGGAGATGGACCAGATTGAACTAAAGGAGAATTCTATTATTGAAATAATATGTTTATGTGCACTTAAGATTTATGTGATTTAATTATATCAGGTACACAGACATAGCCCAGGGAGTTTGTTAGACCTATTTAAATAATAATATGTCTAATTAAAGTATGGATTGTGGATTAATAATTTCTCACATTGGATTATTTTATTAGATTGGGTCTATTATTTGATCTAATTAATTAAGACCCTAGATTCTTAATTGAGTATAGACTTAATGGGTAGAATCTCATTCCTAGTTAATTAGGGTTTAATGGGAACCCTAATTGAACTAGTATATAAAGAGATCTTAGGCCTATGGTCCCCAAGATACCAAAACGCACTCAGTTTTTCTTGAATCCCATCTAGAGAGATCCCGCTAAGGACATTCGGAGTTTTGGTAGAGGAAGACCATAGTCATCCATCATCATCTTGAAGCTATCATCAATTTTGCAATGGAATCTAGTATGTTATTCTTGATAATTTGGCATAAATAATCCTAGGGTTTATTATTCAATATATATATAAAGTATTTATGATAACAATTTTAACTCCTTCCCAATTTAGTTTTAGATTAAATTAAAAATAAATTAATATTTAAAATAAAAGAGAAGTTAAATTGTACTCACTAAATTCTCACCTCAATATTTGGAGAAGAGGAGCAAACCTTCAACCTTCTTAGGCTTATTGAAGATCATAAACCCATCTTACTGATGTGATATGAAATTAACGTTACAACAAAATGGATATATGCTCATTTTGTTTTTGTCTTGTTTTCTTTTTCTCGACAATAAATGAATGTGCTCGTTAAAAACACTAAATTGACCGTAAAATTAACAACCTAAGAAATATGAAACTGAAATTAAGAATTTATACGATGAGGTTTCTTTTGCTACATCCATAAATAATTTATCAAATTAAATTTTGGGCTAGTTGCATAAATAGAATTCAAGCTCAAAATAATAGAATATACAGTACAAGGATAAAATAATTGCATATATAGATAAAAAAAAATGGTAAAAGACTAAAAAAACTTATGTCTAGCCACCATTTTGCTCGCTTCTTCCCGGTTTTAAAAGCTATCACTGATAGCTTCTATCAATTGCTATCGATGATAGCTGCTATCAGCGATAACTTTTAATTTGAGAAAAATTAATACAATCTAGAAATATTAGCTTTTAATTTTCTATCAATTATCAATAGCTATCATTGATTCACTTTCGTCAATTGGAATCAACATTGAAATATTAATACTTAAGGCTATCAGTGGCTACCAATGATAGATTTATAAATAGTGATTAACTTTGAAAGAAAACCAACAACTTTGATTACCACAGTAGCTATCACTAATAATCATTTATCATGGCTATCACTAATAATCATTTATCATGGCTATCACTGATGACAGCTATCAGCCGCTATCATCGATAGACTTTCATCAATTAGAACCAACCTTGAAATATTAACACTTAAGGCTATCAACGATAGATTCTTATAACTAGTTATCACCTTTGAAAGAAACTCGATATATAGATATCACATAAGTTCTATCACCATTATCACTAACATCACTCATATCGTGGTTATCAATGATAGCTTCTTTCACTGATAACATCACTGATAAGATGCTATCAATGATCTTACTGATACCATGCTATCAGTGATAATTCTCTATCACCGATAACGTGCTATCAGGTAACTTCTATCATCGATGACATACTATTAGTATTAACTTCTATTACTGGTAACATGCTATCAGTAGTAGCTTCTATCAATCATAGCCACTGAACACCTTTTTGCCTCTTTCTTGTCCTTCCTTAACATTTATAAGTCCCTTTTCTTTTCGATGATATCTTTTATCACAGATGAACATGCTACTAGTGATAACTTATAGGCATTCCACTTACATTTTAGTTCGAGATTCAACTTTATTAATTAAATTCACTTAGCTGGTTATCAATGGCAGATTTCTATAAGTGACTATTAATTATAAAGATATAATCAAAGATTAAGCTATCAATGATAGAAAGTATTAGTGGCTATCACTGATAGACTTTTATTTTCTATTATATTTATTATTTGTTATAATAATTAAACTTGATGATTGACTTGTTGGTGTTAAGTCACTTATAAATTGAGTACTTTCAAATATTGGATACGAAACTAAGCCTCGTAATCCTTGTGAAAAAAAATGGGAAGAAGAAAAAGAAAAAAATGAAGCAAAACCAGAGAAATGAAAGAAAAACTAAAAAAAATAAGGAAGAAGCAAAAAATCGGAGAAAGAAAAGAAAATAAAATAATAAAAAAGAAAAGGAAAAAAAGAAAAGAGAAAGAAAAGAAAATAATAATAATAAAAAAGGAATAAACAAGAACGGAAGAAAAAAATAAAAATAAAAATAAAAAAAGTAACAAGCAAAAATGAAAGAAAGAAAAGAAAATTAAAAAAAAAAGGGAAAAAAGAAGGAAATGAAAGAAAAGAAAAGAAAAGAAAAAGGGAAATGAAGGAAATGAAAGAAAATAAAAAACAAAGGAAAGAAGCAAAGATCAGATAAAGGAAAGAATAAAATAAAAAAAAAAAAAGAAAAGAAAGGGAAGAAGCAAAAAATGAGAAAGAAAAGAAAATGAAAAGATGACAAAATGGAGGGAAGAAGCAAAAATCGAAGAAAATAAAGAAAATAAAAAGACTAAAAAATATAAAACAAGATAAAACAAGGGAGGGCGAAATTGAAAATTAAAAAAAAAGTCAAAGATTGACTAGTCAACTCATCCATATTTACAAATATTTGAAAGATGTAATATATTTTTAAATTTTTTCTCTTATTCTACTATGTATTAGAAATATCCTTAAATTTTAGGTAAAGTAATGCAATCTTTAAAACCATGGAAACTAAATCATAGTTAAGAATTATGAAAAATATCAATTTACATCTTTAAATTTTGAGATTGTATCAATTTAGATTTTGAACTAATTATTGTATTAATTTAAATCATCAACTTTCGTGAATGTATTTGTAAGATCCTGAATTTTAGAAAAATTTAAGTTAGTTATCTAAAATTATTGAGTTTTAATTTCCCTTTCATTTTTAGAAATTGAAATAATTGAAAAGCTTTTATAAGTTAAATTGAATTTAATTGATTGGATATTCGAACTAATTATCTTGAAAATATTGAATTTTGCTTGATTTTGGATTTTGGAGTCAACTTGAAACAATTTAGGAGATAATTAATTTTATATGGCTTTGAATTGATTTAAATATTTAAAAGGATTTAATTTATATCAAATTGATGGATTTTATGCAATTTAATTTTGGTTTTTGAAGCCTAAATTAAGGTAATTTGATAAGTTAATTGATTTATTAATTTAGTAGAATCTTTGAAGATTTTGGAGATATTATGATAAAACATTTTATTTATATTTTTCAAATTTGAAAAAAAATGAAAGAATTGAGATTTTTCGAAGTTAAAGGAGAGTGAAAAAAGGCCGAAAATTGGGGAGAAAGCAATTCGGTTTTTCAATGATAGCTTCCACAAAATTGTCTATTGACAGAGTTTGAACTGTTAGATCGTGCTCACCTTTAGTCAATCTGTTCGGGACATATAGATTTTTATTTTGAACGGTTGGATCGTTGTTTGTTCGTAATCGCTGCTGAATAAAATCTGTTAAACTGGAAATTTCCCTTCTCTCTCACTCTTGCAAACCCTCCTCATGCAAGACCCTCACTACCAACCGCTAGCCTAAATAATTTATGTTGTCCGACAGTAACACCCGTTATCTATCTATGGTTGCCATCGCCGCTGATGCCATTGTCACTGGAATTGATATCTTGGGTAAGTTATTTGGTGTTTTATGGGTTTTCTTGGAAGATCTTGAATACCCATCAAATTTTGGTTTAAGTTTTGGCTCACCCATATTGTTTTGATATTGAAATTGATATGTAAATTGGTTGATTGATAATTTTGGCCTTATTTTGGAAATCCTAATTTTTGGTTTATCACTTAGGGTTTGGCTCGTGATCTTTTGGGCAAATAAAAGTTAAGATTGTTTGAGCTTGTATTGACTAAAACTTAAGGTAAGTGTCCTTCTACTGGTTCGCCTTCGAACCAGTCGTCCCTACCACTTGGACTGCTTATTTAAGATTACTTGAATTGTTTACTTAAGAATACATGGACTAGTTACTTAAAATTACATGGATTATCTCTTGAGACTGCTAAGACGAATTTAACCATCTATTCTAAACTGTTGGGACTGATAATTTATGACTGATTGAAGTACATGACTTAATTGATTGGATTGGACTGTTTTGTTTATGATGATTGTATCATTGACTGGAGAAATACATGAAATTTTACCCCTAAGCTAAATGACTGTAAAATGTAACATAGGAGTTATATGAAAACTAATGCATGTTAAGTTATAGGGTTTCTATTAGTTTTTTTTTTATCTGGGCAGGTGCATACACTATGACTGATTCATGTTCTTTCTGGTTCATGTTTATGATTGATTTGTGGACCTTCGGGTTACACACTATGACTGATTCATGTTCCTTCGGGTTCATTTCTATGACTGATTCATGTTCCTTCGGGATCATGTCTATGGCTGATTTATGGGCCTTTGGGTTACACACTATGACCGATTCATGTTCCTTCTGGTTCATGTCTATTACTGATTCATGTTCCTTCGGGTATGACTGATTTGTGGACCTTCGGGTTAAATACTACGAGTGATTCATGTTCCTTTGTGTTCATGTCTAAGATTGATTTGTGGACCTTCGGGTTACACATTATGACTGATACATGTTCTTTCGGGTTAATGTCTATGACTGATTCATGTTCCTTCGGGTTTATGTCTATGACTGATTAGTGGACCTTCGGGTTACACACTATGACTGATGCGTGCTCTTTCGGGATCATTACGACTGATATGATGAGTGTACACGGATGCCTAGATAAACTAACTAGCTACCAGGTAACCTAGAGGGCCCAATAGCGGGTCACTTACTGGGTATTTTTATACTCATCCTTTATTCGTTTATGTTTTTCAGGGAATGACAGAAACAGGTTGGCGAGTGACAGACGGGACTCGTGACAGAGCCATATGAGGACAAGAGAAATTGCTTCCACTCAGTGTATGTTTTTGTCATTTGAATGTTTTAAAACTAGAATTTAATGTGTGACAACAAATTTTAATGTTTTGAATGTTTTCTTTATGAATATTATTTTTAGAGGATCCCGTATAAAAGTTTTATTTATTTATTATTTATTTGTTTTCAAGTTTATTTTAGAAAAACTATCCTTATTGTTTACATAAATTTTTTTAACAAAATATCTGGATTTTAAATGTATATTTAGTTGTAACTGCCTTTGCCAGAGTACTCGAAAGGTCGGGTTGTTACAGTATTAATTCATACCATCTTTCAGACTTAGTTAAAAAAATATCATGTGAAACATATAGTTATTTCGATTAAACTTTTAAATTGTTATGAGTGAATCAATTCAGAAAATTTATTAAGATTACGTTTGAAAATCATCAATGCATTTTATCCTTACATATGTGTGGACTTGTTCAAATGTCGAATTAATAAAATAGACGATTATACTTAATGTATGTATATTTTTTTTAATGAAAATCTTAACTAAGAGTTTAAATTGATTCACTGGTGAAAGTTTTGAGATTTAATTGATAAAAATTATAAATTTTGTATGATAATATGAAGTATAATTAATATATTTGTAAAAGGTTTGGTTTTAAATTGGTACAACAAAATAATATTTTTCCTAAAAAAACAAAAAAGTATAGAAATGAACGGAGGGTGTAATTCCAATATTTATATGTATATACAATATATATAAATATGATAGTGGGCAATATAATTTAAAAAGAGAAATAAATAGATTTGACTTTTAAATTCGTAGGGTGGCGGTATAGAAGAAGAGTGTTATTAGGAGAAAGAGAAGAGACCCATTGAAGACTCCATTGAGTCAAACATATCTATCATTTTTACCTTTTTTTTAAAAAAAAAAAATTTAATTTTCCAATATAAAATAAATAAATAAATAAGGTCAACGAGTAGGGTCCACACGGCGTGCAGGCGTGCGACGACGCGTGGGACCCACTCTCTTCTCTCTCATACCCACCATAAGAGTCAGAGCCTGGAAAATGACTTTTCTCCATATTTTTCATATAAATATATATTGTTTTCTTTTTCTTTTTCTGCCAAAAATACAAAATTCTTCTTTCTTAATCATTTGCTTTCTTTCACTTTCTCTATCCCACGTCATCTCTCCACATTCTTTTTCTCTTTGTTCATTCCTAACTCATAAAATCTTATGTATAAAGTTGTTACATATGTGTGTATTACTTTGAAAATTGGTTCTTTATATTCATAAATTTTAAAAAAATGTGCTATATTTGCAAGTCTTTTTCTACCTAATACAAATTTTCCTTTTTCTAAAATAGTCTTTATTTAAATTGTACTATAATATATAGTTTAATTTATTTTGAATTATATAAATATCTTCTTTTCAAAATAATGTATATAGTTTACTTTAGTAACGAATTGAATTATACTATTGACACAAGAATGTTATAAAGTCAATTGAAAAAATAGAATAATAAATTATTAAAGGTATCAAGATGGTATATAAATTTAATTTATAGTAAATTAATATATAAATTAATTGAATATAGATAACGATAGTTTTGAAATAATACATTGTTTTAAGATAGTCTTATATAGAAATCCCTTAAACCAAACATGGCTATTTAAATATTTCTTAAATATTCTTACAAATTTTCATGTAAAACCAATGCGATGACATAAACATGCTAGACATCTATGTTTTCGAGCATCGACAATTCTAAGTTTATGGGGATTATGACTACTTGGATTTCTAAAAGACAAACGACTTCTCAAGGTTTTGTTGGGATGCTATCTAAAAACTTGTTAGGAGTACGTATAAATAGATTACGAATGGAGTGTTAACACTTATACTTTTTATTTCCTCTTTAGGCTACATAATTTCTTGAATTTTGAAAATTTATATTTTGAATTGCATGTTAGGAATATTATTCATATAGGATTGATCTTCATATCTTATTATGAAATATTTGACATGTAAACCAAATAACATGTTCTTATCTCAAGATATTTGATATGAAGACAATTTCTATTTCAACCTAATTCTTAGGGTTGAATTCAAATTGATTTATGGGATTTAGTATTTGTGAATTAATGGTTCACATGCCCATATAGTTCCTTTTTCCAATTAATTAGAGTCCTTATGTCATTTGGTATTAGAGTCATTTTCAAATTATATCATTAATTTAAATATAGTTCAACTTATTAATTAGAGTCATTATGTCAATTGGTTTTTATTGTATATAAGCGATTTATATGTATCAATGATAGATCAATACGTGTTAATCATTGAGAAACCATAAATGTCTCTTAATGTTAAATATGAAAATGTTCCACTAGTGATAGACAAAAATATATATATATATATAGTACGCTAAACATGTAAAAATGGTTGTCGATAAATATAAAAATAAGCTATCAATAAAAAAAAATATAAGTAATTGACATATTAACAATCCAATATATATATATCATTCATTAGTAATAGATACAAAAGTGGTTGATAAGTGATAAATGTAGAAATGGTTTATCGATGGTAATCTATCACTTATTGATTATATAAATGGTATATCAATTTGATAGACCCAATAATTTAAAAAATTTCTATATTTGCAAATATTTTTTGGTAATTGCAATGTGTAGCACTTTTGTGGATAATAATTAAGTGTATTCAAAATCTATCAGTGATAGAGTGATAGACTCCTATTGGTGATAAACTTTATCTTGATAGACATCTACTAGCAATATGTCTATTAATGATAGACTTTGAGAGTTGAATCTAAATTTTATTATACCTATAATTTTTCTTTTTTGCATTTTGTTATATTTACTAATACTTTAAACATGTTTACTATATTTGTAAATGCACGTTCTTTTGCTGTATGACATGTATAATAAACAATTTTACCCTCCATTACAAAATTGAATATTATTTTTTTCCACAAATGAAAAAGCGAAAGAATGATCAAATACATTTAACTTTCAATTTCCAATCCAGAAAAAAAAAGATGATCATGACAATAGACAAAAGAATTTAAATAGACAAAAGAATTTAAGTTAAAATCTCATTTTTGTCTCTATATTTCGAGATTGGATCCATTTTAGTCTATGAATTTTTAAATATTTAATTTTTTTTTTAAAGAAAAGATATGTCTTGAGAAAGGACGAATGTATAGAACCTTTTAACGAGATAGTGCCTTTTCAACTCTTTCAAAATGGAATCTATTCCAAACATACATGTCATGGTTCCTTACTTCGATAGGGTACAATCCTTACTTCAATATATGTCCGAAGAAATGATTCATTGAAATAATGAGTCACCGTCGATATCGACATATCAAAGATTGTCAAATATTCGGAGTTCCTCTATTCAATCCTTTTCCTCTATTAAATTTAGTCTTTATTGCTAGTATATTGGTGATTTTCTTACAAACTTTTTATTTATTTAACATTTTCACTCTCTAAATTTTGGAAACATATACAAATGTTATAGTTTTTTACATGAAAATTATTTTTAATTATATAACCAAGTTCGATAAAGATTAAGAGAATTTTGTACGGATGAGTCAAACTTTGAGGCCCACTTGACATTTGGCCCACCTTTAAAAAAATACTAAAAAACTTGCCTTCTAATGACGTCGGTCGCATGTGAAATGTTCGTGTAGACCCTAAAACACTCGCTATCATGCACACAACCCAAATTCTCACACATCCCTCTCAATTTTGACTCATTCTTCTCGTGCTTTTCTCTTGTTAAAACGCTCGCTAGCACACACGCAACCCCAATTCTCACACATTTCTCTCGTTTTGGACTCGTTCCTCTCGTACTTTCCCCTCGTGTTGTCTTCTCATCTTCATTTAGACCACAAAATGCTTGCTAGCACGCACGCGACCCAGATTCTCGTGCATTCCTCTCACTTTGGACACGTTCCTCTCGTTTTTTTCTCTTGGTCTTCATCAGATAGAAATCAACCATTTTAAATTTTAATTTTCAGCCCAACTCCCTTATTCCTCTCGCTTCATCTTCTTTCCTCTTCTTCTAATTTCTATATTTCTCTCTCTTGTGTCTTCTCCATTCGGTGACTTGCATGCATCTAATTCGGTCCATTAAACCTGTATCGTTGAATGCCAACAATACCATCGAAAGTTAAGGTAACATCGATACAAATTTGGTTTAGGTTTTCACTTTTATTATATATAAAAAATCTAATCATTTGTAGGTTTAGAGTTTAAGAAAAAATGAAAGGAAATACGAAGAGGAAGAAGGGAGAGGGAAAACAAGAGGAAAAAAGAAAAGGAAGAGGGGAGAGGGAAAATAGAGGAAGAAGGGAGAGGAAGAACAAGAGGAATAAAGGAGACAACGAGAGGAAGAAGCAGGAGTTTGAAAAAAGAGTTTTATAGAATTCAATATAACGTGTTTTTTTGCTTTTTTTTTTAATCTATTTCCATTATTTTATTTTACCTACAGTCATAAATGGCTAATGTAAAGATTCTATAGAGGATCGTTTTCCTGGACAAGCTACAAGCCTATCATCTCATATTGAGATCGCAAATAAGATAATCAAAGAGAAACTTACAGAGAGGCAACTTAATTTGTTTTGGAGGACTGTATATGGAAAATTCGTGGATATGGACATAGTCTTCAATAGCTCGCTAGTCCACTATATTTTATTGAGGGAGGTGGAAAATAGTAGGCTTGACTCTATGAGCTTTGACTTGGATAGGAAGATTGTTGAATTTTCGAAGGAGAATTTCCTATTGTTGACGGGATTGTGGCAATCACCTACTAAACTGGTTCATAGTGTTGAAGTGATGGAATCACTAGATTGAAGTATTTCAATAATCTAATGGCGATGGAAGTGTATCTCACCAAGTTTGAAGAATTTTATAAGGCGTTAGAGTTCGAAAATGACTTGGATGTAGTGAAAATTAGTGTTATGTATTATTATGGAGTTTGTAGAAAAAGACAAGACAAGACCAAAAGTAGCATTGATAAATCGTTGTTGGATGACGTGGAGGACATTGAATACTTCAACAACTTAAATTGGGGACATATTTTATGGGAGAGAACCTTCTGTTGGGTATGTCCTAAAACTCACAATTTATAAACATTAAACATATTCTATTCACAATAAAGTTGTTGTTGAGGTATTTATCAATAAATATGTTATTAAATTGCGTTCTTTTATAAAATCCAATAAACGAACCCATGACTATAACATGAATACTTAAACTTTATATAAAGACATAAAAGAGGATCAAGTTTTATTATATAGCCAAAAAGGTCTATAAATATATGGATGAGGTTGGGTACCTTATCTTGGGGACACTATGGATGTGATGCACTTTGTATATTGATACAAATGATGTGATCCCAAATCGTTCATATGGAGACATGTGAGTAGGGGCATCCTATGCAAAAGACGTTTGCATAAGACCTGACCATGAAATAGTCACTTTTCATTATAACAATCGTTTACTTTTAAAACTGACTATTTCAATTGATGACCTAAGGTAACTCGATCTTAATCCTGAGCTAACCATAAACTCTTGTTTATTTCGAATTATCCTTTAATCTTCATAGGTGAAAGTGGTTCAATATCATTGCTCAATCAACCTCCCATTTAAGGAGAAAGACCAGATAGATAGTTGAGACATAGTTCTGCAAGAAGGAATTCACTCTTATCTATCTTAGGGTTAGCAGATAGGTTGTTCTCTTAAGTACTGACTTTTGGTCTTGAATAAAAG
Organism: Benincasa hispida; assembly: GCF_009727055.1. Taxonomy (NCBI): domain Eukaryota; kingdom Viridiplantae; phylum Streptophyta; class Magnoliopsida; order Cucurbitales; family Cucurbitaceae; genus Benincasa; species Benincasa hispida. Next base: position 16,125,854 of record NC_052359.1, read on the forward strand.
GCCCCGCTTGTTGGGATTGGTGTCCTAAATCTCTTTGTAATCTTGTAGTTTGTAAATTTTATATAAACATATTGTTGTTAAAAAATAAGTGTTATTTTATAAGCATATACTCAATCCAATAAACTAAGATCCGAGGTTATTTCATGTAATTTAAAAAGTATGTAGAGGCATACAAGTAGATCTTATTTAAATAATAACCTAAACGGTCTGTAGTAGATGGATAAGGCTGGGTACCTTATCTTGGTGACACTATGGATACAACCCGCTTTGTAGGTGCTACAAGTGTTATAAAGTGCTACAAATGATTTGATCCTGATCATCCATGTAGAGACATGTGAGTGGAGGTATCCTATACAAAGAGTTTGTATAAGACCGGACAATGAAATAATTAGTCTCCTTATATAATGTTGTTAATAATAGACTCACATTTCACTAGGATGACGAAGGTGACATGACCTGAATCCTTAATGAGTTGTGAACTCCTGCTCATGAAGGCGGTCCTTTGATTTGTGGATAGGAGTAACCAGATTGCCAAATCAACATGCCTACCATTTTGGGATTTCGTCTAATTGGGGAGCTGGGAATACAGCTATATAAGACGAAATCCACTCGTTCCTTGATGCAGGGCAAAAGATAAATTGCTCCCTTATGGGCTGATTTTGGGTCTTGAACATAGTGGCCACACCCTCTCCTAGCCTGAGAGGGACTTGGTTATAGTGGGACTATGACTTATTGTTCATTAGAGGAATCGTTATACATAAGCAGTTAGATGTAACTACAGAGGCAAAATGGTATTTTGGCCCAACTGTACTTACGAGCAATTTGTGAAGGGTCATCTCATTGTTGATTGATTATATCCGATAGACACAAAAATTTATCTGTAGTGCGAAGAGTGCAACTGTCGGTCTTTATGGAGTGACCGACAGTTAACGGATGTTGGGTAATTTAATTAATGAGTTTAATTAATTATCCGAGTACTATTGGAGCGTCAATCTACAGGTCCATAAGGTTCCTTCTGTAGCTCAATAGAGATTTAATTGAGAATTAATTTTTGATTAATTTGAAGTGTTCATATTAATTGAGGAAATTAATTATGTATGATATAATTAATTAAATTGATTATATGTGTGATATAATTAATATAATGTACTTGATACATTATAATTTTAAGGTAATATGAGAGGAATTGAAATATGATTCAAATATTAATTATATGAATGAGATTCAGTAATTTAATACAAATATGATGTATATTGAGAGGAATTAAATATTTGGATATGATCCAAATACAATTACATGGATAAGATTCATGTAAGTGAATTTAATATAAATGTGATTTATATTAAATACCATGTACTGTTGAGAGAAAATAAAATCTATAGGTTATGATGCATTTGATCTAATATAAAACTATAAGTTATATGTTATATTTGATATAACATATAATGTATATATATAAATAAATAGTTATTATATATATATATATATATATATATATATTATTATTATTATTATTTTAATTGAAATTAATAAAAGGGAAGGAGTTACAACTCTCTTCCCCTATTCTCTCAATTAATATACATGGGATTAAAGTGGTTGGTGTTGGTTCTTCCTCCTCAATTCTCAATTCTCTCTGAGAGAAAGGTTATCTCTAAAAGAATAACACAGAAGAGAAAAGTTCTTTGAAGAAAAATTCCCTCTCATCCTCTCCATCTCCTTCCCTTTTCCAAAGGTTCAAGTAAAGCCTACAACTCTTGTTTGAATCCTTTATCCTAAGAGAATACAGAGGGTTCTCAAGTGGTGGTGTTCTTTTGAAGAAAGAGTTCCGCGTGGAGAAGGTGATCCGTTCGTGGCTCGACGAGGGAGTTCTTGAAGAATGGGTTCTTCAAAGGTAAGGATTTCTGAAACCATAAGTATTTTATTTAAAGCATGCTATAATTTAAGAAAATGCATATCTTGTTCCTATTTACTGTAAAACTTATATTCAATGAAAAAATGGAATTTGGGTCGATCTTTTCTTCTGCTCAAAGGATCTTTTTCGAAAATTTACCTCATCGCCCTCTTATGGCAAAGAGGGATTTGGTTTATTGGTTGGACCATAAACTAATTGTTCTATAAAGGATCAGTGGAGACTTAAGGAGTAAGATGTATTACAGGAGTAAAACGGTAATTTAGACCTAGCTGTAAATATGAACGACCTGTGAAGGATCGACTTATTGATTATGATAAAATCAAGTGGATAGAAATATATCTACAGTGAGGAGAGTGCAACTACTAAGCTATAGTGATATGTCTCGGTAGTTAAGAATATTGAATAATTTTATTTAAAGAGTTTAGCTAATTAATCTCAAATCATTAGAGCTCATGATCTGTAGGTCTATTAGGTCTCTCTATTAGCTCTAAAAGGATTAAACCTTATATTAGAATATTGAGTGAATTTGAAATGTTAAAATTCAAATTAGGGTTTGGATAATTATATTCGATATAATTAACATTTAAATTGATTGAAATTAAACGAATTTGGAGAATCCAAGATATTTAAATATTGAGTACATGAATAAGGATTCATGTCTGAATTAGGTGTTTTATCATTTTAATATTTGATATTAAATTATTATTTAATTTAATTTAATTTAATTAGTTTAATTAATTATTTAAATTAAATCATTTTCAATTTATAATTCAATTTTAGAATTTTATTTTATTTTATTTAGAAAATTAAAAATAAATAGAATTGAAATTGAAAAGTCATTTTAAAATTATAAAGTGGAATTATCCCACTTTTTCAACTAGATTAACACCTAATTAGTGGGTTTTGAAGTGTCAAGATGTCAATTAATTGATTTTTCATGTTTAATTTGATTGAATACCTTAGAATTCATATGAATTGGATGCATGCAAAATGAAATTCTAAAAACTTTCTACAGAGAAATTAGTTTTCTGTCTAACCCTCCAATCCAATCCAAATTTCCTCTCAATTGGAGTTCCACCACTCAATCCAAGGTCTGAGATTAGTAGAGAAGAATTTTGTGGAGGTCTACCACAAATCTTGAAGGAGAATTTCGTGGAGAAAGCAAGGAATTTATGGAAATCACAAAGGTTCAACTTGAAACCCTATTGGAAAAAAATTGTGAACTTACATGCTTGTTACTCAAATGAATGAAATTAGTGTGCTTGATGATTTTATTTGCTTCCGTGTTATGCATGTTTACACTATCATCTTCAATGATCTGAAAAATGCATTAAAGGACAAGGTCAACTCATAGAAAAAAATGGTGAAAACAAATAAAACTTACATGCTAAAGTACAATCTACCTAGATTTTCTCACGCATTCCAGGTATCAATTCTTACATTTTGTTTATCATAAATTTTCTAATAAATTCACATTATAGGCAATTTTTTTAGTATTTGACATTGTTTGACATTGTTTACAATATGTTTGTCATCTAGTTGGTGATCACCTCATCTTTTACAATGTCTGATGCAGATAGGCAATTTCGGGACACTTCAGTTGAATAAAGACAAGTGTATTTGGAGCTCGAGGAGGACGATCTAATGTTGTCAGTGTCAAAAAGCTCAGAAGGAAAACAAACAGACATTGGCCATGATGAGGTATTTGAAACACTTGAGCCTCATGAGGGGGACCATATGCCTTTCCAATTTGAGTATGAGTCTTACCTCGAAGAGAAGCTCGAGACACATCAGTCAGATCATCGTGTACCAGAGCCAAATGTCAACTCAAATAGAATGAGGGTTCGGAGTAGAGACTACTTACAAATCTTTGATGAGCGGGTCTCGAAAGTAGAGACTACATTGGGGGAGATGAGTTATGACCCCAATGTAGTCTAATTTGGGGGAGGTGAAGGTACAACTTCGGGCAATTACTGAGATATTGAAAACCTTATGTTGGGTATGTATATTTCACGATTTGTGGATGAGTCACTTAGTCTATGTGTTTTATGGTTTTGTTCTAACGAAATAGTCTAATTGTGTAGAATATGATGTCGTTCGACAAATACAATCATGTGATAATGATGGTGAGGATGAGCATCATGGTCAACATGTCGAGAGGAATCCTACCATTGAGTCTATCACCACTACCACCCTCTCAAGCATGACCCTCCAACATGGAGGGTTTCGAGTGGGCCTCAAATTTTGACCTATCTGTAGAAATTTCCCAAAGATTAACTTCGAAGAACTAAATTTAAGGTTATTGATTATGCAAGAACTAAAATTAGATATTTAAAACTATATGAACTAAAATTGAATAAAGTCTAAAATATGGTTGAAAAGTATATTAACCTATTTATTTGAGTGCTACGTTTTCTTATATCATGCATTCGTTTTCGTCCAAAATTCCAAAAGTTGAGTTTAAATAAACTAGATGATAAAAATGCTAGAAAGGATTACAATGCATAGTCTATTTAAATTTTGTATAGGTTTAAATTATTAAGTGATTTTTAAGCCTTCGGGGCTGTTTGGGGCACTGAGTTGAGATATGATGTTTGGAATTTATATGTCTATGGAGTTCATATATCTGTGAAGTTCATATGTTTGTGCTTGTGGTGTAGAGTTATTTGGTCTAAGTTCATATGTCTGTGTTTAGGGTACCGAGTTGAGTTCATATGTCTGAGTATCTGGTGCAGTCTTGAACCCTAAATAATAAGATTTTATAATGACTATTTTTGTTTTGAAACTTTTTTATTCAATAATTCTATCCATCTTGTGTTGAATAAAATATAGATGTAACTAATGGAATGCCACTACATTTCTTCAACAATTTTACTTTCAATTCCTCCAAATTTGGAAGATCATCAAATTTTCATATTTCTTACCAGAAAATGTTCCAAGAAAAAAATCTCCATTTTATGGTTGTTTTTGTTATGTGTTACATATTATTCAACTACATAAATACTTTTTCAAATATTATTAACACTAAATAAAAATATATTTTACAAATTTCTACATATAAGTATTGCACTTAATATAGACAAAATACTATTATTTATATAATCAACAACCCCAACTCATACTTTAACATTCAATGGGCTTATAATAGTCCAAAGTGGTTGGTAAAGTTGAATATCATGTTGGGATTAGTGTCCTAAATCTCAATAGTATTCTCGTAGTTTGTAAACATTATATAAACAAATTGTTATTAATAAAATAATTGTTATTTTATGAGCATACACTCAATCCAATAAACTAACATCCTAGGCTATTTTATGTAATTAAAACATGTATATAGAGACATATGGGTGGATCATATTTAAATGATAACCTAAACAGTCTGTAGTTGATGGATAAGGCTGGGTACCTTATCCTTGTGACACTACCGATACGACCCGCTTTGTAGTTGTTACAAGTGTTGTAAATAACTACAAATGATCTGATCCTGATCATTCATGTGGAGACATGTGAGTGAGGGTATCTTATACAAACAGTTTGTATAAGACCAGACCACTGACTAGTCTCATTATATAACGCTGTTAGTAATAGAAACTTACATTTAACTAGGATGACCATAGATGACATGACCTGAATCTTGAAAGAGTTGTGAACTCGTGCCTATGAAGGCGGTCCTTTGATTTATATGCGCGAGAGTGACCAGATTGTCAACTCAATATGCCTACCATTTTGGGGATTTGTCTGATTGGGGAGTGATAACAGGTAGAAATGCACGTTATTACAGCGCAGAGTTATAAAACAATGTAGGATTGCGATGGTAAAAATATACAATATTGCGTCCAAAAGCATTAAGTTCGCAACATTGTGATCGCATGCATCCATCGCATTAAAACAACTAACTTATGTATTTTATGCAGGAAAATGCGTTAATGCAAGGTGGAAATGCGATCTGAAGAAATTAATGTTCGAGCGCATTAAGAGTTGCGACCGTAAGGCTATGCGATCATTTGCGCTTGGAAAAATCTACTCAAGAAGGTGGCCGCCTAGAGCTAGCACATCAAGGTGGGCACATCTGGGTGAAAGCTTAATAAATCACGATGGGACAAAAAGCTGATGACGGTCGATTCCGAATTAAGTTGACAAGCCGTTAACGATATACTATAGCAAGTACACTCAACTTTTTGATGAAAATTATTCGGCACATCAAACAAAGAATTAATGTCATCCCATCAATGCAATCATAAGAGAGAAGAAGCTTTTCACCCTGAAGCTCTATAAATACCGAAGGCCACCTTCATTGAAGAAGTTCGCCCAGTTTTAGAGTTCACCATATAAATGATATTTAGCCTTGTTCTTAATTTTTCTTATACTTAAAAGGCGGAAGCGAGAGAAGGGAAAAGACGCCAAAAGATCGTCCTGGTCAGCTTGAGAGAGTGCCAGGGAGCATGGAAAAATAGAGAAAGGGTCGACTCGTACGAGAGCAAGAATATCTTTTGAGCAGAGTAGAAGAAGAACATTGTAAAAGCCTTGGGAAGTAAGCAATTTCTACCAAGCTCTTTATTCTTATTCCGCATTGTCATTCTGTACTTCAATTATATATTTATAGAATGGAACTTGTTTTTCTACATCTGTTCACTCTCTTTAAAATATGCATGAGTAGCTAAAACTATCGAATAGGTTGAGAAGTACTTAGCTAACATGACCTAGGATCTTCATTGCATGCGATCATCTTGTCTTATGTTGCGTCCATCACCCTTTTAGAGCTACTCGAGAGAGAGTCTAAAGAAAGAACCTAAGACTTGAGAGAGCTAGGTTAGAATCTAGACTTGCGAGAGCAAGATTAGATGTGGATAAGCAAGAGATAGAGACTTAGAGATAAGCTCTGTTTGCCAACATGCATCGCATGCACCCTAGAGATAGGTTATGGTAGTATGCGGTCGCCTCGTATGTGTGTGTGTCAATCCTTATCGCATAGACAAGAATAGAGGCTTATGTGTAAGTCCTATAGACATTATCGCATATATCATATGCATTCTAAAACTAGAAGACGTAGTATTTTCATTGAGAGATAATTTGCTATTGTATGTATGTATCATGACCGCATAACATGAACGCAATCCTAGGGAGTGTTAGCTAAACTCCTTCTCAACCCGTTCCCCCACATACTCATCGCATCTTTCATATTATTAACTCTTTTCTCAACTCCGCCGCATACAGTTTATACTGTAAACAATAAACCAACCAACCCCTTGATTTATTTGTTACCGCAAAGTGATATAAAATTTACCATTGCATACTGTTTTCCTTAGTCCTTGAGTTCGACCCTGGGCTTACCAGGAAACTCAGTAGGATTTATACTTGGATCTTGCTGAGAAAACTTGCATGCATAATGCATTTTACACTATCACATTCTTTACCATTATTTCATCGCATAACAACACGCATCAGGGAGTTGGAAACACAGCTACACAAGAAGAAATTCACTCATTCCTTGATGTCGGTGTAAGTAGATAAATTGCTTCCTTAAGGGCTGATTCCGGTACTTGAACAATGTGGCCGCACCCTCTTTTGGCTCGAGAGGGACTTGGTCATAGTTGGACTTTGACTTATTGTTCATTAGAGAGATCATTCGTACTTAAGGAGTTAGATGTAACTACAGGGGCAAAACAATACTTTTGTCCCAGTTGTACTTATGAGCAATTTGCGAAGGGTCATCGCATTATTGACTAGTTATATCCAATGGACAATGAAATATATCTGTAGTGTGAAAAGTGTAGCTGTCGGTCTTTAGTGAAGTGACCGACATTTAATGAATATTGGGTAATATAATTAAAGAGTTTAATTAATTATCCAAGTACCTTGGAGCTTCAATCTACAGGTCCATAAGGTCTCCTCTTTAGAGTTTAATTAATTATCCAAGTACCTTGGAGCTTCAATCTACAGGTCCATAAGGTCTCCTCTTTAGCTCAATAGAGATTATTGAGAATTATTTTTGGATTAATTTGAATTGTTCAAATTAATTGAGGAAATTAATTATATGTGATATATTTAATATAATGTATTTAATACAGTAAACTATTAAATTTATTTTGAGAGGAATTAAATATTTGAATATGATTCAAATATTAATAATATGGATGAGATTCATATAATTTAGTATAAATGTGATTTATACTAAATACCATGATTAGTTGAGAGAAATAAAAGCTATAGGTTATATTTTATATTTAATATAACATATAATTATATATATACAATAAGTTAGTTATTATATGTATGTGTGTGTATTGAATTTATTTATTTTTAATTAAATTAATTGAGGCATAGCTCCCTCTCTAGTATTTCTGTCAACCAAACGTGTAGGGGAATGGTGAGTTTTCTGTTTTAACGAATTCTCTTCTTCCACATCTCTTTGAGTGTCAAAGAACATTTTGTAACTCCCAATATCACACAGAGGAAAAAAAAGATTTTCTTCTTCCTCTCTACAAACTTCTCTCCCTCTATCGAAAAAATAAGCAAAGCTCACCACTCCTGCTTATTCTCAATCCCAAGAGAATACAGAGGGTTCTCAAGTGGTGGTAGTCACTTGGGTTGCCGTATTTTTGGAGATCGAGTTTCAGAACAAAGGGTTTATGATCCGAATGGAGGGAATTCGTGAAGATCATTTTGGCTTCATAGGTAAGTCCATTTTCTTCCCTAATTTATTCTTAATAGCATGTTGTAAGTTTAAATTGTTTAATGCATAATTGTCTGTTCTATAAAACTTTATGATTCTATGAATAATAAATTTGGGATTAATCGCACAAGGACTTTCATCGGTTCCTTCATATCAAATATGATTTTCCTAGTGTTTGTAACTGAAAGTGGTTGTCGGAGCTTGAAATTGGTTGCATGAAGGTTGTATTAGAGTTTGTAGCTATAGTTTATCATCGGAGGTGGTTTTTGGAGCTCGAAGTTGGTCATATGAAAGTGGTCCTCAAATTTGATCATTGAAGATGATTTTGCCTAAATTTGTAGTTGGAGGTGGTTGTCAGAGCTCGAAATTGGTCGCATGAAGGTTGTATTAGAATACATGAGACTTTTCATTGCCCGAGAATAGCGCACTGTAGACATTAGCTTTTGATGTTCGTGATCTGTTTCCTTTGGTGAATTTCCTACTAATAGTTTGAAATTCTGAGCAGTGAGTGCATTTACTATTCTTGCTTCTTTCATGTGGAATTTTTTAATGTAATTTGGCACAATACTTGACTTTATATAATTTGTGCTCATCTCTGTTTTTTTTTTTTTTTTTTTTTTTTTTTTTTTTTTTTTTTTTTATGTTTATGCCAAGAATCCTTTTTGCACACCTCATATCTTTCATTTCAAACTCTGACTTTGATGTAGACGCAACTGTCATAATGGCTCTTTAGTAAGCCAATCTTCTATATAACTTCATCACATCTTCTATTTCAGCATCTTAGGGATTGCTTTAGTCCATAAATGGACTTTTTTATTAGGCAGAAGTAGTCTTCTTTCCTTTAACTTGCTTTAGGTTGACTCATGTATATGGTTTCTTCTAAGTAGCCATATAAAGATGTTTTAACATCAAGCTAATCTAGCTCTAGGTCCTGTTGTGCTACTAGGGAGAGAAGCATTCTAATTGAGGTTTGTTTAACCGCAGATAAAAATATCTCATTATAGTCTATCCCTTACTTCTATGCGAGTCCCTTAGCCACCAACCTAGCTTTAAATCTAGGTTCCTGTACATTAGGGATGACCTCTTTATACTTGTAAACCCACTTAGATGCAATAGGTTTACAACCCTTAGGGAGAGGTACTAAATCCCAAGTTTTATTCTTCTTTAGGGATTTAATTTCCTTATTCATAGCCTTTGTCCAACTTCTTAAATTAGCACAACTTATTGCTTCCTCAAATGTGGATGGTTCTAGGTCACTCACTTCCTTTGATGCATTTAATGCTAGATTGATATAATCAACTTCATACCTTATAGGTAGTACTTTAGTTCTCCTTTGTCTATTTCTAGCCAAGGAGTAGTTTCTAAGATCTAGATCCTCTTGCTCTATCTCAGTGGTTTTTTGTTCTTCCTCTTCATCATGTTGAGACATTATGCCACTGGTGTCTTCAAAATTTGAGCTTGAGGAAGCTGAATCAGGATTAAGTGAGTGCTCCACCTCAATTTTATCAGTAAACTCTTGAGGTGATTTCTCAGGGACATTACTCTTTTACATAAACATTTCATTTTCGCTGAAAGTGACATCTCTGTTGGTCACATACTTCTTTTCAGTAGGATGCCATAGCCTAAAGACTTTTACACCTTCAGTGAATCCCACAAACATGCATTTAGTAGCTCATGCATTTAATTTCCTTTCATTATGATGTACAAAACCAATGCACCCAGAAACCCTTAAGTTGCTTAGGTTATGAGGGTGCTTGGTCCACTTTTCTTCAGGAGTGAGTAGGTCTAGAGATGTGTGGGGGACATCTATTTAGAGTATAAACTGTATAGAAGGCTTCAGCCAAAGAATTTTCTGGTAGGTTAGCATCTAATAGGAAACTTCTCACTCTTTCATGTATTGTTCTGTTCAGCCTCTCTGCCACCCCATGTTGCTGAGGTGTATACCTCACTGTCTTGTGTCTGATAATTTCATCTTGTTTTAAAAAATTATTAATCTATTCTGCTAAAAACTCAAGCCCATTATTTGTTCTAAAGTATTTAATTTAACAGTTTGGCTGTTTTCCTATCATTATCTTCCATTTTTTACAATTTCTTAAAAACTAAGGCGCCGTTAGGTAACCATTTGTTTTTGTTTTTGTTTTTAAAAATTAAGCCTATGGACATTACTTCTTCCTCCAAATTTCATCCTTTATTATCTACTTCTCACCAATGGTTTAAAAAACCAAGCCAAATTTTGAGAACTAAAAAAGTAACTTTCAAAAAGTTGTTGTTATTTTTTGAATTTGATAGGGCTCCAATTATATAATAATATCAAAAGAGAATAAAAGAGAATAAAAGAGAATAAAAGAGAATAAAAGAGAAAAAGGGAAATCAGCGGTTGAATCGGTTGAGAGTTGTTGTTAAGGTTGTTGGGAGAGGTTGAGGTTTTAAAAGAAGGAAGCAAATAGAAGAGTGGGGGATTCGGAATATTGAGGAGTGAAGAAGAACTCTCGAGAGTGGGAGTTCGGAAGATGCTGTTGTGGAGAAGCCATCGCAGTGTAATGTTCATTGTATACGTCCATTCGGTGATCGTGTAGCATTGGATAGACGATCATATAGCAAAAGGTATAATAGTAATAACTCAACGATCGTGTAAGAGTCTGTGGGCGATTTAGTAAATGATCGTTTAGTGATATTGAGCGATACTGAGCAATACTAAGGATTTAGTAAACGATCGTTTAGTGATACTGAGCGATCAGGTAATAGATTGTAAACGATCGTTTAGCGTTTGGTAAACGATCGAGTGATAAGTGTAATCAATCGTTCGACCTTGGTGACTCCATTTGTTTAATAAAGAAGTTGTTCATAGTTTAACCACTTTCTTGGAGATTATACCCATCTGCTACGTTAATAAAGAACTTCAAGAATCAGTTTCCTAACAAATTTGTATCAGAGCAAAACACCTGGGCAAGCATGGTTCAGAAACGTTTTGAAGAAAAACTGGAATTACTAGAACAAGAGATCTCAGGATTCAAAGTCGAAATACAGAAACTACTGAGCATAGAGGAGAACTTGGAATTGTTGGCAAAGAACGTAGAGAATCTGGGATTGCAAGCAGAGAAGCATCAATAGATGCTTTTATCTCATGTTACGGAACTGGCCAAGGGAAAGGCAAAAGTGACGGAAGAAATAGAAAGATTGAATACCCGTAATGTGTGCGAAGCAAATAGTTTAAGGAAAGTTGTTGGAGAAGATGCAATTGGCGATCGAAGCAAATTCAAGAAATTCGAAATGCCGGTATTTAGTGGAAGCGATCCAGATGCATGGTTATTTAGAGCAGACCGCTATTTTCAAATTCATAAGCTGATGGAAATTGAGAAGATGACAGTGGCAGTTGTGAGTTTTAACGACGCCACATTAGATTGGTACCAATTGAAAGAGGGCAGAGAACTGTTCAAGGACTGAGAAGACTTGAAGAAAGAATTCTTGTGCAATTCCGATATTTAAGAGAGGGATCGATATGTGGAAGGTTTCTGCCTATTAAACAAGAAACAATGGTGGAAACATATCAAAATTTGTTTGATAAGTTAGTGGCACCGTTGTCACATTTACCAAACAAGGTTCTTGAGGAGACATTCATGAATGGTTTGGCGTTAAGGATAAAGACGGAAGTTGAATGCTGGTAACCCACCGGGTTAGCGTAAATGATGTCATTGGCATATCGTGTCGAAGATAGAGAAACTGCATGAGCTGAAGCCGGACGAGCGCAAATATATGAGGGTAAGTTCCACAATTCGAACGGTTCCAGATCCAATATTGACAATGTGAATAAATCAGTAAGAGGGGATAATTTGAAAGATGGGGAGAAAATTAGAGAGTCGTTTTCAATGAAGACCATTACACTGCGAGGAACATCGAGTAATGATAATCAGAGAGAAATCCCGACGAGAAGATTAACAGATGCTGAATTCCAGTCGAAGAGAGAAAAAGGGCTCTATTTCCAGTGCAATGAAAAGTACACTGTGGGACATCGGTGCAAAGGGAGAGAGTCGAGAGAATTGAGATTGCTAGTGGTGCACGTGTCCAGAGAGGAGTGAGAGTTGCATGAGGAAGATGAAGCGGGAGAAACGACGTTGGAATTGCATATACTGACGCTGAATAATGAAATTTCATCTGCTACTGAACTGACAGTGAACTCAGTTGTGGGATTGACATTCCCACGGACAATGAATATTGGAGAGGATATCAAAGGAGAATCGGTAGTGGTATTGATAGACTGTGGATCGACATATAATTTCATATCAGAGAGTTTAGCGAATCCACTGCAGTTTTACAACCACGACCAAAATGTGGAAATAAGGTTGGGAGATTGGAGGCAAGGGAATAGTTTTGGGATCGAGACCTACACTGTGAGGCAAGGGAGTATGCCAAAAATATGGAAATAAGGCTGGGAGATTGGAGAATGTGTGACAGTTTTGTTTCGCTAGTGCTGGAAGGTGTTGACGTGATTTTGGGGATGCAATGGTTACACTCTTTGGGGAAAACAGAGGTCGATTAGCAGAATCTGACAATATCATTTGTTCGTGAGGGGTGAAAGATTACTCTGCAAGAGAATCCGAGTCAGATGGAGGCCGACGTTAGTCCAAAATGTACGATGAAGATATGGAATGAGGCTCTGCGAGTACTTCAAAAGTGTTGGAGGATGACTCAAGAGAAAATGAAGAAGACTGGGAAAGAGGTAGCTGAACAAACAGAGCTTTACCTTGAGGACAAGGTAAAAGTGGAGGGCAGGGGTAATGAATGGGCTCCAATTATATGGCAAAATCAAAAGAGAATAAAAGAGAATAAAAGAGAAAATGGAAATCGACGGTTGAATCTACTTATTAAATGATTGCGGTAATCAAGAAGAATGCGGTGATAAAACTTCAAAAAGCGAAATGCAATATGATAGCGCAAAATTTCAAATAAAGATAAGGAAGAGTACATCCCTAAATTTTGCGCTGTTGCCTGCATTGTTTTGACACATCCATCCTTGCAGCGATCTTTCTTCTGTGGGTTGTGGTGATGGAATAAGATGAATGCTTCTTTGCGTAACATCGCCACAATCCAGCGCCTCGATCGTTGTAAGAAAAACAAAGAGAGGGTCAAATTGTTTTAAACAAAAGAAAAATCATTAACGCAAATTAATTTTTTTTTCATTTTTTTTATAGAAATAGTACTAAAAAATGAAAAGATAGCTGAAAGATAGTGAAGATTCTAAGTAGTGGAGAAAAGAGTTGCAGACTTGAAGTTTTCCAAAACTTGCGTCCCTGAGAAATTATGATCATGTGACAAGGTAGGGACCACCTACTTCCTTCTTTATTCAAAGTTTCTTAGTTCGATGGAGTCGACTTGGTTATGCCAGTCTTCTCCATGGTATACGTTTACTCGTTGCTCATTGACTTTGAATATGTTGGTACCATTGTCATTTGATAATTCCACCGCCATGCGAAAGTACTTGTTGAATTATGAACGGTCCGAACCAACGAGACTTTAGCTTTCCTGGGATGAGTCGTAGATGTGAATTGAAAAGCAAGACCTTCTGCCCGACTTGGAGGTTATTGCCGCATATGCGTTGATCATGCCAGCGCTTAGTGCACTCCTTATATTTTCGCATTTTCATATGCGTTGTTCCTCTATTCTTCTAGCTCGACCAATTGCATTTTTCACGCTTCCCCTGCTTCCTTTAAATCAAAATTCAGTTTCTTGACCGCCCACAATGCTTTATATTCCAGCTCCAAGGGCAAGTGACACGCTTTGCCAAATACCAATGCATAGGGGGACATGCCTATAGGTGTTTTAAATGTGGTCTGGTATGCCCATAACGCATCATCAAGCTTCATTGCCCAATCTTTCCACGAAGGTTTGACTACTTTTTCAAGTATCAATTTAATTTCCCGATTCGACACTTTAGCTTGGCCATTTGTTTGCGAATGGTATGCGGTGGCCACTTTGTGGAAGATGTTGTACTTGCATAGTAGCTCCTTTATACAGTGGTTGATAAAGTGTGATCCTTCATCACTTATGATGGCACGGGGAGTGCCAAAACGTGTGAAAATATTTTTCTTCAGGAACTGGGAGACTACTGCTGCATCACTTGCGGCGCATGCAATTGCCTCTACCCACTTGGAGACATAGTCAATAGCTAATAAAATATAGTGCTTACCGTTCGAAGGAGGGAATGGTCCCATGAAATCAATCCCCCATACGTCGAATAGTTCCAACTCCAAGATAGTATTCATCGGCATTGGGTTCTTTCATGAAATGTTGGCAGTGCGCTGACACCGATCACATTTCATTGTGTAGTCAGCAACATCCTTAAATAACGAAGGCCAGAAGAATCCACTTTGTAAACTTTGGCTGCAGTACGTTGTCATCCAAAGTGCCCTCCATAAGGTGAATCGTGGCACTGTGAAAATATGCGTTGTTGAGCAGCATCTGGTACGCATAATCAAATGATTTGGTCTGCACCTCTTTTCGGCTCATCCCAATAGTAGTGTCTGCATTCATTCTTGAGCTTCTTCCGTTGATGGTAGGTGTAATCTTCAGGAAATTGTTCATAGACCAAATAATTAACGATGTCCGCATACCATGGAAGTTCTTCTATGCGAAACAACTGCTCGTCCGGGAACACGACAGTTACTTCAGATTCATTGCGGTCAACCTCAGGATTTTCCAGTCTGGACAAGTGATCCGCAACTTGATTCTCTGTTCCCATTCGATCAATTATCTCGATATCAAATTCTTGAAGGAGGAGAACCCATCTGATTAATCTCGGCTTTTCCTCCTTCTTTGTCATCAAATATTTGATTGCTAAGTGATCAGTATGAATGAGTACCATGGTTCCCAACAAGTATGCCTGGAATTTTTCCAACACAAAAATCACAGCCAGGAGCTCTTTTTTGGTGGTGGTATAATTAAGTTGAGCAGGGTTCAGGGTTTTACTCGCATATGCGATGGGGTGTTAAATTGTTTTCTTCTTTTGCGCTAGTGCGGCTCCCATCGCATACCCGCTTGCATCGCACATGATTTCGAACGGCAGTGTCCAATCTGGTGCAATTAAGACGGGTGTGGTAATCAGCACATCCTTTAAAATTCAAAATGCGTCGAGGCAATTGTTGTCAAATTCAAACTTTCTGTCTACCTCTAGTAACGCACTCAATGGTCTTGCTATCTTAGAAAAGTCTTTAACGAATCATCTGTAGAATCCAACATGCCCCAAGAAGCTTCGTACTGCCTTCACGTTGGTTGGAGGTGGAAGCTTTTCAATTGCGTCAATCTTTGCTTTGTCCACCTCCAACCCTTCTCGAGAGACCTTATGTCCCAACACTATCCCTCTGTCAACATGAAGTGACATTTTTCCCAGTTAAGCATTAGGTTCGTCTCTTCAAATCTTTTAAGAATTTTCTCCAAATTGGCCAGGCATACTTCATAAGTGTTCCCATAAACAGAGAAGTCATCCATAAATATTTCTACTGAGTCCTCGAGATAATATGAAAAGATTGCCATCGTGCACCTCTGGAACGTGATTGGCGCATTGCAGAGGCTGAATGGCATACGACAGAAAGCGAATGTCCCATATGGGTAGGTGAATGTGGTCTTTTCTTGGTCTTCATGAGCTATCATGATCTGGTTGTACCCGACATATCCATCCAAGAAACAATAAAAATCATTCCTTGCCAATTTCTCCAACATTTGATCGATGAATGGCAGAGGGAAGTGATCCTTCTTTGTGGCCATATTCAATTTATGGTAGTCGATACATATGCGCCATCCAGTGATGCTTTTTGAGAATGCTCTTCAATGCATTCTCTTGATCTGCGTTAAATGTGGAGGAAATTATCACTGGCAGCTTCTTATTCTATCCCAGAAATGCGTACTTCAGATGTATTGGTAGGGTTTTCAGTTCAAGGGTTGGTGGCTCCACGAGGAAAGGTTGCGTTATTTTTCTTTCTTCATTTGGCTCTTCTTCTTGTGTTGCGATCAGTCCTTCTTCCTTGTTTGTTTTTGCTACAATCGCATTGCAGGCAGCTACGGATGCGTCGGCATCCTCTTCTTCATACTCTTCATCATACTTTTCTTCTTTAATCGAATTCAAGTCATCTTCTGAATCTGGCAAGTCTTCCTCATCAGGAAATTTCATGGCACGAATTATATTAAATTTGAGCTTCTGTCCGTTTATGCTCAAAGTGATCTCACCCTTGTGAACATCAATTTTAGCACGACCTGTTGATAGGAAAGGTCGCCCCAAAATGATGGGCACATCTTTATCGGCTTCATAATCCAGGATGATGAAGTAAGCTGGCAAAATAAATTTATCAATCGTGATCAGCATGTCCTTCACCTTATCCTCTGGATGAACCAGAGAACTGTCGGCCAGTTGGAGAGTCACAGATGTGGGCACAAGTTGCCCCACATTTAGTTGTCGAAAGATTGACAGTGGCATCAAATTTATGCCAGGCCCCAAGTCACACAAGGCTTACCCAATATAGAGTCCTCCTATGAAGTAAGGAATAGTGAAGCTCCTAGGATCGTTCATCTTCGGTGGGATAATAGATTTGGAACTTTGCGTTAGTGCCACCGTGCCAAATTTTCCAGCCCATCTTTTCTTGGTTACCATGTCCTTTAGAAACTTGGCATAGGCAGGCATTTCCTCAATTGCTTCACTGAAAGGAATGTTAACATGTAATTGCTTTAACATAGATAAGAAGCATTGGTACTATACCACTTCGTTTTTCTTCTTCTTTAGCCGCGGAGGGAAAGGTGGTAGCTGGATTTTCATGGTTCCCAATTTTTTTGAATTTGAGGTTGATGCAACCTTAAGTTCTACTGCTTCATTTTCTTTTCCTTCTTCTTGCGTTGTCGCAATCTCAAGTTCAGCTGCGATTGAGGTTGATCTGTTATGCTCCTTCTTTTCTCCCTCCACAATCTTTCCACTATGCAATGTCACAACCTGACATTGCTTCTTACCTGAACCCCCTGGGTTGCGTGGAAGCTTGGTTGAACTTGGCAGTGCCCCTTGCGGTCTACTTTTGAGTTCATTTGCAATCTGGCTCATTTGCAATTCAAGGTTGCGGATGGACGTAGCCTGGCTTTGAAGCACCGTCTCATTTTTCTCTATATATTGCTTCAATAGGCCTTCTAGGGAAGAAGATTGCGGTGGTTATTGTGAGCTACTTGCTTGGTTGCTTTGTTGACCGTTGCTGTGTTGAAAGAACCCTGGTGGCCCTCATTTTTATGCCACATATTGAAAATTTTGTTGTTGATTCTTCCAAGCAAAGTTTGGGTGGTTTTTCCACCCGGGTTGTAGGTGTTGGAAAAGGGGTTGTTCTTTACAAAATATACAGACTGTGGGTTTTGTGGACAATCCTCCAGCGCATGCCCATTACCGCAAGTCGCATACCTTGTGGTGTTTCGACTTATTGCGTTGATTTGCCCACCTTGCAGTGTTAGGCTGCTGATCGTCATTCCTTGAATCAAATTCATTATTGTGGTCATTTGGTTTTGCAATGAAACAATAACACCTTATTTGCGTCAGAATCGTTGAGTCTTAATCTATGGTCGCTCTCCTTTCAGTCTTCATGATTTTTGGAGATGCATCCAGGATATTCTTCGCCTCATCATAAGTCTTGTCAAGTAGACCACCACCTGCTGCATATTGGCAGCGATCTGCGAAGCAGGATTCAAACCGTGGTAGAAAATTTCCATTTGAAGGCAGTCTGGCAGCCCATTATGCGGACAATCTCGGACTGACCTTTTAAACCTCGCTCAGGCATCGATGATCGATTTGTCCATATCTTGTTCAAAATTAGTAATAAGCTTTCTTTGGCTGGCATTCTCTGTAGGTGGGAAATACTTCTTTTTAAACTTCTCCACCACTTGCTCCCAAGAAGTGATGTCTTCTGGTTCGAGCGAATAAGCCCATTTCCTAGCCTGATCACAGAGAGAAAATGGAAAAAACGTTAGTTGAATCTTTTCAGCAGAGATGTTCGGGAACACAAAAGTATTGCAGATTTCAATAAAACTTTGGAGGTGGGCATGCGGATCCTCTCCACGCCTTCCTCCGAATTGACCTACAGCCTGAACCATCTGCAGCATCACCGGTTTCATTTCAAATCTACTTCCACCTAAGGCAGGCCTCATGATTCCCAAAGAGAAATCATAGAGGTTTGGCGATGCATAGTCCTTAATTGGCCTATTGCGATGGTTGGCCAACAGAATTGGATTTGCCATGACATTGTTGTTGTTTGGTGCTTCATTCCTAGACTGCTCTTCTTTATCGAATTGTGGTTGTTGTTGGCGGTCCTTTAGTCTCCTTCGAAGAGTTCTCTCAATCTCCGGGTCGTAGTTCGCCAAAGATTTAGAGTTCTACAAAGAATTCACAAAAATTACCATTAACAACTATTTTGTCAATGTCCTCAGCAGCGGCCCTAAAAACTTGATGCGTTATTTTATTAAGTGTGGAAAATGGATGATATGCGTTGATGGAATTACATTGTGCACTCAAATTTCCCTAGCGGAATTCAAGTGTAAATTCCTCTGAGTTTCCTTGTAAGTCCAGGGTCGAACACGGGACATGTGAAAATAGTTGCGTTAGAGATTTTTTATGAAAACTTGCGGTAATCGATTGAATAAATAAGTGTTGAGTTGTTGTTGCATTAATGGAAATAATAATAAATGCGGCAGAGTTCGTAAAGAGTTTGCAATGGGAAATATGATGAATATGCGGTGAACAGGTTAAGAAGGTTTTCGGCTAACACTCCCTAGGTTGTGTTTATGCCTTGCGATCATGCAACATGCATACAATAGTAAACCACCTCTTGACGTGAATGCCATGGCTTCTAAGGCTAGAACGCATGCGATAAATATGCGATAAGTCTACAGGTTTACACATAAACCTCCATTTCTATTTATGCAATGACAACATGACATTCAGACAAATATGCGACCGCATAATATCATTCCTATTTCTAAGATGCATGCGATGCAAGTTGACAAACAGAGCTTATCTCTAAGTCCCTATTTCTTGTTTATGCAGGCCTAATCTTTCTATTTCAAGTTAGATTCTAACCTAGCTCTCTCGAGACATTAGGTTCTTTCTTTAGATTCTCTCTCGAGCAACTCTAAAGGGATGTTTTGCACAGCATAAAACAAGACAATCGCAAGCAATGAATTTCCTAGATCATGTTAGCTTAGTTCTTCTCAACCCATTCAACTACTTTAGCTACTCATGAATAGATAAAAGATGAAGTATAGAATAACAGTGCAAGTATAGTGAAGAGCCTAGAGCAATTTCTTGCCACCAGGTGTTACACTGTTCTACTTGTGCTCTAAAGATATTCTCACTTTCGCGAGAGTCAACCCGCTCTTTACTCTTACGCCTCAAGGTTATCTCTCGTGCCGCCTTGGACGATCTCCGGTGTCACCACTCTTCTCTAGCTCCACCGTGAAATGGAAAAGAAAATTATGAACAGAGGTGTGAACTTGTAAAGTGATGAAGTAATCGACTGCTTAACCCCTCCTCTGAAGAATGCATTTGGTATTTATAGGGCATCAAAGGTGAAAGGCGGCTTCTCTCTCCTGGCTGTACAAATGGGATAACTTTAATTCCTAATTGATGCGCCGGATAATTGTCACTGATAAAGCTGGATGTACTTTGTTACTGTTATCGGCTTTCAACTTAATTTGGATCTGACTGCCGTCAGCTTTCTGTCCCATCGATCTTAACTATCCTTTAATCCGGATGCGTCTACCATGTTGCGATGATTCTTCTTGGATGAATGTTTGCGAGCACGATCAACGCAAAGTCTTGCGATGAAGTTGCGCTCGACCAATGAATTCCTATGATCGCAATATTTGTATTGCGTTAACGCATATTCTACACAAAAAAAAAATACAAAAATATATAGTTCCAATGCGCTGACGCATGAGACCACAATATTATAGAATTTATGCTTAATAGACGTAATTTATCATTTTTCATCAATGCAATCCAACATTGTTTAATATCTTAGCACTATGATAACGTGCATTTATGCCCGTTATCACCTCGTTGTCGTCGAAACGATCATTCAATATTCGTGTTATCGTCTAGTGTGCACTACACGATCATTTACCTTGAGGCATTTTACTACATGATGAAGCTTCCCCGGCGGTTCAAGACCTGTTTTGCCTGTAAACCGGTTTGCTCGGTGAAAAAATGTAATAGATAGAATTTTTCATTCCAGTTTTTTTTTAGGTGGTTCATCCCAGTCCATTAATTTGTGTTTTTATACGTGAGATGTATGGTTTATTTTATATGTCATATGTTATGCACATATAGAAAAATCCCACCTTAGGTTATGCATTTTATATGTCAAGTACTTGATGCAGGACTCCAAAAGGGGCCTACTACCGTTCAAGCATCGAATCACTTTGTCTAAGTACATGTGTCCTAAGATGCCTCAAGAGGTTGAAGAAATGAGATGGATCCCATATGCATCTACCATTGGCAATTTGATGTATGCGATTCTCTGTACTAGGTCAGACATCTGCTGCGCTATGGGTATAGTTAGTAAGTATCAGTCTAACCTAGGCTAGGTTCACGAGACCGCAGTGAAGAACATCCTTAAGTATCTTCAGAGAACGAGGAACTACATGCTCGTGTATGGATCTAGGGATTTGATCCTTACTGGATACCCAGATTCTGACTTTCAAACTGATAAGGACTTTCACAAGTCCACTTCAGGGTCAGTTTTTTCTCTTAACGGAGGAACTCTAGTGTGTCGAAGCACTAAGCAGGGGTGCATCGCTGACTCCACGAAGGAGGCCAAATACATAGCGGCTTGTGAAGTTGCTAAGGAAGCCGTTTGGCTCAGGAAGTTCCTGAAAGAGCTGAAAGTTGTTCCAGATATGTCTAGGCCCATCACCCTTTATTGTGACAATAGTAATGCTGTAGCAAAATAAAAGGAGCCTAGGAGTCACAGGCGCGACAAACACATAGAGCGGAAGTATCACCTGATCCGTTAGATAGTGCATCGACGGGACGTGATCGTCACAAAGATTGCTTCGAAGCACAAAATTTCTGACCCATTTACGAAGGCTCTCACGGGTACAGTGTTTGAAGGTCACCTTCAGAGCATGATATTTACTTCACTTCTTGACTTTGCACATTGGATATTTTATTTGCTTTACCACAAATCAATAAACTAAAATCTCTTGTTGTCATTATGTAACTTAATCATGTATGTGGTGATATACAAGTGAATCATGTCTAAATGATGTCTAAAATGGTCTATAGTATATGAATATAGGAGGGAAACCTTATCCCAGTAACACTATGGATGCGGCTTGCTTTGTGGAATCGTTACAAGTATTGTGACTTGCCACAAATGGTTTGATCCTGATCATTCTTGTGGGGACATGCGAGCAGAGGTGTTTTATACAAAGAGTTTGTATAAGACCTAACCACAAAGTATTAACGTTTCGTTATGTAACGCCGTTCATGACAGAGACTTAACTTCACTAGGATGACCATAGATAACATGACCTCAATCCTGAGTGAGTTGGGAACTCCTGCAATTGAGGGCGGTTCTTTGATTTGCATGGGTGTGAGTGGCCAAGTCGCCGGCTCAAACCTACCACTTTGGGGATTCGTCTAATTTGGGAGCTGGAAACGCAGCTACACAAGATGGAATTCACTCCTTCCCTAAAGTAGAGGTAAGTAGATAGATTGCTCCCTTGAGGGTTGATCCCGGGACTTGAACGATGTGGCACCATACACCTTCTCATGGCTCGAGAGGTGTTCACATATAGTAGGACTATGTTGTATTGTTCATTAGAGGGATCAATGGTACTTAAGGAGTGAGATGTAACTATATGGGCAAAACGGTAAATTGGCCCAGCTGTACTTACGATCATCTGTGAAGGGTTATCGTACTAATTATTGGTTATATCCGATGGACACAGAAATATATCTGTGGTAAGAAGAGTTCAGTTGTCGGTCTTTAGTGGAATGTCTGGCAGTTAACGGATGGTGGATCTCGTGGCTAAAGAATTTAGTCAGCTATTCACGTACCGTTGGAGCTTCAAGCCATAGGTCTATAAGGTTCCTTTGGTAGCTTGGATACAAGTTAAGAATCAGTTTTTGGGTTAGTTTGAAATGTTCAAATTGACAAGAGACAGTTCAATTATATATGATATAATTGAACTGGTTAATTATATATCATATGATTGACTAAATGTATGAGATAAATTAATTTTGAGAAAATTGGATATAAATATGATTGATATCAAGTAGAGGAGAAAACACTATGGTTGATATATGATATCAAACTATAGGATATGAGTATAATATGATAATATTTATTATTTTATTAATTGGACAGTTATGAGATAATTGCCTGACGTTTTCTCTGAAATCATGCGTTAGTGGGAAGTTCAATTCGGTTTTCGTAACTGAAGAATAAAATGAAAATGGCTTTCATTTTTCATGATAGACGCATAATTGCTCACAGTGTGATTAGCAATCAATCGCATAGTAATTTGGAGCCTATATGATAGTGCATCCTTTATTAAACGATCGCACACCCACGCGCGCATTCTCTAAACGATCGCTTACCATTTTCTAAACAATCGCTTAGCGCCCGAGCCTTATTAAACGACCATATAGACGATTGTTTAGCTTTTCCTACACGATCGTGTACCTCACCTAAACGATCAAACATCCTGACTATACGATAGTCGTTTTCTTCTCTCACTTGGTTGATCATTCTACACGATCTCTTTTCCTTCTCACCTCTACCAAATTCGAACAGAGCCGACCATTTGGATTCTCACTCCGAGAATACCGAGGGCTTCGAGTGATGGTGTCATCCCTATTTTTTGCTGTTCGTGCCAAGCCGTTTGTGGTAGATGACTAGGGGGTGTTGCTAAACGATGTTCTAGCAAGAGTGCAAGGAGTCCGTTCAAGTGAGAGCGAGATTTGTTTTGAAGAAAGTCTTCAACTAGTAAGTACTCGTTCTTGTGTATGTATCTGAAAGCATGCCAGTAATTTAGTTATTTAATGCATATCTATATGTGTGAATGTATATGTGAAAATTCTGTTACAATGAATTGGCAAGATCTGCTTCCGCTCAGAGGTACTCTTGCATAAGAGTTCCTTCAAGTTAGACTATGATTTATTGTTCAATAAATGAATTAGTGGTACTTAAGGAAAGATGTAACTACCGGGGCAAAACGGTAATTTTGGCCCATCTATACTAACGAGCAATTTGTGAAAGGTCATCACGTTGTTAGCTGGTAATATCCAATGAACACAAAAATATATCTGTAGTGCAAAGAGTGCAATTGTTGATCTTTAGTGAAGTGCCCGAAAGTTAACATATGATGGATAATTTAATTAAATGAGTTTAATTAATTATTCACTATCGTTGGAGCTTGAAGCTACTGATCCATGAGGTCTCCTTTGTAGCTCAACGGAAATTAATGAGAATCAATTTTTGGATTAATTTGAATTTTTCAAATTAATTGAGGGAATTAATTCTATATGATATAATTAATTCAATCTAATTATATATGATATAATTACTATAATGTATTTGATACATTATAATATAAAGTTTATTTGAGAGGAAATAAATATTTGAATATGATTCAAATATTAATTATATGAATTTGATTCATACAATTAAATTAAATTCAAATGATATTTATATTAAATGTTATTGATGAGAGAAGTAAAACTATAGGTTATATTGTATTTGATACAATATTAAACCATAGGTTATATTTTATATCATATAACCCATGGTTATATATATATACACACACACGAAGGTAGTTATATATATATATATATATAAAGTTTCCTTCATGGTGGTATCTTTCAGTTCGAAAGGATTCCATTGAAGAACGGTCTTCAAATGTAAGGGTTACAAATCCTAATTTACATTTTGTTTTCGAGCATGCTTTATTTTCTAAATTAAGTGCATATGTTTTCGTTCTTCTTCTATAAAATTATATATACTGTGACAATTAGGAAATTGGGACGATCCCGTATTTCGTTCAATGACATTTAACTGGGTTCCTTCACAAATAAGGAAGAAGTGTATCTTCTCCTATATGTTGATGATATGCTTGGATGAACTAGATGAAATTAAAGCTCAAATGAGCAAGGAGTTTGACATGAAAGACCTAGGGGATGCAAGAAAAATCTTAGGTATGGAGATGTATAGAAATAGAAGCAAAGGAAAGTTGTTCCTTTGCCAATCTGAATATACATCTAAAGTCCAAAAGTGGTTCAATATGGCAGAAGCCAAGGCTGTTTGTGATGAAGTTGGCATTCAACAATATGGAAGCTATTAGGATCCTATGCACTCTAACTACATCAATTTTAGTGGATTAGCATGCAAGTTCATGGGTTTTCTAGAATTTTAGGGTTTGAAGAGTATACCTTTGTAGATTCCTCTAAATTTCTTCAAATCTCCACGAATTTCCTCTTTAATCCTTGAAGTAAACTACTATAAAAGTCTTCTCTACTATTCTCAGCCCTTAGATTCGATGGTGGAACCCAAATTGAGAAGAATTTTTGGATGGATTTTGGTTTAGAGTAAGTTTCGACAAAAAACTTGTTTTTGTCTCAAAATTGAGATTTTGCATGAAACCTTTAATCAAATTAAAAACTTCTATTTCTAAACTCAGACCATGCAAGCTGGATTAAACCAAAATATGACACTTAATAACCAACTTGAATGCTTGATTAGGTGTATATGGATCGAAAATGTGGGAAAATCCCACTTTCCATTCATTTTCTTTTATTTATTCATTTAAATTAACTTATTTATACAAAAATGTTTAAATTGGTTTTTTAACTTCATAAGTTTAACAATTTGTTTAAATAGAAAAAGAAATAAATAAATAAAAATTAATTAAACCATTTAATTAATTTATTATTAATTTAATATCGAATATGAAATTAATAAAACCCCTAATTTAAATATGAATCCATATATATATATATATAATAGTTAAATCTTATTTAAATATTATAAATTCTCCAATTTGTATAATTCGATAATCAAACATTAATTATATCAAATATAATAATCCAAACCTTAAACCAATTTTGAATATTTCAAATTCTCTCAACATGTTATTCTAAGGTTTAATCCTTTTACGAGCTAGTAAAGTGACCTAATGGATCTACAGATCATGAGCTCCAACGATTTGAGATTAATTGGTTGAACTCTTTAAACCGAATTAATTAATTTTCATTAACTACCGAGACACTCCACTATAGCTGAATAGTTGCACTTTCCTCGTTGTAGATATATTTCTGTCCACTTGATTAAACAATAATCAGTAAGTCAATCCTTCACATGTTGTTCCTATTTACAACTACATTAAAACTACGATTTTACCCTTGTAATACATCTTACTCCTTAAGTCTCCACTTATTCTCTAATGAACAATTGGTTTATGGTCCCACCAAAAAATCGCGTTCCTCTCAGCCACAGAGAGGGCGAGGCCCCTTTGTTCAAGACCAAGAGTTAGTACTTAAGGGAATAACCTATCTGCTAACCCTAAGATCGGTAGGAGCGAATTCCAACGTGCAGAACTATGTCTCAACTATCTATCCGGTCTCACCCCTAAAATGGGAGGCTCATTGAGCGATGATGTTGAGCCACTCTCACACATGCAGATTAAAAGATAATGTCGAAGAAACAAGAGTTCATAGTTAACTCAGGATTGAGATCGAGATACCTCAGGTCATCAAATTGAAATAGTAAGTTTTAATAATAAATGATCGTTATAAAGAAAAATGACTATTTCATGGTCCGGTCTTATGAAAACATATTTTTCATAGGTTGATCCTACTCACATGTTTCCAAATGAATGACTTTGGGATCACAACGTTTGTATCAATATACAAAACGAGTCGCATCCATAGTGTCGCTAGGGTAAGGTACCCAATCCTATCCAGATGCTTATAATCCGTTTTGGCTATATACTCAAACTTGATCGCTTTTTTATCTCTACATAAAGTTTAAGTATTCATGTTATAGCCATGAGTTCATTAGTTTATTGGATTTGGGAATCTATGAATACAATTTATATATTAAAAAACAACTTTATTGAAAAAAATCTCAATAATATCTTTATCATGTATAGAATATGTTTAAAGTTTACAAAAATGGAGTTTTAGGACATATAACTCAACAAACTCCGACTTGGTCTAAAACTTCAGTGGGTTTAATTATATACAAATATACAATGTTGAGTATGAGAGAATCAATCGACTAGGGCATCTATATATCCATGAATTCTTCCACTTGCCCTAGATTTATGAAGCTCGTAGTCCTAGTCTAACTAGGTGACCCTCAAACACTTTAGCCATGAGGGCTTTGTAAATGAATCAGCTAAATTGTCTTTTGAGGCTATTTGCATGATGATCACGTCTTCTCGGTGTACTACCTCCTGGATGAGATGCTACTTGCGCTCGATGTTCTTTCCACGCTTATGGCTTCTTGGTTCCTTTGAGTTAGCAACTACTCCAATTTTATCAGAATAGAGGGTGATTGGCAGATGCATATTTGGAACCACGTCCAAATCGGTCAAGAACTTTCTAAGCCATACTGCTTCTTGTTCACATGCAGCTACAAATTCCGCTTCCATGGTGGAGTCAACAATACAACTTTGCTTTATACTCCTTAAGCTATATCTCCTCCATACGAAGTGAATATTGATCCCAAAGTAGATTTCCTAGAATCCACATCGATTTGAAAATCAAAATAAGTGGTTCCAGTAATGATCAAATTCTTAGAGCCATACACGAGCATATAGTCCCTTGTTCTTTGAAGATACTTGAGGATGTTTTAATCGGCAATCCAACGACTATATCCAAGATTAGACTAAAACCCCCTGACTATTCCAACTGCAAAGCATATATCTTGATGTGTACACCACATGGCATACACGAAACGCTCGACTGCTGATGCATAAGGATTTCTCTTCATATCCTACACTACTTAAGGTGTCTTAAGACACTGTTCTTTAGACTGATGAATTCCATGCCTAAAAGGTAATAAATCTCTGTTGGAATTTTGCATTTTATATCTAGACAAGATCTTGTCTATATAAGATGTTTGAGATAGTGCTAGCATTATGTTATTGCGATCCTGAACTATTTTAATTCTAAGAACATACTGTGCATCTCCTAAATCTTTCATTTGAAATTGTGATGCTAGCCATCTTTTGACATCAGCACGGAATCCTATCTCATTTCCAATTAGTAGGATATTGATAGCTTGTAGAAATACAAGCTATTGTAGCCTTTTACATAGAATTACGAGGGTTGATGAGAAGAATATATGTTGCTATTGATAAGAATTCATGTGAAAAAGTGAGCTTGCGTCGATCAGCACTGGAAATCCCCACTAACCCTATATCATGCATTATTCTGCGTCAAAATGTCTATTTTTGTAGCTTTCGTAGGAATCGATCACATGTGTTGATCCCAGACCATCGCAAAGTTGATTGCATGCGTTGATTTTCATGAAGACAAGTTCGTCGCATGGAATGCTGCAACTACAGAGTGATAGCCGTGATAGAGGATGATCACAAAGTGGGTGACATGTGTTAATACTTCAGAAGAAGCAATCATGATGCATACCTCGGGAGTGGCAAAGAGATAAGGTCATGATGACATTTCACCTACCGTGACAAGGATGGTAGAGATTTGGAATGGGATGACCAATGTTGTTGGCGTTAGAGCTTTATAAATAGAGCCTTGGAGCCAAAATTCAAAGTATCTGAGTCTTTACCTTAGGTAGATTCTTGTGATCACAGATGAGAGCATGAGTAGACAGTCTTTGAGAGTTCTTCATTCTCACAACCCTTTCCAAGTGACGACTAGAGCTTCACCGGAGATAGAGCTCGAGAGAGACTACTCTACCACCCATCCATTGCACCACCAGCAGCCTTGACATACATCTGATGGAAGTAAAAGATTGCCCACATCTAGCCATCAGTTTTTCTTCTCATCTCTATATTGCATTACATTTTGGCTTAAAACATTAATACATGTTTTAATCAATGCATCTCTTTAATTCCTTCAACATCCTTGACATCATCTTTTTCTACTTTATCATCTTTTACTTTCACCGTAATGAGATAAGTATGGATTGTAAGAGTTATCGCATACTCAATCATGTGGTATAGAGATATGATGCATGTAGCAATCCATCAAGAGGTGTGCATTGCGTGAGTACAGTGAAATAATCCTCTTTGCTTAGTGCGAGGCTA
The DNA here is from genome assembly GCF_009727055.1 of Benincasa hispida. Lineage (NCBI taxonomy): Eukaryota > Viridiplantae > Streptophyta > Magnoliopsida > Cucurbitales > Cucurbitaceae > Benincasa > Benincasa hispida. Next base: position 16,154,740 of record NC_052359.1, read on the forward strand.
TCACAATGTTTGTCTATGACTTGAGTGGCTATAACCAACAGCCTGAGAGGTTAAGTAGTGGAACTCACTAAGCAAAGTAACAGTGTTCTTAGAGATGGGAATAATCTTATGCTTAACGCAATCATGTGTAATAGAGATAGAAGCATGTGGCTGACCACCGAGAGGTGTGCGATGCATTGGTGTGGCGAATTGGGATTATTCTTATGACCAAGCTTAATGACACGGTGAATTTATCCCCTTCACAATTCTATTTCTCCATGCATCTTATTATGCATTAACAGTTGTCGCATCTCTACCAATTCTTATAGTCACACTTCAATTGCTCAGTATGTTTAGTTAGGAGTAGGAGTAACGCATAATCAACTTATTTCTTTTTAATTTTATTTACCACTCAAACACATTACTTAATAAACATCATTTAGTTATAAGTCCCTGTGTTCGACCTCAGATCATCTTGAAAAACTTGCGTTCTCGTATACTTGGTGAGAGGGCAAGAAAACTTTTGACAGGAACACATGGTCATCACATTAACGCATACTGCATATCCTTCAATTTAATGCATGGTCATCAACGTATAGAAAATCAATGCATAACATAAGAACACCACAATTTAATGCATGGTCATCAACGTATAGAAAAGCTACAGTTTTGTTGACAATTTTCTTGTAAACACAAGATTCGTCAACGTTCTGTTCAAAGCCATAAGGTTTTATCTAAGTGTCAAATCTTATATTCCAGGATCGATACACTTGTTTTAACCCATAAATTGATCTTTTAAGTTTGCAAATCTTTTGCTCCTGACCCTGTTAAATGAATCCTTCTAGTTGAGACATGTAGATACTTTCTTCAAGATAGCCATTAAGAAAGGTTGTCTTGACATCCATTTTCCATATTTCATAATCATAAAAGGCAGTAATGGATAAAAGTATTCTAATAGACTTGATCATGGCAACATGAATGAAGGTTTCTTCGTAGTCCACCCCCCTCTCTTTGATTCTACAAGTCTAACTTTGTAGATCTGTACCCTACCAGCTTAGTCTTGTTTTCTCTTGTAGATCCACTTATAACCAATAGATTTTATCTCATCTGATTGATCTAGAAGTTCCCAAACTAAACTGAAGTACATAAACTCAATTTCAAGCTCTATGGCTTTTATCCATTGGTCTTGATCCACTTCCTCCATTGTCTGTGTAAAGGTCAATGGATCCTTTAAGCCATCATCAGGTATGACGACTTGAGTTTATGTTAATCCATGTACCGGTCAAGCTATCAAACAACCCTCTCACTACGTCGAGGCATTCTCAATTCTTGAGAAGGGTGTGACGGACCTGTTGCATCAACAACTCTTGTTGAAAAACCAGCTTGATCAACAACTTTTGTTGATCTATCTGTAGTTTCTTTGGACATCTCGTTTAATACTAGTTTACTGTTAGGTTGATGATTTCTTATATGACCTTCCTCTAAGAATGTAGAGTTTCTTATATCATCTTGAGGATCATAAAATAGACCACATTTTGTTTATTTGGGGTATCCTACAAATAGGCATAATTTTAAACGTTGTTCCAATTTCTTTAAGTTTTGCACCAACACATATGCTGGGCATCTCCAAATCCTGAAGTGATGTAAACTACCTATACATCCTCTCCATAACTCGTACGATATTTCTGAAATACTTTTCGAGGGAACCATGTTCAAAATATATACTACATTCTGTACTGCATATCCCCTAAAGAACTGAGCTAACGGTATTGCATGTCTAATAGGGTTCTATTTCTCCTTTTTCCTACACTATTTTGTTGTGGTGTACCAAGTGTAGTAAGTTGGGATTGAATTTCATGTTCTATCAAATAGTCCTTAAAATTTAAATTCATATACTCATCACCTTAATCTGATATAAGTGTTTTAATCTTTTTACCTATTAAGTTCTTGATCTCTGCCTTATACTCATTGAAGTTTTCAAATCGGGCATATGATGCACCTGGTAAACATAGCCATATCTTGAATAGTCATGAACAGATGAAGTACTCAGATCCTCCTCGAGCTCTAACGTTTATCGGACCACAAAGATCTGAATGTACAAGCTCTAGAGGTTCTTTGGCTCTTAGACCTTTTCCTATAAAAGATCTTTTAATCATTTTTCCCTTAAGACATGATTCACATGGGGGCAAAGACTTTTCTTCTAACTGATTTAGAAGTCCATTATTTACTAATTTCTCAATTTTATTGAGATTTATGTGTTCAAGTCTTAAGTGCCAAAGATAGATGTTAGGAGAATTTTTTTCGTTTCTTATTTTGAGTTTCAGCTGTTTTAAACATCTATATATTTAAAATAGATTTCGCCTCAATTGGTTTTAACACATATAAGTTATTTTCAAGTTTAGCAGAACATATTTGAACACCTCTTGAACTAATGAACACTTCATTGATATCAAACAAAACTTTTTACATATGTAAAATAGAAGATTGAAATGAAGTTCCTTTTCATATCTCATACATAATATACATTTTCCAACAAAATGTAAGCATCTCCAAAAAATAACTTAAGATCTCCCACTGCACGAGCCGAAATGAGTTCACCTGTTTCCACATTGCAAGTCATCTCGTTCTCTATCAACTGTTTCCAAGAACTAGTTTCCTGAATGAAAGTGGAAATATGGTTAGCGGCGCTTGAATATAGTATCTATGTCAAATGAAAACTTTCCACTAAACATGTTTCAACTACAAGTAAATCAAACTTACATTTTGCTATTATTTAGGGCAATTTTAATCTAAATCTAATTTTTCAGCCTTCTTTTCAGTAAGATATTTAGGGCAATTCATCTTCCAATGCCTATCTTCGTTGCAATGGAAACATTCTCCTTTTTCAACCTTGTTTTTGCCTTTCTTTGCAGGAGTTTTCTTTTTTCCTTGTCCCTTCTTTTTCATTTGGATACTCTTATCTTTTGAAGGTCCAGAATTTTTAGAAGGTTTAGTCCCAGATGATGATCCCTTCTAGAATTTTCCTTGGGTTACAACTTTTGCTTTCCCTTCTTTACTCTTACTTTTCATTAGGGACTGGTAAAGTCAGGAGCTCATTCAAAAGAGTAGTCAAGTTATACACTATTTTATTCATCACAACATTTGTATGAAATGTTAGGATACTCTTCGAAAGATATTTCATGATGAAATTGACTTGGTACTTTTCGTCTATGACAACCTCGTTTGCTTCGCAATATTGAAGTGGACCATCATGTCCCATCATGTCTAGGACATGTTCTCTAATAGAGGTCACCTTCTTCATTCAAAAATTGCAAATGTATTTGATAGCATCGTGTCGACAGATGAGGACGATTGTCCAAATATTGCCTGTAACGACTCCATGATCTCCTTAGTGGTGACCATGCTCTCTTGCTTTTAAGTTAACATATCAGATATGCTAGCTAAGATGTAGGCTCGAGATTTTTTATTTGCTCTAAGCTATCTGTCATATGTATCCCGAACATTTCAGTTTGCAGTTAAGCATGAAACTCAAGGACATTCCTTCGTTAAAAAAAATCTCAAATCATCCACGGCTGGTATCGTATTTATATTTGATTTCCAGTTTGAATGACCCTCACCGTTAAAGTTATCGAAAGCTAAAAGTTAAATAACTGAATTCAACATGCTGAAACATAAACAAATGCTATCAGAATACTGCATCTAAATCCAAATTCATTTTAGCAAAAGTAATAATGTACCCAGATTTCATTATTTATTTGAAACAATACTTTAGTGAGTTAGAATAGATGCTACCGAAAGGCAGTCAAATATTCATTCACTAAAGCAAGACATTTTTAACTAAATACAAATTCCAGAATAACTCTTTATTCCATTATTTATTTAGTTACCGTTTTCAGTCAAGAACTTGCTAACACTTAGTAACTCTTGTAAGTATAACCCTCAATTTTCAGATTTCATAGAATGGTATCAATAATCCCTGAATTTTGAAGAAAATGTTAAAGAAGGAATGAAGAAGCCCTATTCATTTTTGAAGTTTAAGTTGTTTTTTAATCCTATATTACAACCCTCTGAGGGGATAGTCGCTGAAAAATGACTAGCTAATGCCGCTTAAAAATGATAGCAACCGCAACATAAGAATCTCACAGTTCCAACTAATGGGAAAGACCACAGGATATGTTGACACATTTTCTTCACCCACTTACTTTGAACTGGTTTTCATATTCACCTTGTTATTGACCCATGCAAACACTTTCCAAATAGAGTAGTCGCGGTAAAAGCGACATGAAACCGAGCATGGATCTCACGATGTGAATTCTTAAGGACATGAGAGCTAAAAACAACATATCATATATCATATACATTGTTAGTCTCCCACTGAAGTGTTCTATTTGTTTGATTATATCTTTACTTAGATATATTTTGGCTAAAAAACATCCTAATTCTAGGTAATTATCCAAGTATAACGATTATATTTGGATTTGACCTACGATGTCTAAGTGATAAAACCATTTTATTATCCCACATCGCTCATGCATGCTCATTAAATCTGGTTAACATCACTAAATAATTCGACTATAATTTCTAGGTAGCAGGTGCTCCGTAAATCGTCAACTTAAGTACCTTCATCCTTTGACAAGATTATAGTCTGGTTCAGTTTTTAATTAGAGTTTTACAAGATAACGATCTATTTTAACTATTAAAACAAATTGTTATATATTAACCCTAAGTGAGCATGCATCTTATCTTTGTTATAGATTTTAAATGTCTAATTCATTCTATAACACTTTAAAAATACTAAAGACATGCTATATCATACGTCAAGCATTCCACAACTTAATAGAACAATTATATTAAATATATGAAACCCTAAATCATGCATACTATATATTATAACATATTATAACATACTTTTAATGCATGATACATGATTCATACGGTGGGATTTTAAATCTACATGACATACTTTATGCACATTCAAGATTTAAATTAATTAAACATACACTAAAATGGAGTACTGCTTAGGCCTACTAAAAGTAATAGACCATCCAACTGAAGGTTAAAGCTATAAAACAAAATCAAGGTATGAAGAAACTCTTTAAGCTCAAGGTGGAGAGTTGTAAAAGAAGGTGGGCTAAAAATTACTTTTAACAAAACAAGCTCCAGCTGAGTCTTTTTTTCCAGCTCACCTCACACAAGGAATAAATGTTCGTTAGTGAAGTTAGCTGAAATAAAATAAACCAGCTTCTCAGGATTATTGTTTTAAACTAACTCTCTATGTATATATATATATGTACATAAGGTGTTTTCTCTTTTGGGCTTCTCTTTTATGTTGATAATCTGCTTTAAAAGGATATCATATTGTTGTGAAAATATTTCAACGTTCATTGTCCTGACACCTTTTTGTGTAATTGAATAGAGTATTAGAGAGTTTGGTTTATTTGGATGGAATGAAATGTTACATTTCTTTTTTAGTGAATTGCGATGTTTTCCAATTAGATTGAGTAAAATGGAATGATATGTAAATTGTGTTGCATTGCTTCAATTTGTATGTTGCTTTGATTGAATGAAACTGTATATTGTGTTATGGATCATTACCATGTAAATGTGTTCTGAAATTGAATTGTTTAGTTGAAAGGTTTGCGTGGATTTGAGTTTTGGAATTAGTTGTAACATGAGCTGTGAATTATTGTGTACGAACTAGCTTTATTTAGATTTTGGGTTCTAGTTATGCTAATAAATCTATTCCGTATTGAATTAGAAATGATGTCAATTCTAAACTATCATCTTATACTACAACGATATCAATTTTAACATGCATTCAATTCATGTCTACAAGATCGATTAACAATCGACATCATTTCAATTTGTCATTGTACATATATGCTGACATTGGGTATAATGTTGGTTCTAAACTAACATCATAACTAATCATCACTATATGGTTACAAACGATAATGACATTGAATTTGTTGTTATTTGTAAACTAACATCGTAGCCAACCATCAACGAACATGTATGATACTGTCACATTCCACAACCTTCATGTACATTATGATAACAAGTAGAAAGAAAACGATTTAAAACATGCATCATAAATATACGACATCAATTCAGACCCAATATTATAGGCCAAATATTTGTAGTGTTGTAAGGATAGTTACATATACATGTGAATTTAAAGCAATATAAGAGGACCGACAATCAATGAAAACCCTAGATTTGAAAGACTATATATAATGTTGGGTTTTGGCAAGATAATAGAATAAGTTGTTCCACATCAAAAAGATTAAAGGAAGCAATAGGCTCCAAATACTATAAGGGGCCGTTTGGATTGAGGTTTTCTCAATGCCCAGGAATTAAGGATGTCTGGAATTATATGTCTGGAAATCAAAGATGACTATGTTTGGTTGTGCATAGAAAAAACAATGTATGAGAATAATATGTGTGGGAATAGTATGTGGGAATTAAAAAAAAAAAATCGAGATTGTGAAAACAAGTCCAAACGATTGTTTACAAAATATTATACGATTGTTTAAATTATCTACATGATCGCTGAGTAACAAAATACTATTCAATCGCCTACCCAATGCTATACGATCGTTTACCAAATGCTACACGATTGCTAAGCTCGGTTACACGATCGCTTAGCTCTACTACACGATCACTGAGTAACAAAATGCTATACGATCGCCTACCAAATGCTATACGATTGCTTACCAAATTCTACACGATCACTGAGTAACAAAATGCTATACGATTTCATGGCTAGAAGGAAGAAAAATCGTGGTAGGAAGCTGAAGAAGAAATGAAAACTCATACTTCTCAATGGGTATGCAATTCCTTCATTTGTGTGGGTAAAAGATACCTAGGAATTGCCTTTTCCAAGATAAATAAACAAATCTCACCAACCAAATATGGACTTTGTAAACCCATTCTCATTCCTACTCTCTTTTCCCTCCAACCAAACGGCCCCTAAAAGAAAGGGATATGACTCTCATTCCTACTTAGAATATTGTAAGTTTGAATGTGTTGAACTCTAGTTAAATTCCGTTTTTGTATTCTCTAGTTTTAAAGTATCGAGCAAAGGGAGTAAGTAGTACAAAAGTCTTGTGAGGACACCTTTGTAATTGGAAATGAGAAGAGAATTTTGTGTGAATGTATAACAATTTTTGTCCTTTTAGAACGGTCGTGGTTTTTCTTTCTATTTTAGAGTTTTTTTTTTTTTTTTTTTTGTGTAAATTTGTGTCTTTTAATTTTGTTTTTTTTCCTTTTAATTTCTCAAATATTTTCTGCTTATTCATGCAGTGATAATAATATGCTCCCAAAGACAGCTAACCTTTTTATTTGTTGTTGTCTATCTTTCCTTTCTGGCCATGTGCATGATACCTAAAAATATATATATATTTTTAACAGAGTACCAGAGGTTGATGAGATGAAAGAAGGAATTATTAGCAAAACTAAAACTCGTCCACATTCTGTTGAAAGGGGAGATGAAGGCCCAAGTGAAACAGAAAAGTTCAATAAATTCTTCCCAAAAAGTTTTGAAAATAACTTTACCTATTTTTCCTTTTCCAACCAACTGCCCAATTAGAACTCTTTTATTTTTTAAGAATTAAGAGGATTTTCATAAGATTCGAACCACAAATTTATTGATTGTTAATTAGCACATACTTATATCTGTTAAACTAAATTCATTTCGACTTTGTTTATATTGATTGCCCCATTTACATGTTCGTACTTTAACTTAATGTAACTACCAAAACCCTTTTAAAACTCATTTCAAGAAGGCTTTGCCAACATATAGAAAATTTATTTCACACAAAAAATGTGTGAACAAAGAAACAAAATCAAGTGTGAAATCAAAGTCTATAATTGGAAGCCATTATTTGTGAGAAGAAAGGGATCATGAATTTCCCTAGCAATAAGTTACTAGTCATTATTCACCCAATCAAACCCCTCTCTTTCATTTTGAGAATCAATGCTTCAATTGGGTCTATATTACTCACTTTCACACATGTGAATCACACTTGGCTTTATTCTGTTGCTTTCTTGAAATTGGCATTCAACAAAACATCTCTCTCTCTTCAATTTGGTATGGTTTGGACAAAAGATTTGCAAATATGAATGAACAAATGATGAGCAAGATAAAAATTTTGGTTTGGATTGAATGGGAAAGGCTGTGGGATATACTAGTAAGTATCATAGGACCACTAACAGCAGTGCCATATGAAACATAAATTATGACAAGAGATAATTTTTGTAATGTTTTCAAGCTTGAAGCCACACTTATTTGTCTCCTAATGTCTTTTTTCTACTTCAACTTTTTCTCTCTTTTCACACATTCTTTCAAAGTTGAAAAATCCCCAATTCAATTCACACATACTCAGATGTTGATATAACACCCAAGTTAAAAGTCAATGAGGGATTTTAAAATTTGAACCCCTAAGTACAAATATCAATATATAATCATAGGAGCTTGCCAGATTGCCATCACTAATGGATATATTGGATTTTATAGGTAATATCATGATTGATTATAGGTCAAATTATATATATATGTGTGTGTTTTTATCACCTTTACTTTCTAATTTAGTCATTGTACTTTTTAAAATTTACCAATCATTTAATAGAAAGTAACAAAAATCTAATGAACCAAGTTGTGATAGATGATTTTGGATCGAAGGATATAATCGACATAAAATAAGGGAAGAAGCAACAAGATCGAAAAAATAACAAGGTTTGGACTAAAGATAATATCCTACGTCTAAAACGAGCATAGGGGAAGAGTTAATTCGTGTCAAAGTCTAAATTAATATGTTGACTTTGTCTTGGCCAAGGCCGAGGCCAAGCATAGCCAAACGCGAAATAGGGCACACCCCCAACTTGATAAATTATATGATTATCCTAAAGCGACTCTGAAACCCTATTGAAACAACCTAGATCAGTCACCTCTATAAATACGTTATAGTTTTATATGAGGTAATTTAAATCTCTCTCAAACCTCTAGTTTTTACATTCTTTCACTCTCTTATTTAAATTATCAAAGTGTGTCTTGCCAATACCATATTGGTACAGCTTTTTTAGACGGGTGAAAATTATAAACTTACCAGGATCAAATTGAAGTCCATTTGAAAATGGTTTCAATGAATAAAAGCATCCATGGTTTTATCTCCATTTTCACAAATGCCTGAAAAAAGAATCAAATTGAAGCTATGACTGAATAACTAAAAAAAACTGTAATTTATTGAAAATAGAAATATTTATACACAAAACAATGACTTCTTTTTTTTATTTTATTTTATTTATAAAAATACCAATTGATTGTGGATCTGGTATCGATCTTATCAAAATGGTGAAAACTTATAATAAAAGTTACGTTAACGATAATAATAAGAAATAAAAATCAATATTTTCTAATTAACGTTGACATGGTTTATATTAATCATGTATAACTCAAAAAACAATTAATACTAAAGTTAGACATTGAAATACATATAAGAATTATGAACATGGAAGCAACATCTCGTCCACAAGATTCAACAAACTATACTTCGTGAAAATAAATCAAACTTGAATCAATTATAAAAGGGAGAAATATATTTATGGAAGAAAAGTAATGGTAAAAAATTCTATTTTGTAATATGAAGAAGAGACATATTTATAAACTACTGTCATCATTTTAATACTCATATCTCTTATTTAAGTTGATTAATTAATTACGAAACGACATGTTCATTTATCAAACGATACAACTTTATACCAAATAATCACTATAGTTTATTCCATATATATGTGTGTATAAAAAAAATAAAATTATGGAAAACAAAATTCTTCATTAATGTGCAACTTGGCTTTGTCACCATCGAAGTGAGAGATAATATATATAATAGAGCAATACTTAGATGCATCCTTTAGATACACAATTTTATGCATTCTACTATTATCACATACATATAAAATAAATTAAAATATAAAAAAGAAGTAGAAAGAATTTTTCATGTATCAAATTATGATTAAATAATTTAATGAAATATACAAAGATAAATGATACTCGGGATATTTTTCTATATATTAAAACTAACTTTAACAAACATAATTAGGGGGAAAAAAGCAAACTTTGAAGTTACTAAAAGGAGAAAAAAAAGTTGGGCAAAAAAGGGTTGGATTCTTCTACAATTTTCCAAAGCACCATGTTAATAATGAGAGAATGTGATGTCAGAATGTCCTAAGGATGAGGTTCAGAAGCTGACAAAACCTCAAAGGATTTTAAATTTTTTATTATTTTTTTAAAATTATAGACAAAAAGTAGTGGCAATAATCTAGCATATGAAGGGAGGGAACAAGAGGGTACACCAAAGTGAGTGAAGACTGAGTAAGAAGGATTTATATTAGCAAAAACAGGCTAAGGGTGTCACCATGTGAGTTTGAAAACAAGGGTCCTAAACAAATTTAAAAATAATAATGCTCACAAAATAATAATAATAAAATAATCTTTATTCTATTTGGTACAAATACTATAAAATATTATGTTTTGGTTGTTAAATATTCTTAAGAATTTTTAAGAACTAAGTTGGTAGGTTTGCTTCAAGGTCAGTTTTTTTTTTTTTTTTTTTTTTTAATTAAAAAAACATCTTTAACACAATATTTAGGGTAGATGATAAAAGTGAAAAAAAAAAATTGTTGTAAGATTCACCATTCATAACCTCACAGAGTTTTGAAAAGAAAAATAGCTTTTATTATTGTAAAAGATAGGGGGGATGTAAAATTATAACAGGAAGAAAAAACAAAGATAGTTAAAAGGTCTATACTTTAATTTTATTTCATTTTAGTCTATATGTTTGTAATAAATTTTAAAAATAATCTTTGAAAATATATTTAAATAAGTAAAAGTAAGTAGTTTAACGATAATTAACATGACCTTTGTTTCTAGAGGTTAGAGGTTTGATCCCCATCTCTATAATTGTTGTACTAAAAAAAGAAAATATACTCGACCAGTGTATTTTCTTACATAAATATATTAAATTTAAATATACCATTTTGATATCAGTACTTTGAGACTTGTTTAATTTAAATCCTTATACTTTCAATAAATACTAAAGTTAATCTCGACGGCTAGCTTAATGTTGATCTTTTAAGAACAATTAATTATGTATGATCCTTTTTATGGGAACGATAATCAAGTTTATTTTCTACCAAGAAACTTGTTAATATTATTTAAATAAAAATAATTTTGAAGGACTAATTTTAAGATTTATTGAAATTATTGATTTAATTCAGGTACACCATCCATCCTTTTTTTTTCTTTACTATTATTGGAAAATAAATAAATAAATAAAAACTTCGAAGGACTAATTTAAAATTTATCTTAAGTATAAGAACTAAAATTGAACAATTAAACTATAAGGACTAAATTGGAAGAAAATTGACCACAATATAGTATTTTAATCTAATTAAAAGAAGTTTTATGATAATGTAATTAATATTAATTAAGGAATCCTTTGTTTTGATTATCTTTTTGAGCTAAATTTTCAAATTATACTCTAAATCATAGAAAGGCCACTTTCAAATTTATACTATATTGATCATATACATGAGTTTTAAAACTCACATTCAAGTGATATGAAAGTATTATAGTTGTTACATACATTACAAACAAATTACACAAGGGTACAAAACCAAAAACCAGCTTTTATGCAAAGTTTTTGATTTAAAGCTAAATAAACTAAGCGTAAAATTGGGCCATGTTATATAAATCTCAAGAAACAAAACCATTAGCAAGCCAAAATAGAGTAACAAAATAACTTTTTGAAAAAAGAAAACAAAGAAGAAGAAGAAGAAAAAAGGCATGTGTGTATGTTTTTTTTATATAAATGTATTGGTAATATAATAACGTGTACTTGCTGTCTTTCTCATATATATTCCTTTTCTAAAAAGTCAACCTAGAAAACTTGGTCGAGTGAAACACGTCTCGTGGGACACATATTCATGTGTTTCTAAGTGGGTCGGTCCAATCTCTCTCCTCTTTTCATTTTTTAAATATTTTTTTAAAGATTCGAATCTCAATGATATATATCTTAATCCATTGAACTATACTCAATTTGAATCATAATTAAACATATATTATTTCAATTTATATCAAACCATAAACGATATGATTATACTTTTTTGAGTTATTATAGGACTCAAGTCGACAAACATTATTAATCATTATATCTTTTAATAATATATCTCATAACAAAAATTAATTTGAAAATATTCATATATAGTTATAGAATATGAAAAAAAAATATCATATTTCTTCTACCAGAAAGTCTAAATGTCGTCAAGTAAATGACAACATAGCTCAATGATAATTATAATTGACGTATATTATGCATCTTTCATTTTTAGAATTAAAAGTTTGAATTTAACTACTTGTATTAAAAAATTTACAAAAAGAAAGATGTTTCTATGTGATAAGGAAACATATTACCAATGTGTTTTAACTTCTTTTTTCAGGTTTAATTAATTGAGTTTAAAATGCAATTATGTCAGAAAGCACTAATTAAGAGGGGCATAATTGTTGGAGTGTAAAATTTGGGTTTGATGTGATGGATAAATTTTAGTGACTGTCTAATGGGACACATCTCATCTTATTAAAGTCAATGAATTAAAATAACCATTAAAAGTCAACGGACATAATATTGGGGTTGACAAATGGAATGGTAAACCTTCTCCTTACCAATTTGTATGGCCTCTATTTTCATTGGTTTTGACTTTATTTAAAACAAAATGAGTCTTTTTGGATTTTAAATATATATATATATATATATATATATATATATTAGCTCTATATATGGGATTCAAAATTCGTTACGTGTATGAAAAATTTATCAAGGTATTGCCATTATTTATTCATTTGGTCAATTATGGTTAACAAATACTAAAAATAAATAGAATTCAAAATTTAAGGTTAAAATTGAAAACAATCAATAAAAGATTAAGCCGTAATTTTAAAATAAAGAGTACGTGTGGTGCTTTGATTATTCTGTAAATAAATTTACTAATAATTACTACATTGATTATTTTATTTTTAATAAACAGCTGTACTATTAATAACATTTCTATTAATAAAAAAATACCAATCATTTAGTAAGAATTCCAAAGGTTGAAGCTAGGGTCGAGGCCTTACAGTTGGGAGGAAAATATGTTCATTGCATAAATCTTCAAAACAACCGGTCACAAATCCAAATTTCTCGTAAATAGAAATGAAGCTACAAACATGAAATTTTTAAATCTTAAAGGGCATTAGGATCAAGGAGCGAAGTTATGAAATCTTGAGAGTTATGAAGTTATTCGACACAATATAAAGAATTAATAAGTCATGAAACACTACAAGAAAAAGAGACTCTTTCGCCCCCTAAAACAATCATTAGGAGAGAGAGGATCTCCCCTAACTCTGTAAAATGGGCATCGGGAGTTTTCACCAACACCCAATGCCATATAGTCGTCGTCGAGAGTTATCTCCAACTCCAGATGGGTAGCAAATAGGTGTCGAGAGATTGGACCAAATTCCCGACGCATTGATGAGATCGTCGGGAGTTTGGACCAAACTCCCAACAGGTCTCAATGGCTTGTCAAGAGATGGGTTTAAAAATCCTCAATCTCAAATTTGCAATTAGTTTGCAGATTTTGAGATCTTTCACCAAGGGCAACCCGTGCGTCGTTGTTCTCCCTGCCTCTCCGTTCTCTCCGTTCAGCCAAATTCGGGTAACCTATGCACCGTCGATCTTGTCTCTGTCTTTAGCTATTTTGTCTCCCTGTCGTCTTTGCCTCTCCGTTACAAAACTTTGTTCTTGCAATAGAAAAAACTAGATAGTTCCACAGAAGAAGAAGCGATAAGAGGTTTTCCGTAGAAATTTGGTTTAGAATTTTGTCAACACTCAAGTTCTTCCAGAGCAGGTAGGTTTCTCTTTGCATTTTCTAGCATTTGCAGTTCTTCAATCTTCTCCATTATCATTACCCTCTAGTGATTTCCAATCGAAAACACCATACAAGTTAATGGATTAAAACCCCATTCCTAGACAAATCCTTCGATTCAATATCCCTTTCATTACCCATTTCTACCTTTTTTCTTCATCTTTTTATTTTTGCTCTGTCTAGATCTTACTTAGATTCGATATAGGTAACATGTTAATGTGGTTTTGCATATACTAATGTTAGTATGGAGATTGGTATCCTAATCCTTCCAGAGTCTCTTAGTTTATAATATATACACATTGTTATGAATAAAATAAAAGTTATTTTATTTGACATTTACTCATATCCAATAAACAAAGCTCCATGGTTATCGTATGTAAACTTAAGCATGTATATGAGATATACAAGTGAATCATGTCTTAAGTGATAACCTAAATAGGTCTGTAGTATAAGGATTAAGTTGGGATACCTGATCCTGGTGATACTAGGGATACGACCCGCTTTGTAGAGGTTTGCAAGTGTTGTGAACTACTACAAATGGTAGATCTTGGTCATTCATGTGGAAACATGCAAGTAGGGATATCGTATACAAAGAGTTTGTAAAAGATCGAACCACAAGATGACTAGTCTTTATATATAACGTCGTTGATACTGGACACTTACATCTCACCTAAATGAGCATAGGTGACATGACCTCAATTCTGAGTGTTTTGGGAACTCTTACCTTTTGAGGGCGGTTCTTTGATTAGTATGGGTGAGAGTGGCCAGATTGTCAATTCAATATGCCCACCTTTTTGGGGACTTGTCTGATTTAGGAGCTGGAAACTCAGTTACAAAAGATGGAATTCACTCTTTCGCCGAAGCAGGGGTAAGTAGATAGATTGTTCTCTTAAGGCTGATTCCGGGGCTTGAACGTAATGGCCACAACTTCTCTTTGGAAGAGAAGACTAAGTTATAGTAGGACTATGACTTATGTTCATTAGAGAGATCAGTGGTACTTAAGATGTTAGATGTAACTACAGGGGCATAAAGGTTACTGGCCCAACTGTACTTACGAGCGATCTATGAAGGGTTATCACACTATTGATTGATTGATATAGACACATAATATATCTATAGTAAGGAGAGTTCAACTATCGGTCTTTAGTGGAGTGCCTAGCAGTTAACGGATCGTGGATCTCGTGACTTAAGAGTTTAGTCAGTTATTCACGTATTGTTGGAGCTTCGAGCTATAGGTCTATAAGGTCCCCTTGGTAGCTTAATGGATTCAAGTTGAGAATCAGTTCTTGGTATTGATTTGAAATGTTCAAATTGACAAGAGGTAATTCGATTATATATGATATGATCGAGGTGATGCATGCGATACATCAAGTGGAGGATTAATGTAAATGAGATTTATATTAAGTACCATGAAATAGAAAAAAAGATATGGTTTATATGTTTAATGAGATGAAATATTAAAACTATAGGTTATAAATATACTATAGTAAGTTCGTTATCATATATATTTATAATAATATTAATTATTGGATAATTATCTCTTTTTCTCTAATAACCAATTGAATTGAAGGTTATTGGTAGTTTTATGGTAACCGTGAGATAAAAGGAAAAATATTTTCCTAAATTTTGGTAGTGGTTGAAGATTGAGATTTTCCATTCTCGGAAAGACTTACAATGGCTGTCAAGTGAATGAGATTCACTAAACGATAGCTGAAGAAGAGACTAGACGATCGTGAAATGACACTACACGATAGTTCACTCAGCTGGTCGATAGCTAAACGATCGCGAAGCTTTTGCTAAACAATCGCAGAGCTTCTTCTAAACGATTGGGCATGATCTATACGATTGACATTTGCCATCTCCCACTTGCTCAATTGTTTACACGATTGTTCTTCCTCCAGTCTCGTTCTCTAACCAAGTCTACACAGAGCCCACACTTATGGATTCTCACACCGAGAATACCAAGGTAGCCATTGTGGTGGTGTAGTACTCAACTCGATATAGTTCGAGGTTTTTGGAGGCCGTTCACTGTGTTCCTGATCTTGGAGATCACTGAGTTCATGATTGCTGTGATCGTGTTGTGTTACAGTTGTAGTGTTCGAGCGTTTGTGATTGCTGTCTTGCTGTTTGAACAAGCGTTCATGATCAAGGGTGTTTGACGATGAGTCTTCAAAAGTATGATAATTGTATCCCTTAATCTTATGTAAAGTATGTTGTAATTTTGTATGTTGCATGACCAGTTAGTTTTTGTTTGTTGATTGTAATTGTGTATGTTCAAATACGACTGGAATTTGGAACGATCATTCTATTGCTCATGAAAATCCTCATGTCTGATTTCCTTCAGTTAGGACTTAATCGTTTCTACAAATGAAAAGGCAATCAGAGTCTTCATATATATGGCAGTTCGTAGTGTAAAAGTTAAAAATTTGAAATTTAGTAATCACTCTGAGCTAAGGGTAGAGTGTGATGGTGTGGGAAATGGAGTAAATAAATATGCGTTCATTGTTCGTTCTCCATACGTCGCTAGTCATGCGTTGGATTAAAGGATATGCAACATGCGTCTGATGACCATTCATTCTTGCCACAAGTTTTATTGCTCTCTTGCCAAGTATAACGAGATCGCAAGTTTCTCGGGTGATCAGAGGTCAAACTCAAGGACTTATAGCTAAATGTTATGAAGTAAAATGTTTGCAGCGAAGAATAAAAGAATTTGAAGGTTATGGGCTATGCGTTACTCCTACTCCTAACTAACATATTAAGCAGTGGAAGTGTGACTGTAAGAGATATAGACACGGCAACTGTTAATGCATAATAAAATGCATGGGAAAATAGATAAAATTGCAGGGATGTCTTCACCACATCAATAAGCTTGATCGCAAGGACAACCCCAGCCAGCGCAAGCTATGCGATTATTCTACACAGACTTGACAAAGACGCATGCAATGTATATACGATAGTGTCAAGAGGCCTTATGTCTAAGTCTCTATTCTTGCTCACGTGCTCTCACACATAAACAAGATGACCGCATACCACCATATCCTACCTATAGGATGCTTATGCTGTGTAATAGCAAATAGAGCTTATCTCTAAGCCTCTATTCTTGCCTATGCGATCCAATCTAACTCTCTCAAGCCTAGATTTAGTTTTTAGACTACTCTCTCAAGTATGCCTAAATGATGAATGATGTGCTCATAAGACAAGGTAATCACATAAACATGGTTGACATAAGATTATTCCTATCTCTAGGAATACTGCTTTTTTTGCTTAATGCCTTCTACCAGTTACCTTCCCGGGCAATTAGCTACTGCTGATCAGCTCATAAACAAGCATGGCTACAACATCTCACTAAGCAAATAGGATTTTCTAACAACACTCGCGCAACGTACACCTCTCTGTGGATTTCTACTTGTTTCATATGTCTATGTCACATGATTAAGTATGCGATACTCTAGCAATCTACTTAGTCTTTGCAGTGAAAGTAAAGGATGATGAAAAAATGAAGATGGAATCGAAGGAAATAGAGAAATACATTGATCATAAAATGTATTAATCTCTTAAGCAACAATGTAATACATTACAGAGGTAGAAGAGATTTGGAGGGCCAGATGGGCAATGTCTTGCGTTCGTCAGATGTGTGTCAAGGCTGCCGGTGGTGCCATGGATGGGTGGTGAAGTAGTCTCTTTCGAGATCTATCTCCGACAAAGCTTCGGTCGTCACTCGGAATGTTAGGAGGAATGAAGAACTCTCAAGACATCTTCTCAGGCTTTCGTCTGGATCACAAGGATCTGCCCGAAGGTAGAAGCTCGGATGCCTTCAGGCAGAAAACCCCAGATGTTTGAAGATGTGCTCCAATGCTTCTATTTATAGAGTTTGATCTCCGACAGCATTAATGGTCCTTCTCTAAAATTCTACAGCTAACAGCGTGATGGACCTGCTCTGAATCTCTACTGCTAACGACGTGGTAGATGAAATGCCAACATCACCTTTTTTATACTCCTGAGGTATGTGTTCATACTTGGTTTCCGAAGTATCAGTGCATTCCACCACCCATGCGGTCATCCCACTATTATGGTTATACTCTATAGCTGCAACCTCTATGTGATGGACGCATGTGGTTAATGGCCGCAACATCCATGCTTTGAATGTATGTGATCGCCTCTATGATGGAGAGATTCCTCGCATGCGATCGATTCCTGCGTTAGCTACAAAAATAAACAATTGGACGCAAAATAACGCATAATAGTGGGTTAGCTGAGATTCTTAATGCCTATCGACGTAAGCTCGTTTTCTCATGAATTCTTAGTATAATCACCGTATATTCTACTTATCAGCCATCATAATTCTAAATAAAAGGCCTATAATGACGTGCATTTCTGCCCGTCATCAGAGTGTAGGCTAGAAAAATCTAGTTAGGAGTTCTTCTTAGACCGTGAACTTAGTAACATTAATGTTATCAATATGGTATCTTAGTCTTTAGTTTTCTTTCGGTTATGTGATTTTAAGAGCTTCTTCATAATAATAGGTCAAGGGTATTATTCTCCCCTATGCTAGTAAATATGGCTTTGTACATTTTGTAAGATGCTCATTGATCCACTACATATATTTCTTTGAACTATCAAATCTTGATTTGGTTGAAATTGTTTCTTGGAGCATCTTCAGTTATAAGAAATATAGGCATTGTATATTGAAATTGAAATTTGTAATCTTCACTCTTAAAAAAAAATGTTGGGATTGAAATTGAAATTATTCCACTTGGGTTCATTTCTTCTCTGTTTCTTGATTTCTGGAAAGAATACCATATACGATGGTTCATCAATGCTAGTTTATGCTCATATAACCTCTCTAGTTTTATTTACTTTCATTTGTTTGTCACACACTAAGTAATTACATGCATAAAAAATTGCATACTTAATTTTCATAAGATTTGTATAAGAGTTTCTTATAAGCACCTATAAGTCTCTAATGAATTCATGGTATATTTGAGTATATTTTATACTCAAATCAATATAATTTCTCAAGTGCGTCTCTTACTTCTATAAGCATCCATACACCTCTAATAAATCTTTAACAACTTAACTTGAGCCTATTTAATTAACTAAATTTATACTTTTAAGCCAAGTGTCAATAATTTATAAAAGATTCAAACAAATTATAAAAAGAATTGGTTCATTATTCAAGTGTCAATGACTTTTTAAACAATTAACCACGACTCATTGTCTAAATAATACAAGTTATAATTTGTTTTGGATTAAAGTTAGCTAGAAAAGGTTTATTTTTTGACTTTATTCTTTTGTAGACTCATTTCGTGCTTGATATGCCAAATCAATTACTTAATAATTTTATCGAACATCAAATGCAAAACTCATTCAAAGAATACAGAGGAGGTTTGCATTGACACTAGAAGAGTTATGGAAGCTTTGAACAAGCATGTGCCCACCCGCCTAGCCAGCGTAAGCAATGGAAGATTGGCATTTTTTGTGTGATCGGTTTGAGAGAAAAGCATTTCAGGTTACTATTTTCTATGTGGCATTGGTATTTTCATTATTATGGATTTTCTCTATAAATATCTTTTTTAATATAGGAAATTTTGGAGACCAATAAAAAGAATCGAGAGGCTTTACCATTTTATCGTATAGGCGGGGTCAAAGACATTCTTTTACATTCAATCTGAGTTATAGAAGAAACAAGGGTGACCTGTGGGACGTAATGACTTGTTCAAATAAACGCACTCTAAAAGTGGGAAGTTTGTGAATCAAGTTGTTGAGGATGCACAGGGAAGAAATGAAAGAAATGGTCAAACAAATGGTAAAATCACACAAAGAAGGACAATTGAATTAGGTATGATTAATTGATATTCTAATTTTAGTGAACATTGTTATATTTGCCAATATATTTCTATCCTACAGTTATGGCAGTCGTATTTGTTTATGCTTGTTTTTTTGTTGGCGGAGAAGGGGTTTGAATCATGTTTATGAATTACCTAATATTGTTTATGTTTGTTTGTGCTAATATTAAATGTGGAGGGAGGGAGGGAGGGTTGAATTGCATTTATGTTGATGAGTTGTAAAAGTATGTGACTTGCTAAGTATGAATATAGGGGGGGATAAATTCATAAAGTTTGAAGATTGACCGGGTTTGGTTCCTAAGCCTTTGTTTGTGGTTTTTGTGTTTTTGTTGTATTTTTATTTGTGGTTCTTGTGCTCTTGTGTTTTTATTGATTCAATAAACGTTTAAGTTTTCATCTTAATAATAATGTGCATTAATGTCTCAATTTAATTAAATTGTAGGTAAAATTGATGCTTTGGAGGAGTATTTTTTAGAGTCACAAGCTCACTACATGGTCATCACACTTTATCCTATATGTTCCTCAAGATGTATGTGAATAAACCTATGAAGGCTCTGAGTAGAAATGTGGAGATCATCCCAATTTTATTTTCATAGAATCACATAAAATTTTCAGAATACAGAATATGCATAATAAAGAAAATTTACAGCATGCATAAAAGAAATTAGGGTTTAGAAAGAAGTCCTTACCTTTGAGGATCCGATCTTTTTCAAATTTCCTTTTCTCCAAAATTAGTCACTTACTGCCACGAACTCGAACCCTTGATCCAAGATGGTCACCAGCAATTGGAGCCTTCTATATTCTCTTGGATGAGAATCTAAAGAGTTGTGGGTTGTTGGAATTTTCAGAGAAAGGGAGATTAAAATTTGAGAGGGAAAGAGTCTGGGAGAAAATTACAGAGAGGTCTCCTTAGTTCAGTCTTCTGTGAAGAAGATGAAGATGTGAAAAAACCAACTCCTTATGTTCTTTCATCAGAGAGAAAAATGGGGAAGGAGTTAACTCCCTCTCATAAATTAATTTCAAAAAAATAATTTAAAAATAAAAATTAATTTAATAAAACAATTTACCTAATTATTTTAACAAATTAATATATATATGTGTGTGTATAATAACCACCTTATCATATATTAAACTATATATTATATTTGATATAACATAGTTTAATATTGTATTAAATACAATATAATCTATAGTTTTCATTCTCTCATTAATGCATAGTATTTAATATAGATCTCATTTATATTAAAATTAATTATATGAATCCAACTCACATAACTAATATTTGAATGAAATTCAAATATTTATTTCCTCTCAAATAAATTTTATATTATAATGTATCAAATATATTATATCAATTATATCACATATAATTAATTCCCTCAATAATTTGAACAATTCAAATTAATCCAAAACTGATTCTCATTTAATCTCTGTTGAGCTACAGAGGAGACCTCATGAACCTATAGCTTGAAGTTCCAATGGTACTTGAATAATTAATTAAACTCTTTTAATTAAATTATTCAACATCCATGAACTGTCAGGCACTCCACTAAAGACCGATAGCTGTACTCTTCGCACTACAAATATATTTCTGTGTCTATTGGATATAACCATCAATAGTGCGATGACCCTTCACAAATTACTGATGACGTAAATTAGTGAACGCAATTATGTGATGCATGTCTTAAGTTATGTATTTGTTCTCATGCGTCAGTGGTCATGCATTGGAATGAAATGTATGCGTTGATCTCATATGCAATGACCATGCATTTTCTGTTACAAGTTTTCTTACGCTCTCGCCATGTATAATGAGATCGCAAGTTTCTCGTGTAATCCGAGGTCGAACTCAGGGACTTATAGCTAAATGTTATGCGATAATGTGCTTGCAGCGAAGAAATAAAAGAATGATGAGGGTTATGGGCTACACACTACTCCTACTCCTAACTAACACATTAAGCGGTGGAAGTATGAATGAGAAGTAGAGACATGACAACCATTAACGCGTAGTAAAATGCATGGAAAAATAGATGAAAAGGCGAGGAGGTCTTCACTGCAACATTAAGGTTGACCGCAAGGGTAACCCTAGCAAATGCAAGCTATGCGATCATGCTATACACACTTGACATAGATGCATGCGATGTATATGAAATAGTGTCGAGAATCCTATTTCTAAGCCTTTATATGACTGCATACCACTATATCCTACTTAAAAGGTGTATACATTGTGTAATAGCAAACAGAGCTTATTCCTAAATTTCCCATTCTTGCTTATGCAATCCAATCCGCTCTCCCGAGACTTAGATTTGGTTTTTAGACTACTCTCCTAAGTACCCCTAAATGATGAATGATGCGCTCATAAGACAAGGTAATCGCATAAACCTAGCTAACGTAAGATTATTCCTATTTCTAGTGAACACTTGCTTACATTGCTTAATGCGACCAACCACTTACCCTCCCGGACAGTTAGTTGCGGCTGATTCTACTCATAGACAAGCATTGTGCCCGCTTATAGACAAGCGTTGCTATAGCTTTACACTAAGCAAATAAGGTTTTCTCACAACACTCGCGCAATGCACACCTCCCGATGGTTTGTTACGTGCTTCATATTCCTATGTCGCATGATTAAGTATGCGATACTCTAGAAATTTTACTCAGTGATGCAATGAAAGTAAAGGATACTAAGTGAATGAAGATGGAGATAGAATCGAAGGAAAATATAGAAATGCATTGATCAAAAAATCTATTAATTCCTTAAGCCAAAATGTAATACAATACAAGGAAAGAAGAGAAATGGAGGGCCAGCTGGAAGCAATGTCTTGCTTCTGCAAATGTGTGTCAAGGCTGCCGGTGGTGCCATAGATGGGCAGTGGAGTAGACTCTCTCAAGCTCTAACTCCAGTGAAGACTCTGGTCGTCACTCGGAATGGTTAAGGAGATGAAGAACTCTCAAGCTATCTTCTCACGCTTTGGTCGGGATCATAAGGATCTGCCCTCAAGCAGAAAACCTCGGATGAGAAAAACCCTGGATGATTTGAAATTCTGCTTAACGACTTCTATTTATAGAGCTTGATCGCCGACAGCATTAATGGACCTGCTCTGAATCTAACACTTGTGGCGTGATGGTTCTTTTCTGAATCTCTGCTGCTAACGGCATGGTAGGTGAAATTCAACATCATCTTTTTGATAATCCCAATGTATGCGTTCATTTCTGGATTCCCCCAACCTTGTGATTGCCCTTCTATTATGGTTATTATTCTGTAGCTGCAATCTCTCTGCGATGACCGCATTTGCTCAACAGCCGCAACTTCTATGCGATGGATGCATTCGCTCGACAGCCGCAACACCCATACGACTGATGTATGCGATCACTGAATGCAATCGTCTCCGTGATGGAATGATTCCCCACATGCGATCATCCTTGCGATAGCCTGGTTCCCGTGTATGCGATCGATTCCTGCATTAGCTACAAAAATAAACAATTGAATGTATAATAATGCATAATAGTGGGTTAGCCAAGCTTCTTAATGCCGACAGACGCAAACTCATTTTCTCATGAATTCTAAGTATAATCGCCACATCTTCTACTTAACAGCCCTCATAATTCAAAACAAAAGGCCTATAATGACGTGTATTTCTGCTCGACATCAATTATTCGTAAGTACAGATAGCCAAAAATTACCATTTGGCCCCTATAGTTACATTTAAGTCCTTAAGTACTATTGATCCCTCTACTGAACAATAAGTCATAGTTCAATTATGACTAAACCCTCTTAGGCTAGGAGAAGGTGTAGCGTTACATTATTACAACCCTGGAATCAGCCTTTAAGGGAGAAATTTATCTATTTAACCCGACATTGGGGAATGTATGAATTCCATCTTGTGTAGTTATGTTCCCAGCTTCCCAATCAGACGAATCCCCAAAATGGTAGAATTATTGAGACGACGATCTGGCCACTCTCACCCATACAAATGAAAGGACTGCGTTCACAGGTAGGAGTTCACAACTCACTCTTGATTCAGATAATGTCACCTATGGTCATCCTGGTGAAATGTAAGTCTCAATTATGAACGATGCTTTATAATGAGACTAGTCATTTCATGGTTCAGTCTTATACAAACTCTTTTGTATAGAATACCCCCGCTCACATGTCTCCATATGAATGATCAGATCAGATCATTTCTAGCACTTTACAACAATTGTAACATCTACAAAGTAAGCTATACTCGTGGTGTCACCATGATAAGGTATCCAACCTTATCCAACTACTACAGACTATTTAGGTTATCACTTAAACGTGATCCACCTATATGTCTCTACATACATGTTTAAGCTATAGATGATAACCTTGGATGTTAGTTTATTGGTTTGTGGGTTTGATGTTACTAAATGTCAAATAAAATATCTCATATTTTATTAAATAAATAAAATACAATACAATTACAAACTATAGGACCCTACGATATTTCGGGCATTAACGCCAATAGTATGTTACTAAATGTCAAATAAAATATCTCATATTTTATCCATTACACTTCTCTCTATTTTAGGTAGCAAATAATACTATGGAGGACTTTTGTTTAATTTCAATGTATGTGAAAACTTTAGATTTCCTTAATTATTTTTTATTTGGGTTCAATTTTATGTTATGCAGATCAAAATAAAAAAATTAGAAGCAATTATTGGAATATAAAAAAAGGCCAAATCTCCCCACAACGACATAGGTAGTGGTCAAATCTCTCAATGAGATAAACAGTCATCGAGAGTTTGAACGAAGAAATCCAATTGGTGTATCAATCTTCTGATAACGTTCAAACTATTGAGAGAGACATGGGAACCGTCGATGTATCATTGACCTTGTCGAGAGATACTAACTCCTGGTGGCGTATATACCTCATTGGGAGTTTACACAAACTCCTAACGGATAGGCATTGTGCATTGAAAGTATGACTCTCGGTGCCTATTTCCTGACCATTCTCCTGACATGATGATGTTCATTAGGAGATGATATCTAGATGCATTTTAAACTATATTACGACAATGTCGTCAAGAAAATACTATATTAGTGTAGTGAAATTAATGATTTTTAGTCATGAACCCACGATGTTTTTGGGTCAAACGAGAAGTGGAGTTACTCCCTCAACTTTAACAAATTAGGCTAAACAATACTCCCTAACACACATAAAAGAAAGTTGGATTAGGTTTGACGTGACCTAAACCATCATTGTTTGAGTAATTCAGAAAATTATGGGAAGAAAAGAAGAAGAAAAAAAAACAATTTGATAAATTCGTATTGAAGATGAAAATAGATCTACTATAATATGGTAGTTTTTTTTAGTACAACAATTGTAGGATGTATCATCTTAAGGGTGTTTTATAGATTTTATATTGAAAAAATGAAATGATCTCACAATCTTCAAAACGTACCTGAGTTATAATTCCCATTGCCAATTCATTTTAAGACAAATCTTCATGTTAATTTGATATGGTATTTAAGCACATGAATCCCAAGCAAATATTGAATAAAATTAGACCCAAGAATGTCAAATGCTAAGAGTTGCCATCTTGAGGAGGCATGTTAAGAATCCCATATTAGAAAGATAAAAAAAACTTCCAATCATTAAATGTTAAACTACTATACTCCAGTTGTTAATTATTGGTTAATGAAGCCTTCATGTTTATTTAATAGACGAAATGATTGGACTTTCAACCTTAAGAAAATGAGTGCATATCAACTATTATAGGTAAATTTAGCCTGCTTAATAGGACCTATGAGGTGAGCTTAGTGGAGCTCAAAAAGCCTAGGAGAGAGCCTAATGAAGCCTAAGAGGGAGCTTAATAGGACCCATGGGAGAGTCAAGGAGAGCTTAGAGAGAGATTAGTGGGACCTATCAGTCAAGCTTAGTGGAGCTTAAGAAGCTTAATAGATAGCTTAACAAAACCATGGGAGAGCCTAAGAGAGCTTAGATGAGCTCAATGGGATCCATGAGGTGAGTTTAGTGGAGCTTAGGAGCCTATGGGAGAGCCTAATGGAGCTTCAGAGAGAGCTCAAGGGATTCATAGGAGAGCCTAGGAGATCTTAGAGAGAGGTCAATAGGACTCATGAAGTGAGCTTAGTGGAGCTTAGAGGAGCCTGGAAGAAATTTCAATGGACCACAGGAGAGAGCTTGAAAGGACCCTTGGGAGAGCTTAAAGAGAGCTCATTGGTACCCATGAAACGGGCTTATGAGAGCTCAAAGGAGCCTAGGAGAGAGCTTAAGAGGACCCATGGGAGAGCCTAGAAAAGTTTGCAGATAGCTCAGTGCGACCCATGAGGCGAGCTTATTGAAGCTCAAATGGGCCTAAAAGAGAGTTCAAGAGGACCCATGGTAGAGTCTAGGAGATCCTAGAGGAAGCTCGAGAAAACCCTGAAGTGAGCTTAAAGGAGCCTAGAAGAGTCTAAGAAAGCTTAAGCATGATAAGCCTAAGTCTAGAGCAACCTAGGAGAGCTCAATGGGACCATGGGAGAGCTTAGAACTGCTTAGAGAAAGCTCAGTGGGACTTATGAGGTGAGCTTAGAGAGAACTCAGAGAACCCATGGAAAGAGCCTATCAGAGCTCAAAGAACCTATAAGAAGAGGTTATTGGAGCTCAAATGAGTCATGGGAAGCCTAATTGTGGCTTAGAGGACTCACGGGGAGCTTATAGAAAGCTTAGAGAACTCATGAGGAGAGCTGAGAAAGAGCTCAAAGAACCTATAGGGAAAGTCTAGTAAAGCTCATAGAACACATGAGAGACCTCGATTGAAGTTGTATCTATTTAGATGTTGGATTTAGTGTCCTAAATCTCGTGGATCTCGTAGTTTTTATTTTATAATAAAAATTATTTATTTAATTAAATAATAAGCATTTTATTCAACATTTAGATTGCATTAACTCAGTTCAATAAACTAAGCCAAGGTTATTTAATGTAGCTTGAACAATATGTATCGATGTACAAGTGGATCATGTTCAAGGTCTTCAGTATATGGATGAGGTTGGGTGCCTTATCCTATTGACACTATGGCTACAACCCACTTTGTAAGTATTACAGAAGTTGTAAGAGTTACAAATGATATGATCCATATCGTTCATATGGAGATATGTGAATGAGGGTATCTTGTATAAAGATCTTGTATAGGACTAAATCACGAAATAATTGATTTCTCTTTATAACTTGAAAAGACTAGTATTTCAATAGGATGATCATAAGTTACTTCACCTTAATCCTGAGTGAGTTGTGAAGTCCTACCTATGAGGAAAATTCTTTGATCTGTATGGGTGAGAGTGGCTGATTTCGTCAACTCAATAAGCCTATCATTTTGGGGATTTGTTCGCGTGGTGAGTAGGGAACACAGCTATGCAAGATGAAATTCACCCTTTTCTCATCTTTAGAGAAAGTAAATGAATTGCTCCCTTAATAGCTGATTTCAGGTCTTGAATAATGAGACTTCACCCTCTCATTGGCCCCGAAGGGATTAGTTTATAGTTGGACTGTAGACTGTTTGATCATTAGAGGAATCAATAGTACTTAAGCAGTTAGATATAATTACAGGGATAAAATGGTAATTTGACCCAACTGTAATTATGAGCAATTCGTGAAGGGTCAATTTACTGTTGATTGGATAAATCCATGGACACAAAAATATATCTACAGTGCGAATAGTGTAGCTGTCAATTTTTAGTGGAGTGACTGGCCGTTGATGAATGTTGATTAATCTAGTTTAAGAGCTTAAATGATTAATCTCGTATCACTGGAGCTTATAATCTATAGATTCCCCTTGTTAACTATAAAAAACAAGCAATAATTGTTTTTGGAATAATTTGAATTTTTCAAATTGTTTAAGAAAGTTTAAGGTTTTAATTAATATAGCTACTATAAATTATGATGTATAGTGATACATTTTAATACATAGTTAATTATAAATATGATTTGTAATGGAAACTATATGATATGTAATAGATAAATATTTGAATAAGATTTAAATATTATTTATATGAATAAGATTCATATAAATACCATAGGTTAAAATTAATGTGTATATGATTCATATCAAAACTATAGATTATAAGAGAGTTGTCATTTTAATGTGATTAAAAAACATATAATATGATCGATTAATTAAGTTAGATAATCAATCATTTATATTATAAAGTTTGTTATTAGGAAATTCTTATAAATAAAAAAATCCCAAAAATATTTACATTTTATAGAAAAGAGTTCCAAAGATGCTTTGTACTTTTAAAACTTTTTTCTATAAAGTGTAAATATTTTTAAATATTTTTTTTATATTTAAAAAGATCCCTTTATTAATATAACCTAGTATATTATATTATAAAATTAATAACCTCCCACCATAGGGGAGTTATTCTTCATGTGGATGGGAGTTAGAGTAACTCTCATCCCCTCCCTTTTCCTATTAGTCTGGATTGAGAATACAAAGGAGAGATAGTTTTTTTTACAGAATGTGAAAAAAAGCTCTATCATTCTCTCATCTTCTCTGTATTCACTCCCTCTCCCAAAAACAAAGTTGGAGCCCATTCATCCATTATTCCTTGTTTCCTGAGAATAACAAGGTGTTCGAGTGGTGGTATCCCTACTTATTGCGATCGTGATTTTGGAGCGTTTCGTTGTTCGTACAGAGAAGGGTTCGTGATTCATAGAGAGGAATTACGTGAAGAAGTGAAACATCAAGGATGTGTTTTCACTTCTTCAAACTTTCAGTAGAAAGTTTAGAATTCTAACGTTTATTATGTATTAGTAGCATATTTGCTTATCTATTTTTAGCATTTTTCAAATTGAATTTCAATTGCACGGTGATCATTCACCTCTGCAAAGAATTTGATTCTTTCAATTAGTATCAGAGCCAAATCATGCAATTGGTTTTTCATTCAAAATGAAAATAAGAGTTTTAGTGGGTTTTCCTTCTGCATTTTGAATATTGGGATTTGCTGAATCAATGGTTCAAAATTTGTAATTTGTTATACTTCTTTAGAACGATTAAAGTGGTAATGACCCGTTGTTTTAGGAATTTGTTTAATGCAATGGAGTCTGTAAGTCTGTGTCTCAAGGCTTTGGAAAGTGTTGCTAGGGAGAGGAGATCAAGATCGAAGCAAAAAGGACCCAGAATGAAGTAGAAACATGCATTATGTATTAGAGCGTAAGGCACAATGTTGCAATGCTGTGCTTTACGCTATGACAGAGTAGGCCCAATGCTGCGATGCTCGACAATAGCATTGAGTTACTGATGTCGAGCGTTACAATGCTACGAACAATATAACATTATGTTGCGACAGGTTTCCAGAGCAACATTACGATGCTCGAGAGAAGCGTTGCAATGCTCCAAGGAGTTTTCGCGTGCATGCAAAGCAGTTCCAGATCGAGGGTTCGAGCTTGGCGAATGTTGCTACATATTTTATTTTTAAATTTTATTTATTTTAATTAATTAAATTCATATGATTTGATTATATTTATTTAGTTAATTTTTTTTAGGATGCCAAAATTGGTATATTTTGCTTTTTATTTAATTTTACATTTGACATATGATTAAATTGAACATTGCATAATGTATGCCATATAGTTTTTAAAATCTCACCTTAAGATAAACATTTATCATGTATCATATTTAATATAAATGTTATATGGTATAGTTGCATGATATTATAAGCATGCTCATGCATCATAATTAATATAAATGTTATAGTATATAATTGCATGCAATATTAAACATATCCATGCATCATACTGTTATATAATCATTATATACGTATGATGGATATGATTCATTTTCATTAATGAGTAGTATAAATGTTATATTATATGATGAAAATGGTATTGGATTGAACATGACATAGCTTAAAAATTATAATTGTTATATTTGATTAATGTCATTAAATGCATGTTATAGATTTTAATAATTTTATTACTTTATATTACTTTATAAAAGTTATAACACTAACGAATTAAATTAAAATCTATAATCAAAAGTTGCATGCAAACATAGGTCTTTAAAGATGTCCATTTGCCCCACGGGGCCAAAGCCCCATGGGGATCCGCCCCGAACGAGGTGGGGAATCTCCAATTGGATAGAGAATGGAGAGAGAGCGAGGAGAATT
>NC_052359.1:16184657-16305118 GCF_009727055.1 Benincasa hispida
CCCGACCCCGTCCCCGCCCCGATTCCCCACGTCGCCTTGATGAGTACAACACACACATAAATACATATATATACACACATAATAATAATAATAATAAAACTCACATTCTGTACTGAATAAAACTCACACACACATCTTTATTTATTTTATTATTTACATTGTAATAATCATACTAGAACAATATAGTTATTTTCTAATTTTCATAACTTTTTATAGTTTGATACATTTCTAGAATGTTTCAATAATGATTTTTCTATTTTTAAGATCAAGAATTTTGTAATATTTAAACTTGTAATATATAAATTGAAGGCTAGACTACACACACATCTTTATTTTTTTTATTATTTACATTGCAACAATCATAGTAGAATAATATAATTATTTTCTAACTTTCATAACTTTTTATAGTTTGATACATTTCTAGAATGTTTCAGTATTTATGACTTTTCTATTTTTAAAATCAAGAATGTTGTAATATTTAAACTTGTAATATATAAATTGAAGGCTAGACTATAATATCACACACATATATATATCTTTATCTTTTTTATTATTTACATTGCAACAATCATAGTAGAACAACATAGTTATTTTTTAATTTTCATAACTTTTTATAGTTTGATATATTTCTAGAATGTTTCAATATTTATGACTTTTCTATTTTTAAGATCAAGAATTTTGTAATATTTAAACTTGTAATATATAAATTGAAGGCTAGACTATAATATTGTAATATTTAAATTTTACCTTTTACAAATTGTGGGATTAAACAATTAAATATTATTCATTTTATAATAAAATGCTATAGTATATTATATTTGAATAAAAAATAGATTGGAAATAACTCATTTAATATACAATATTTTATTTGGTTGAGAATAGATTTTAAAATGGTTAAAATCAAATATATTACATAAAAAATAAGTAAAGAATTTTTCCACTCGAGGAACCCGATCCTTGTCAATTCCCCATGGAAAATCCCCGCTCCGGTCCGCATAAGAATTTCACAGGGACGGGAATTAAAATACGGCGAAGGGATGGGGATGGGAAAGGTTTCTCCATCCCCACTCCGCCTCGTGGACATCTCTATAGGTCTTAGTAAATTGTATATGGTTTAAAATTAATTCACCTAGACCTATGTTATAGTATTTCTAATATGATTAGAAATAGATTAATATTTTATTTTTATTTTTATTTTAATAGGATTAATTAGAAAGAATAAACGAATAAATTTATAAAATAATTATCTATAAGGGAATTTTGTCTGAGGAAGATTTTGTCTAGGATTGGGGTATTTAAGCTGACGAAAAAAGAATACCCCTACCCAGAAACCGACTTAGAAGGTGAATTGGACAAGTATTTTATAAGCATGCAATACATGATCATATTTTATTAAAATGTTTAATAAATGGAAATCATATATTGTTAAACTATTCGATATATATCTTTGTTAAGTTAATTGGTCGAATTTACCTAAGTTAATCAATCCTAGGTTCTAAAACACTTAGTAGGAGGAAAAAGAAATGTATGATATGTCATTTTTCTACTCACGTTCTTCTTAAAAGTTCACACCCATTTTTTATTGCTTTCCAAGGATTTATTTAACTTAAGGAATTTTAATTCTAGGCTCTCTATGGTTCGACCCGATCTTACCACTAAGACTACTTATTAGTTGAAGTGCTAGATTGTGAAAATAAATACTATTTGATCAGTAGAAAGCCTTGACAACTTTCCTCCACATCAAATTGGCGCTGTTGCCGGGGAGCCAATCAATTTCTCTTTGTTAAATTTATCTTGTAAACTTTAAAAATCCAAAAAAAAAAATTCCTTTTTTTGTGTTTACTTGTTTTATCATGGCAGATGGACTATCCATCTATTATTCGAAAAGTGCCGCTCATTAGGAAGTAGAAGAGGCAAGAGAAATTCGTGAGCTTAGAAGTCAAGTATCTGAACTAACCTCTTTTGTTAGAGATCTGTTTACTGCAATTTTGGGATTTTGAGGCATGCAGAGTATGTTCGCTTCGAGGTCACACTTTCGGAGTATGTCCTCAGTTCTCACGTGACACTTTCGAAGCGTGTCCTCTATATTCATTGGGAGTTTCCTAGCCCGATCTTAATGTCAATGCATGCTCATTCCGCCTACTCAGGTAAGTCTTTAGAGGAACTGGTCATGGATCTTTTTAACTGCTCTTATCAATTTTTGCAGAAATTGCATAAGCAACAAGAGTTCTTAAGCTTCCAACAGGATATTCTCTATTTTGGATCTAAGGCTAGAGCTGACTTCAGAGTCTGGCTCAGATTGTGAATCAGTTGGGAGGTTGAACCAGCTCTTGTTGCTATTGGGTTTGGTGTCCTAATTCTCCCCGAGTCTCGTAGTTTGTAAACTTTGTATACATTGTTATTAATAAAATAAGAGTTATTTTATTCGCATTTACTCATATCCAATAAAGAAAAATCCATTCTTATTTAAGCATGTATATGAGACATACAATTGGATCATGCCTTAAGTAATATCTTAAAACATCTATAGTATAAGGAATAAGGAGGGATACCTTATCTTGGTGACACTACGGATAAGACTCGCTTTGTAGAGGTTTACAAGTGTTGTGAACTACTACAGATGGTCTGATCCTGACCATTCATGTGGAGACATACGAGCGGGGGTGTCCTATACAAAGAGTTTGAATAAGACCAAACCATGAGATGATTCGTCTATTTATATAACGCTGTTGATAATTGAGACTTACATCTTACTAAAACGACCATAGGTGACATGACCTTAATCCTGAGTGCTTTTGGAACTTCTGCCTATAAAGTGGTCCTTTGATTAGTATGGGTGAAAGTGACCAGATTGCCAACTTAACAAGCCTATCTTTTTGGGGATTTGTCTGATTAGGGAGATGGGAACTCAGTTACACAAGACAGAATTGACTCATTTCCCGAAGCAGGGGTAAGTAGATAGATTGCTCCCTTATGGGCTGATTCCAGGTCTTGAACATAGTTGTCACATCCTCTCTCTGGAAGAGAGGACCCAGTCATAGTAGGACTATGACTTATTGTTCATTAGAGGAATCAATGGTACTCGAGGAGTTAGACGTAACTATAGGGAAAAAATGATAAATTGGCCCAACTGTACTTACGAGAGATCTGTGAAGGGTTATTGCATTGTTGATTGGTTGACATAGACACAAAAAAAAAATCTGTAGTGAGAAGAGTGCAGTTATTAGTCTTTAGTGGAGTGTCTGGCAGTTAACAGATGGTGGATCCCATGACTAAAGAGTTTAGTCAGTTATTCACGTACAGTTGGAGCTTCAAGCTATAGGTCCATAAGGTCCCTTTGGCAGCTCAATGGGTTCAAGTTAAGAATCAGTTTTTGGGGTTAGTTTGAAGTGTTCAAATTAACAAGAGGAAATTCAATTATATATGATATAATTGGTGTGATGTATGAGATACTTCAAGTGGAGGAATTAATGTAAATATGATTTACATTAAGTACCATAAAATAGAAAAAGATCTATGGTTTGTATGTTTCATGAGATGATATATTAAAACTATAAGTTATAAATATAATATGGTAAGTTGGTTATCATATTTATTTATAATAAATTGATTATATGATAATTAATTCTTTTTCTCTAATAACCAATTCAGTGGGAGGTTATTGGTGGTTTTATGGTAACCGTGAGATAAAAGAAAAATTATTTTCCTAAAATTAGGAGTTGACTCATTCGGAAAGAACTCTCGGATAAGCTATTAAGTGAAAGAGTTTCACTAAGCGATAGTTGTGTAGAGACTAAACGATCGCTTACCATTGACAATACGATAGTCATTCAGCTGATCGTAGCTACACGATCACATGGCAAGTCTATACGATAAGCTGCCATTTACTAAACGATCGAGCACATCGTCTATGCGATAGACACTGTCTTATCTCCCACTTGCTCGATCGTCTAGTTGATCATTATCCTCTAGTCTCTTCCTCAAGCGAAGATCATACAGAGCCCACAACTCCTGGATTCTCACACTTAGAATACCTAGGTAACCATTTTGGTGGTGTCCTTACTTAGTTCGGGAATATAGTTAGACTCGTTTGGTTTCGAGGAGCTATTGGTCGTTCGTTGTGTTCGTGTTGTGTGTTGTTCATTGTGTTCGAGTGGTGCTATGCTTGGATACTTGTAGATTGATTGACGGATTCGTGATGAATGGTTCTTCAAAGGTATGCATCCTCTATACCTTATATCATCGTTTAACATGCTATAATTTCGTTTTGTGCATGACCTGTTAGTTTCTATATTAGACTGAAATTGATTGTTTTTACTCGAATTGAATTTGGAACGATCCCTTCTACTGCTCATGGAAGTCCTCATGTTTGATTTCCTTCAGTTGCTACCATCCTCTAAAATTACTGAGTCATACATTAGTAAGAAAGTTTACATTGACTGTCAAGTTGAGCAACGGACCTCTTAAACTGCAGGCCAGGGTAAGATGATGGAAAATTTTATAATTTCTGAACTTTCTAATCATACTTCTCAATGTCTGCAGGAATCCCTTGAGTCTAACTTAGAGGCCCAAACCCCTATAAAAGTGGTGTATGACCTAGTCGTCCAACTTGCCGTTTTCATACTGATACTGAAGAGTCGACCAGAGCCAACCATCGTCTGTGCCTATCACATCCTCTCCTGAGCTTACTTCTTACACCCGAAAGAAGGTATGATGGAGGACAAATATCACTCTGTTATGATACTTACTGCTTATCTCTGTTGAATACATGACAACACAAAAATGTGTTATTTTCCTCTTCTTAATTCTAGGTTGTTACTATGTTTAATGTGTTTATTTAATGTTTTTATAGGTATCGATCATTTTGGAAGTTAAAATAGTCGTCGCAAGCTGTTCAGGGTTAATTTGGAGCAATTAGAAGCTTATTTGAACAATCGGACTCCAAAAGGATGTATAAGAACAAAAATAACCCTAGACAGAGCGTTGCTACATGCGTTGCAATGCTACATGCGCTCCGATTATTAAGAAAAGCCTTGCACGCATTATCTGTCACAACGTTCAATGCTCTGACGCCTGATATATATATTTCTTCTTTGTTTTAAGGCATAATTATCACCCACACTTAGGCTTCCATTTTCTTATTTGGGTGTTCATTTTGTAATTAATCGAGTAGATTCTGGGTTGTAGCTTCTCAGTTTCTATGAGAAGGTAAGATTTTGGTTTCCTAGCTTAGAGATTTGGAGAAACTCAATGTTATTTTGGGAGATTCTTAATTTATGACGTATATGATCTTGCTTATGGATTCTCACTCTGAATTTATTGATTATGTACTACATTTCCATGTATTTGATTGACAACCAATACTTGTTTATGTAGTTCCATTCTAAGGTTTAACCTTGATTAAGGAAATGAACCATAGGAAGCAAGAGATTAGATTAATGTGCTTAGTTGTGAAGTTAACCGCACTAGGTAATGCTTTAATCAATCTTGATGTGAAAATCGTATTGAATGAGTTAACTAGACAGTGGAAGTTAATTAGTTCATCCTAGCAAATCCCATGAATTTAATACGATTAGCTAATGTTATTAAAGCGAGTTCATCTTTTCATGCTAGTTAATTAGATAATAAAGACAGTTAGTTAGGGTTCTAATTAATTTGTCTAGGCATTTTAGTAAGGAGTTTAAGTCATATGTTATGGTTCAATGATCTCACTTACATTGGGTGAATCCATTCCTCTTAGCTAGGACATCTCGATTGATTACACTTCTATCTTTATTTTTCTTGCATTTGCTTCGAGGAACTAATCTTTCGCGCTTGTAGTACTAGTTAGTATATGTAGTTTGTTCAATGATTTTTAAGTATTATTTGTCTAGCAAGGGTTTATGGGCGACGATAAATTTTAAGCTTAACAAATTGTCTTCGTTGCCAGGGATGCCAATTAGTTCTTTTTAGTTAGTTTTTAGTTAAAGTTTCTTTTTCTTTGATTTGTTTTCTTTCTTATGTAAGTTGAGCATGACAAGATTTCCAAATTAATCTCGGATTTTCGAAAGCCGAATTGCAGGTTTTGACGATGAGGTAAGTGACCTTGATCGTCCATTGCCAATTTGACTACCGTGTTTGGCCATGTGACAGAGTGGAGTTCGTAACAAGCACTGGCAGCAGCCCCTAATGTTGCAGTTGAGTCTAGTACCACATGGTTATTCCGAGAAGGGGTGTTATGGTCATTTGGACTACGAGCCTCGCCATTTTTGGTGGGAGGAGTCCATTGACCATGAATACTTAGGTTGGCAATAGAGCTTAGGCCGAAATTTCACAGCACCAAACCAGTTGACTCATGCTTAGTTTTAAGGGTCAGGTAAGTCTTTAGAGGCTTTGGTTATGGATCTTGCTGACTGCACTTTTGAGCTTCAACAAAACAATCTTCGTAGGTAGCAAGAGTTCAAGTGCTTCTAGCAAGAGAGTCTTTACCTTGAGGCAAAGGCAAGAATTGACTTGCAAAGTTTGAGTGACCTTGTTGCTAAGCTTGCAACTTCAGTTGGGAGGTCGGACGAGTCATTGCCAGACCATTCCTTGGATTTTCCAGAGGCAGAGAAGCATGAGGTAGTCCACATCAACATAGTGGAGGAGAAGGAACCACTTCCACGACATTCGTACCTAGGTATGGCTTTGGAGTTCTTAATTTCTGAACTTGCTTAGCTCTCTTTAGTTTTAGTAGGACGTTCAAACTCAGCTACAAAACATGATCGACCATGTTGCCCAACTGACAAAGGTCATACAGAGATTGAAGAGCACACCAGAGATGCCCATTGTCTGTACCTTGGAGGCAGAGTTCCCTATGGAGTGCTAGTTCTCCAGTGATGACGAGGACGTCATGCCATGCTTTATCGTTTTTTAGGCTAAGGAGGATCCCAAGCCTAAACTCGACAACATCCAGGTGATAGTTAAAGGTCGAAAGAGCACACTCTGTTTTAACTCCTAGTATTTCGTATATATTTTAGTTTTGTTCCCCTAGTCCTCATGAGTCTGCTGAGTCTTTTCTTTGTTTCAACTCTTTAGAGTCATTTAGGTCATTTGATTCTTTCTTTTCCTCTTTTTGCCATATACAAAAAAAGTACAAATTCGACCTGTCTTGTTCTCTTCAGAAGATGAGAAGCCTTATAGCCTTATCGAGCTATATTGACTCATCCAAGAAGGGACTAAAAAAATATGAGAATTTCTTTGTACCTTGACAAGGGACAGATCACGTCGAGTAATCGATGTTAAAAATTTGCTCTTTCAAGAGAGAACCAGGTGATAAAATTTATTTCTTTCCTTTACCACTTTCTAGTTTAACTTTTTGTTTTTCTTTTGTAGGCTCCTTCCCTTTGCCCTAAAAGAATAATAAGATCAATTCTTGTGCAAGCCCTCATACCATCATCCCGTGTGCGAAAACATCATCAGGGGAGGTTTTCTACTCCCTTGTCACTTTTATTTTACTGGGCTTAGATTAGAGATACATTGGGGACAATGTATCATTTTAAGTTGGGGGTGGGGTATGTTGTAATAGCATGGGGTCCTTGAGCGCTGTGCTCGGACATTGTTTGTGTGCTTGAATTTCTTGCTTGCTTTTTCCTTGGTTCGTTATGATGAGTAGTTGATGATACACCCTCTTTGTGATTAGGTTTGCAAGAAATTATGTTTGAAGAACATGATCATGATTTTTAGCCTATTTTAAAAAAATTTCTTATCTCTCATGCATGCCTAAGTCCTTTGTCTAACAAAATTAGGTCTTACATGCTTAGAATTTATATTATATGGTGTGTATATTTGTTGTCACCCCAAAAGGCCTAGGTAATAGGTGTTAAGTGACTGAAAGCTCAACCTAATAATGCTTGCCTATGTATTTTGCCAAACTATTATTTTGTGTTGTAAAAACCAAGTGTAGAGTAAATAAAAGGAAAGTTTGTAAAAGACAAAGCATGTTGTAAAGTAAAAGCAATTTTGTATGTTATTTTTGAAGGGGATTAACCTGGGGTGGCTACAACACCCATAGTTTTCCTCTGAGCTAAAGTACCCCGAGGAATGAGTAAGCTTCGACACCCTATTAGGAATTGAGAGCCCTACAAAACCATTACTGGTTTGTGGGCCCAATTAGTAGGACTTTGGACTTACTCATACATGAATAGAGTAGAATCATTTAAAAAATGTGCTTGATTGATTGATTGTGATCGAATTTCATTTTTGGTTGCAAATATTATCCTTAGAAACTATTGAGATTAGAGTAACAACCTTTGTGATTGAGGAAGCACATACTTTTTGTATGAATGTGTGATTGTACCTTGCTCGAGGACAATCAAGAATTAAGTTAGGAGTATTTGATAACACCACTAATATGTTATTTTGTTGGGAATGTCCTAGACCTCGCAGTTTGTAAATTTTGTGTTAAACATTCTATTTATCAATAAAATATTATTGAATATCTTATTCAATAAAGTTGTTGATTTTGCATTTAATTATGAAAATCCACTAAACATATTCATGACTATAGTATGAATACTTTAACTTTATGTGGTGACATAAACAAAATCAAGTTAATAGTATATAGCCTAAATGGTCTATAACTATATGGATGAAATTAGGTATCTCATCCTTGTAACACTATTAGATGCGGCCTATTTTGTATAGGTAATACAAATAATGTGATCCACAGATGATTCATGTAGAGACATATGAGTAGGGGCATCCTATGCAATGAGTTTGCATACAGACTGGACCACAAAATAGTCTTTTTTTTTTTATAACGACCGTTTACTGTTAAAACTGATCATTTCATACTTAAGTAACCTAGGATAACTCGATCTTAATCCTAAGCTAGTTATGAACTCCTGTTTATTCGAGATTATCCTTTGATCAGCATGGGTGAGAGTAGTTTAACAACACTACTCAATAAGCCTTCCAATTTGGGGATAAGACCGGATGGGTAGTTGGGGATATGGCCTTGCAAGATAGAATTTATTCCTACCCATTGTAGAGTTAGCAGATAGGTTGTTCTTTTAGGGATTCTAGGTCTTGAACAATTGGGGCTCTGCCTTCTCATGATAAAGAAGGACATGATTCATAAGTAGTATTATGAATCAAAATTGTTCATTGGAGGGTCAGTGGGAACTTAAGAAATAAGATGTATTTTTAGGGGTAAAACAGTAATTTTGACCCTGCTGTAATTATGAACAACATGTGAAGGATCAACTTACTAATTATGGTTTATATGGATAGAAATATATCCATAGTGAGGAGAGTGCAACTATCGAGCTATAGTGATGTTTCTTGATAATTAACGAATAGTAATTAATTCGATTAAAGAGTTTTAACGAATTAATTACAGATTGTTGGAACTCATTATATGTAGGTCCATTAGGTTCCTCTCTAGCTTATTAAATTAGAATAACAAATTAAGTATTGATGTATGAAATTAGAGTTATGAATTTGAAATGTTCAAATTCAAAGGGGTTAGATTGATTGTATATGATACAATTATAACCAATTTAATTTAATTGAAATTAAACGAAATTAGAAAATCAATTAATAATTAAATTATGATTTAAATATAAAATTGCTTTATTGGTGATATTGATATTTTATTAATTTAATATTTATATATTAAATTAATATTTTTTAATTAAAAAGTTTAATTAAAAATCAATTAAAATTAGTTTTATTCGAATTAATTATTTTCTAATTAATTTTATAAAACTAATTTAAAATATAAAATAAAATAAAAAATAAAAATAAAAATGATTTTTGAAATCATTTTAAGTTGGTAGATTTTTCTAATTTTTAGGAAAAATCCATTAACCATATTTTGATGGATTATCACCAAAATCCAGTTGTAAATTGATATGATCGCCAAGCAGGTGGTGCCCTCCACACAACTTATTGATTTTGCATGATTTCTACCTATATAAGTAGTTCCATGAATGGAGATCATTAAGGATTCTGAGTTTTACTTGTTGAAGTAAAAATCTGAAAACCCTACATACCCCTCACTTTTTCTTTCATCAATTCAACAAGATTTAAGTGTTTCCACCACACGTTCCAGTTTGAGCATAGTAGAGAAGATCTCGGGAGTAGTCCTCTTGAAGATTCAAGCTCTATCTTGATGGATCTTAACTGAATTTGTGAAGGAAATCTTCAAAGGTGATATGTGTTTCAAATCCTCTTCTAAACATCATTTGAACAACATGCTTAAAACTCAAATTAAATGTAGTTTAAGTACTTGTTGATTCTGAAGTGTTTCGTTGCATGATATTTCATTTTTTAAATTGGTATCAGAGCATGATTTAAGTGCTTAACTATTGTTAATTTCAGTTTGGTGGGTGTTTTCTCATGAACTGCATGAAATAGTATGCTGACATGGTTTCTCCAGTGTTTTGGCATTTTAATCCTTTCAATTATGTTGTTTATCTTGTAATTGGAGTTATTAGAAGTTGAAATTAGGATGTAATTGAAGAAAGAAGTGAAGAAGGTCGAGCTGCAGATTTCCAGTTCTTCCGTTACTGTTTGAATTTCTAGCGAGATTGGACGAAGTTCGAGTGAGATTTCGAATCAAGTTTGAATAAGATTTCTAGTTCGAGTGAGATTTTATTGGAATTTCGAATGAGATTTCGAGTTCAAGCGAGATTTTGAATCAAGTTTGAGCGAGATTCTAATGGAAGTCCTAGCGAGATTTCAAGTTTGAGCAAGATTTTGAATCAAGTTCGAGCGAGATTTCAAGCCAAGAGCGAGATTCTGATGGTTTGAGCGAGATTTCAATAAGCCAGCGAAAGATCAATTTTTGAGTGTGATTTCAACCAGCAACGGGAGATCTTGGTCCATCAACGAGATCCAGTTTATCCAAGCGAGATTCTTGAACCGATTTAAAAAGATTGACTGGTTTGACCGGTTTTCATCAAACTTGACCCAGTTAATTTTCATTTTTTTATTGGCCCGGTTCAGGTGGTTCACATCCGGTTCAAGTATTTTTGGGTCCAGTTTGGAGTTGTTCAAGCGGTGAAGAAATGGTTTTGAGCTTTCAACTGTTATTTGTTTATGCATGTGTTTAATTCTTTATGCATGTGATGTATGTTATAAATAAATAAATCTTGTATGTGCATACAGTATGTCATATGTAGATTTAAAATCCCACCGTAGGAAACATGTTACATGCATTGAAAGTATGTTATAAATTTTTATAATATATAGTATGCATGCATAGAGTTTCTTTTAATGTAAATGTTATATTGGATGCCTTTGATGAATGTTGTGGATGTTTAGCATGTCTATTTTTTGTAAGTTGTTATAAAATGTAATTAGACTTTAAAATCCATAACATAGATACACAGCATGCTCACTTAGGTTAACAAACTAGTTTTAACCGTTAAAATAGATTGTTACCTAATAAAATTTGGTTACAAACTTAAATCGGTTCATAAACCTGTCTAATGCTGGGGGTACTTAAGTTGACAGTTTACGTAACACCTCCTACCTGGGGATTATGACCAAAAGATTGAGTATTGTTAACTGATTTTATGAGCTTGCGTGAGCGGTGTGAGGTTTAAAACTGGTTTAAACACTTGGATAAATGTTATACTTGGATAAAAATGTTATACTTGGATAAAAATGAAGTAGTCATAGGTTGTAAAAAAGTTAACCGTTTTTAACCTAAGTAAATAGATACCCAAACATTTAGAATACTTCAGTGGAAAATTAACCATATATTTGATATATAGTTATTAACTCTCACGTCCTCAAGAGTTCACACTGTGAGATCCATGCTCGACTTCGTATCTCTTTTACTGCAACTACTCCATTCGAAAAGTGTTTACATGGGTCAATAACAAGGTGAATGGGGGAAGTAGTTCTTAGTAAGTAGGTGAAGGAAATGTGTCAACATTGTCCTACGGTCTCCTCCTTTAGTTTGAACCGTCAGATTCCTATGTTATGCCTGCTGTCGTTTTTAGGCGGCACTAGCTAGTCCTTAACCACGACGATCCCCTTGGAGGGTTGTAACATAGGATTTGGAACAACCTAAGCTTCAGTAATGAATAGGGTCTTATATTTCGTCTTGGGTATTGTCATCCATCTCAGGGGCATATTCATACCATTTTATAAAAATCTGAAAAATGACGGATCACAGTTACAAGAATTACTAATTTTAGTATAGATCTTGACCGAAAATGATAACCAAAAGAACTATAGGAGTAAGGATTACTCTGATATAGTATTTGGTTAAGAATTGTCTTGCTTCAGTGAAAGAATTGTTGACTACCCCGTGTGGTAAGCAACTATTCTAAATCACTAAATATCATTGCAAATAAATAAAGATTTTATTGGGTACTTTATTATTTTTGCTAAATTTGGATTTAGATTCATAAAGTTTAATAGAATTTGTTTTAAAATTTTCAGTAATGTCGAATTCAATTATACAACTGCTAGCTTCCAATAAGTTTAACGGTGAAAAATATTCAAACTGGAATTCCAACATCAATACGATAATTAGTCATGGATAATTTAAGGTTTGTGTTGATGGAGGAATGTCCCCCGGTTCCCAGTACAACAGCGAACCGAAATGGTTCAAGACATCTATGATCAGTGGGTTAGGGCTAATGAAAAATCTCGGGCTTATATCTTAGCATGTATATCCGATGTACTTAATAAGAAACATGAGGTAATGCCCACCGCCCGTGAGATAATGGTGTCGCTTCAAGAGATGTTCGAGCACCCATCATCCTCTATTCGACTTGAAGCCATTAAGTATGTCTACGGTACTCGTATGAAAAATGGTTCTAACGTTAGAGAACATGTTCTTGATATGATGGTTCACTTTAATATTGTTGAGGCTCATGGGGCGATAATAGATGAGATAAGTCAATTAAGTATGATATTTGAATCTCTCCCAAAGAGTTATCTGCTTTTCAGA
This sequence comes from Benincasa hispida, assembly GCF_009727055.1. Classification (NCBI taxonomy): domain Eukaryota; kingdom Viridiplantae; phylum Streptophyta; class Magnoliopsida; order Cucurbitales; family Cucurbitaceae; genus Benincasa; species Benincasa hispida. Next base: position 16,197,592 of record NC_052359.1, read on the forward strand.
ACCAATGTTGTTATGAACAAAATTACTTATAATTTGACCACATTTTTGAATGAGTTACAGACATATCAGTCTATGATGAAACTTAAGGAAAAATAAGTAAATGTTATTTCTCGATCTAAGAAGTTTTTAAAGGGTTCGATGTATAGAACAAGACCCATTAATAACAAGAAGTCTACTCCTTCTTCTTCGAAAGATAAATTTGTACAAATGAAGAAGAAGGGTAAAGGGAATAAGAAAACCACTACTAAGAAAAACAAAAATAAAAACAGGATTCCCAAAGGAAAGTGTTTCCATTGTGGAGAGGATGGGGACTGGAAGTGTAACTACCCAAAATATTTAGCAGAAAAGACAGCGGAAAAGGCGAAACAAGATAAATCAGATTTACTAATAGTTGAAACATGTCTAGTGGAGAATATTCACCTAATCTGGATATTAGATTCAGGCGCCGCTAATCATGTTTGCACTTTTCTACGGGAAACTAGTTCTTGAAGAGAACTTTCTGAACAGGAAATGACTTTCAAGGTGGGAACGGGTAATGTCATTTCAGCTCATGCAGTGGGAGATGTCAAGCTATTTTTTGGAGAGTCTTTCATCTTATTTATGAATGTGTATTATGTACATCTTATTTATGAATGTGTATTATGTACCTAAGATGAGAAGAAACTTAATCTCCCTTTCTTGTCTGATAGAAATTATGTACATAATATCTTTTGAATCTAATGGAGTGTTTGTTTTTCCAAGAGGTGTTTATATTTGTTCTGCACGACCCGAAAATAACTTGTACATATTAAAACCAACTGAAGTAAAAGACATTCTAAATATAGAGATGTTTAAAACGGTTGAGACTCAAAATAAAAAATGGAAAATTTCTCCAAATGCCTATCTTTGGCACCTCAGACTTGGTCACATTAATCTCAACAGGATTGAGAGATTAGTAAAAAACGATCATCTAAGTCAGTTAGAAAATAATTCTTTACCTTCATGTGAAGCATGTCTTGAGAGAAAAATGAAAAAAAGATATTTTTCTGACAAACGCCTTCGTGCCAAAGAGCCTCTCGAACTAATACATTCAGACCTATATGGTCTAATGAGTGTAAAAGCACGAGGAAGTTATCAGTATTTTGTCAGTTTTATTGATGATTACTCAAGATATGGCTACATTTACTTAATAAGTCATATGTCTAAAACTATTGAAAAGTTCAAAGAATTTAAGACCGAGACAGAAAATTTGTTAAGTAAAATAATTAAAATACTTCGATCTATCGAGGTGGTGAATATATGGATTAATAATTCCAGAACTATCTAATAGATCATGGAATTCAATCCCGACTCACAGCACCTGGAACACCACAACAAAACGATGTTGTAGAAAGGAGAAATCGAACCTTGTTAGACATGGTCCGATCAATGATGAGTTATGCTTAGTTACCTCAATCCTTTAGTAGATCATGGAATTTAATCCCAACTCACAGCACATGGAACACCACAACAAAAACGGTGTTGTCGAAAGGAGAAATCAAACCTTGTTAGGCATGGTCCGATAAATGATGAGTTATGCTCAGTTACCTCAATCCTTTTGGGGGTTTGCAGTACAGACTACAGTATATATTATAAACGTTGTTCCTTCAAAAAGTGTTTTAGAAACACTGTTGAATTATAGAAAGGACGAAAAACTAGTTTAAGTCATTTCCGTATCTGGGGTTGTCCAGCACACGTGTTGGTAAAAAAATCCTAAAAACTGGAAACACGTTCGAAATTATGCCTATTTGTAGTATACTCTAAAGAAACAAAAGGAGGGTTGTTCTATGATCCCCAGGAAGACAATGTATCTGTGTCGAAAAATGTTATATGCTTGGAAGAAGATCATATAAAAAATCATCTACCTCGCAGTAAACTAATATTGCAAAAAATGACCAAAGATGCTATAGAAACATCAACAAGAGATTTTGATCAAGTTGGTCCATCAACAACTATTGTTATCTCATCACGTCTATCTCAAGAGTTGAGTATGCCTCGACATAGTGGGAGGTTTATTCAACAACCTGAACGCTATATGGGTTTAACAAAAACTCAAAACATCATATATATTGATGGATTAGAGGATCCCTTAACCTTTAAAAAGGCAATGGAAGATATTGACAGGGAACAGTGGATAAAAGCCATGGACGTTGAAATGGAGTCTATGTACTTCAACTTCTTCTATTTGAGAACTTGTAGATCAACCACATGGGGTTAAATCTATAGGTTGCAAATGGATCTACAAAAGAAAATGAGACCAAACTAACAAGGTACAAACCTACAAAGCCAGACTCGTAGGAAAAGGTATACCCAAAGAGAAGAAGTTGAAGTACATAGACTCCATTTCAATGTCCATGGCTTTTATCCATTGTTCCCTTTCAACATCTTCCATTGCCTTTTTAAAGGTTAAGGGATGCTCTAATTCATCAACATGTATGATGTTTTGAGTTTTTGTTAAACCCATATAATGTTCAAGTTGTTGAATAACCCTCCCACTATGTCGAGGCATACTCAACTCTTGAGACGAACGTGACGGGATAACAACATTCTAGGAATACAGATCTTTTGGAATCGAAAGAATAGAACCCTAGCACTATCTCAAGCATCTTATATTGACAAGATGTTGTTAAGATATAATATGAAAAATTCCAAAAAATGTATGTTACCTTTTAGATATGGAATTCATTTGTAAAAAAAAACAGTGTTCTAAGACACCTCAAGATGTTAAGGAAATGACAAGAGTTCCATATGCATCTATAGTTGGGAGTTTGATGTACGCAATGTTATGTACACGTCCTGACATATGCTTTGCAGTTGGAATCGTCAGTAGGTTCCAATCCAATCCAGGACACAGTCATTGGACTGCTGCTAAAAACATCCATAAGTACCTAAGGAGAATAAGGGACTATATGCTTATGTATGGACCTAAGGATTTCATCCTTAACAGAAACACTAATTCTGATTTCCAAACTGATGTGGATTCAAGGAAATCTACTTCAGGATTAGTTTTCACTCTCAATGGATGAGCTATAATTTGGAGAAGCATTTAGCAAAGTTGTATCACTGACTCCACAATGGAAGTAGAATACGTAACCGCTAAAGAAGTAGTATGGCTACGCAAATTCTTGGCTGACTTGGAAGTAGTTCCAGATATGCTCCTACCTATCACACTGTATTGTGACAATAGTGGTGTTGTTGCCAACTCAAAAGAACCAACGATTCACAAACGTGGAAAACATATTGAGAGAAAGTACCATCTCATCAAAGAGATAGTACACCGAGGAGACGTGATCATCACGAAGATAGCCTCTGAAGATAATCTTGTTGATCCATTTACGAAGGCTCTCTCGGCTAAAGTGTTTGAGGGCCACCTGGTTGGACTAGGACTCTGAGCAATGTAATCTAGGGCAAGTGGGAGAATATCTATGATATAAGAGATGTCCCAGTTATTGTATTTTTCCTCTATGTTTCTCAACATTGTATTGTATATATTTGTTCTCACTAGAGTTTTAGTCCAAGTGGGAGATTGTTGGAAATGTCCTAGAACTCGCAGTTCGTAAATTTTGTGTTAAACATTATATTTATCAATAAAATATTATCGAGTATCTTATTCAATAAAGTTGTTGATTTTACATTCTATTATGAAAATTCAATAAACATATCCATGGTTATAGTATGAATACTTTAACTTTATATGGTGACATAAACATGATCAAGTTAATAGTCTATAGCTTAAATGGTTTATAAGTATATGGATGAAATTGGGTATCTCAACTAGTAACACTATTAGATGCGACCCATTTTGTATAGGTAATACAAATGATGTGATCCAATAGATCATTCAGTAGAGACATATGAGTAGGGGCATCCTATGCAATGAGTTTGCATATAGAATGGACCATAATCACTTTTCTTTATAACGACCATTTACTGTTAAAACTGACCATTTCATACTTAAGTAACCTAGGATAACTCGATCTTAATTCTGAGCTAGCTATGAACTCATGTTTATTCAGGATTATCCTTTGATCTGCATGGGTGAGAGTAGTTCAACAGTACTGCTCAATAAGCCTTCCATTTTGGGGATAAGATCGGATGGATAGCTCAGGACATGGCCCTGTAAGATGGAATTCACTCCTACCTATTGTAGGGTTAGCAGATAGGTTGTTCTCTTAAGGGTTGATTCCAGGTCTTGAACAACTGGGGTCCCACCTTCTCATGTTAGAGAAGGACATGATTCATAAATAGTATTATGAATCAAAATTGTACATTGGAGGGTAAATGGGAACTTAAGGAATAAGATGTATTTACAGGGGTAAAACGGAAATTTTGACCTAGCTATAATTACGAACAACCTGTGAAGGATAGACTTACTGATTATGGTTTATATGGACAAAAATATATCTACAATGAGAAGAGTGCAACTATCGAGCTATAGTGGTGTGTCTTGATAGTTAACGAATAGTAATTAATTCGATTAAAGAGTTTTAACGAATTAATTACAAATTGGAATAACAAACTAAGTCTTGATGTATGAAATTGGGATTATGAATTTGAAATGTTTAAATTGGGGTTTTCGATTGATTGTATATGATACAATTATAAACGTCTAATTTAATTGAAAGTAAATGAAATTTGAAAATCAATTAATATTTAAATTATGATTTAAATATAAAATTTATTTATTAATGATATTGATATTTTATTAATTTAATATATAGATTTTAACATTTAATATTATTTAATTAAAAGATTAATTAAAAATAAATTAAAATTAGTTTTATTTAAATTAATTATTCTGAATTAATTTTATAAAAATAATTTTAAAAAAGTAAAATAAAAAATAAAAATGATTTTTGAAATCATTTTAAGTTAATGGATTTTTCCAATTTTTGGGAAAAATCCATTAACCGTATTTTGATGGATTATCACCAAAATCGAATTGTAAATTGATATTATCACAATGCAGGTAGTGCCCTCCATGTAGCTTATTGGTTTTGCATGATTTCTACCTATATATAGTAGCTCCATGCATGAAGTTCATTAAGAATTCTGAGTTTTACTTGCTGAAGTAAAAACCTGAAAATGCTACATATCCCTCACTTGTTCTTCATCAATTCAACTTGATGTAAGTGTTTTCACCATACATTCCAGCTTGAGCATAGTAGAGAAGATCTCAGTGATAATCCTCTTGAAGATTCAAGCTCTATCTTGGTATATCTCAACTGCATTTGTGAAGGAAATCTTCAAAGGTGATATGTGTTTCAAACCCTCTTCTGAAGATCATATGAACAACATGCTCAAAACTCAAATTAAATGTAGTTTAAGTGCTTATTGATTCTGAAGTCTTCCATTGCATGCTATTTCATTCCTTCAATTTCCCTCTTCTTAATTCTGAGTCGTTACTATGTTTAATGTGTTTATTTAGTATTTTATGAGTATTGAGCATTTTGGAGGTGGAATCAGTTATTACGAGCTGTTTAGGGTAAATTTGGAGTAATTAAGAGCTAATTTGAGCCACCGGACTTCAAAAAGAAACGAAAGGACGAAAATGCCCTTGGATGGAGCATTGTGTAATGCTACAAAGTTGTAGAAACTTGATGTTGAAAAAATAAGGCAGCATTGTAATGCTCCGATTATTAATAAAAGCCTCGTACCGTTGTTTGTCGTAACGTTGTAACGCTAGCTGCAGCGTTGCAACACTCTGATGCTTGATATATATATTTCTCCTTTGTTTTAGGGCAGAATTATCACCCACACTTGGGCTCCCAGCCCTCTTTCCCTCTCTTCTTTCTTCCATTTTCTTATTTGGGTGTTTATTTTGTAATTAATTGAGTAGATTATGGGTTGTAACTTCTCATTCTCTATGGGAAGGTAAAATTTTGGTTTTCTAGCTTAGGGATTTGGAGGAACTCAATGTTATTTTTGGAGATTCTTAATTTATGATGTATATGATCTTACTTATGGATTCTCACTCTAAATTTATTGATTATGTACTGCATTTCCATGTATTTGATTGACAACCAATACTTTTTTATGTAGTTCCATGCTCATGTTTAACCTTGATTAAGGAAATGAACCATAGGAAGAAAGAGATAGATTGACGTGCTCAGTTGTGAATTTAACCACAGTAGGTAATGCTTTAATCAATCTTGATGTGAAAATCGTATTGAGCGAGTTAACTAGACGGTGGAAGTTAATTAGTTCATCCTAGCATATCCTTAGAATTTAATGCGATTAGCTAATGTGATTAGAGCACGTTCGTCTTCTCATGCTAGTTAATTAGATAATAAGGACGGTTAGTAAGGGTTCTAATTAATTGGCTAGACATAAGCAAGAAGTTTAAGTCATATGTTATGGTTCAATGATCTTAATTGCATTAGGTGAATCCATTCCTTTTAGCTAGGACATATGATGATTCCAATTCTATCTTTACTTTTCTTTCATTTTATTTTCTTTTATGCATTTCGTTCTAATCCACACCAGCGACCCCCCCCCCCCCCCCCAAAACTCTAAACTAAAAATGAACTTCGAGGAACTAATCTTTCGTGCTTTCCTATGTTTCGACCTGCTGCGTGTACTACCAGTTAGTATAAGTAGCTCATTCGGTGGTTTATAAATATTATTTGTCTAGTAAGGGTTTATGGGCGGAGATAAATTCTAAGCTTAGCAATTCATCTTAATTCATTTTAGCTAGGAATAAAATTAAGTTTAGGTTTCCATTAAACAAAAATTAAGTTTCATATAGTTCTTTGGTTTTTACAAAACATTTGTCCACCCCATTTTGTCCACTATTATAATGAGGATTTAACTTGTGGCAGATCTCGCCTTCTCGTAGCAACCTAGATTTTCTGCTACCTACAAAGGAAAAACATAAAGGAAAAGAATGAGCTAGAAGCCCAATGATGAACAACTTACAAGGTCTTTTTCAACCATGAGTGACAAATAGCTCAATCAGCATATCCACATAACGAGGTTACTACTCAAACCTCAAGTTTGAACGAGTCTATTCCCTGTTTTACCTACACAGACAATATATAATTAAACATATTTGTCTTATTACTATATGCACATAGATCCCTTCCTTGTGGGCTCAGAAACTAGACTCGTCGGTCCTCTGACCATCTCATATGAGGTTCCCCTCACAAGTTCAAAAACTAGGCCCAATAACCCCCTAACCATCATGTGAGATTCCACCACAGGCTTAATAACGAACTGTGAATGATATTCTTTAAAGGTTTCTTGTGAGTTTTATAGTTATTCATGTATGTGTAGCTTACTACGATGATGAGAAAATGCGGCCTCAAGTTAAATCCTCATTATAATAGTTGGGTGCATGGTAGCACTTCAGGACACCTGAATTTCCCTGATTAACTCACAAACCTCAAGTTGAGAGCATGGTCAACAAGCTTAATGCATAGGCACTCCCTTCAATGCATAGGCTCCTCCCCAGAACCCTAATTCTCTCTAATTCCCTCCTTTTTAAGTCTTCTTTAAGGAGATTTGAGTTTTGAGATGCAATGAAACCCTGGGGTATTTATAGGCCTTCATGAGTGTCTTCGTCACTCACCTCATTCCCTCAATGCATGACACTTGTGCATAGGAACCCTATGTGTCAACACCAAGCAAAGTCCAACGTAACATCTTTAACACCTCCTACTTGCATGTAAAGCTTAGGTGCTTATACCACACGTAGGCCAATGCATAGCTACCCTTGAGGTGGAATTTTGACCATTTGCATGTCCTCCTATGCGCCCACCTCATCGTTGGCTCGGCCAAGACTCCACTTGGTTGAGCCATATACCTCACTTTGCTGTCAATTTGACCTTACTTCCTAAGTTTACTCAAGTCAACGCATGGTAGCTTATGTTGGGTGCATGGTTGCCTCACCAACGACCTTATATGCATCCAACATCATCCCCTATGCGTCTAACCTTCCTTTACTTCATTCTTCCTTTGTTTTTATCTTCTTCTCAAAGCATAACTTTCTCCTTTGAGCCCAAGATATAGCTATGTGTCCTCTTTGTCTCACTTCACCTCCAAGTATGCGTCCACATGGCCATCCATGCACCCACTTCTTCATCTATGCACCCAACACTCCAATCTTTAGGGTTTTCTCCACATGTAATGTCGTATATTACCCAACACTTAGCCAATTCTTTCCCTTGAATACCCTATGTGCCTACCAATCTCTTTCAATGCATCCAACCCTAACTTTTTTCTTTGGTGGTGCATAGTTTAATACAAAGTTCACTCCACACTTAACCAAATCTTCCCCCATGCTTTCACCTTGTCCCTAACCTCAAATCATGGCTCTTCAAGCTCACAACATAGTTTCTAATACTCACAACATAGCTTGTCATAGCATAGCCCCTCACGTTCACCGCATGGTCTCTTATTCCTCATAGCATAGCTTCCAACATCCGCCAAGTATTCAAAATTATCCAAAGTCACCCTTAGGATGCACCTACTATGCATCCAACTTGCTAGCTATGACTTACTATGTTATCACTTGATCAACTATGCTACCAATGTGCTATGACTTTTTATCTATGCTATGACCTACTTCCTCAACTACACTATGAGTTGAACATAGCCAAAATTCTCCATTTTATCCTATGCTACGAATCCAACTCTTATTCTCATGGCATAGTTTGAACACTTAGCCAAATTTTTTAATCTAACTACTATCCTCTAACACTTGGAAATTTTTCTTCCTCCAAGGCATAGTTTAGGTATTTAGTCAACTTTTCCCTTCCAAGGCTTGAATTCTAAGTTCTTCCTTCTACCCAAGTAATCATGTGAAGGCTCAAGTGTTACAGTGAAACTAAGGTCGAGTTCCTTGAGGGATTATATTAATCAAGTGACAATGAGGATGCATATCTTTTGCCATGTCCTGAACAAGTATGTGAAGTTAAGTATGAGCTCAAGCTTCATCTCGAGGAACCCTAGGTGATAAAGTTAGAGGCTGCAAAGCCTCGTTCTGTTCTTCCCTCTGGCATTTATTTTATTTTTTAATATTGCTCATCTCTACCTCACAAGTCCATTCAGTCTTTCTTTTTAGTTGAGTCAATCGAGTCAATATTTATTTTTCCAAAAACACAAAAATTCAAAAATATTTCTGACTCTAGAGCCCTTGAACACTTCAACAGCCCACTTCTCTTAAGTAGCTTTGTGGATTCAAGGAAGAAAAGGCTCAATAAATATTAGAATTTCTATGTACTCTGATAGGAAACCAACGTCGGGCAACCGACGTTAAAAATTTTCATTTCCTAGAGGCAGCCATGCGAAAAATTTAGTTTTTTTTTTTTTCTTTTGTAGGTTCTTCTTCTTGATCATAAAAAGAGAAAGAAGATCAGATAAAGTTGCGCCCTCTTACTGCTATCCCATGCACGTGAATGTTATCAAGGCAGTTTTTTTGTTCCCCTTACTCTTTTATTTCATAGAGCATAGATTAGAGATACATTGAGGACAATGTATCATTTTAAGTTGGAGGTGGGGTATCTTACAATAGATTGGGACCGTTGAGCGCTGTGCTCAAACTATGTTTGTATGCTTAAAATGTTTGCTTTCTCTTTTGCTTGGTTTGTTATGATGTCTTATCTATGACGCACACTTTGTGATTAAATTTGTATGAGAAGGTTTGAAGAGCATGATCATGATTTTTAGCCCAATTTTGAAAAGGTTTCTTCTCTCTCGTGCATCTTTAAGTCGTTGTTCTTGCGAACATAGGTCTTGCTTACCTAGAATTGTATTATTTGGTTTTGATTTCTGTTGTGACCCCAAAAGGCCCACCCACCTTTGGCTTTCGAGTAACCCTACTTGCTTTAGAGAAAAACTAGATAAAGTGGATAAAATAAGCCTAGTGTATGTGAATAAAAAAAATAGTTGCTGAAAAAAGGTAAGTTAAAGTAAAAAAAATAAAAAAATAAAAAATAAAAATAAAAAGTAAAGAAAAAAGCATTGCTAGCTAGAAAAAAAAATGTGTGCGTGTGCATGGATAAATGTAAAAAGAGCTACCTCCGCCATGTCAAATATGGGCCCTGCGGGAAACGAGTGGATAGGTTCCCTACGATTGAGTATGAACACTAGTCCTCTAGGTAAAACAAATGCCGTCTACGTTTTCTGTGCATGAGTTAGGCACCCTTGTCTTAGTGTTGTCCTCTTTTTTGCAAATTTGATATGTCTAAAGCTGATAACCTAGCAAGAGTAGAGGAAAACAGATTGAGAACCTTATAAAATCTTTTCAGGTTGTGTGAGCTAAATTAGAAAGACTCTGACCTCATTCATGCATGAATAGATTTAGAATCATTTTTTAAAAATGCACTTCATTGATTGATTGTAATCGAACTTCATTCTTGATTGTAAATTTCATCCTAATGGACTGTTGAGACTAGAGTAACTACCTTCGCAACTTGAGCAAGCATATTTTTGTAAAAATGAATGTATTTGCTTGAATGTGTTTCTACCTTGCTCAGGACGAACAAGAATTAAGTTAGAGGTGTTTGATAGCTCTAAAAAGAGCAATAATTTCTAGCTTAATTTAGGTTCGAAAATAGATTTTTAATGTTAATTATCCTATTTTATAGGTATCAAGCACTAAAGAGGTGCAATCGAGCATTAAGATGTCAACCGGGGTTAATTTGAAGCAAATTGGAGATAATTTGAGCATCTGGGCTTCAAAGAAAGAAAAGTGACCAAAATGCCCCTGGACCGAGCATAGCAACCCTCTACATAATGTAGCTCTATGTTATAAGAAAATTTCAGATGATCATCGCAGCATCGTGACCCTATCGCTAAGCACTCACGCTACCTTAGAAGCCAGAATACTCGGCCACAGCATCGATTTTTTAGGTTAGGCAGAATACTCGGCGACAACATTGGTTTTTTAGGTTTATAGGCTTTGAATTTTATGAGGTTGATTGTGAATCTTCTTGAACCTTGTTGTTATTGATTTCCTTTCTTTGATTTAATTTCTAGAGCAAGCATATAGATAGATTGAATTGACAACCCAATTTGTTGTATGCTTGTCTTTGCTATGCGTGATCTTTAATGTCTGTAATTGCACTGAAAGCATGCTTAATTCAATAGCAATAGGTTTTAATTTAAATTATGGCATGATTTCTAGGCTATCTAGGATCACCTAAATGATAACAAAACATAAGGATTGAAAATGCATTAGGTTAGAATTGGCTATTCATTCTTAATGTCTTAATCAATCTAAGAACGTAATGCGATTAACTAAATGAAAGGGCTGACGTGACAACATTTAGTTAATCTAGGAATCTATAGCATGTTTATTTTCATCAGGGAGTTTGTTAGGGATTTCCCTATATTCGATTAGGCTTAAGAAATAGTTAATTCAAGATTTTTCTCATGATTAATCGATGATTAGATTCATAGAAAACCTGATGATCTCTAAATCGACAAAGGTAATCTTGTGGTTGATCTCTCTCTTTCTCAATCTATCTTACTTTTTCGCACTTTTGATTTCCGTATTTAGTTTTCCTGTCAACCAAACAACAAAACCCCTCGTTTTTATTTCTTTCCAAGGATTTATTTAACTTCGAGAAGTTTCATCCTAGGCTCCCTTGTGGTTCAACCCGATCTTGCCACTACGATTACTTTTTATTTGTATTGTTAGATTGTGAAAATAAATATTATTTGATCAGTAGATAGTCTCGAGAAGTTTCCTCTACATCAATGCCCTTGGCACATCCTTCCTTAGGAAGGTATTTGCATGGGTCAATATGAAGGTAAATGGAGAAAGTGTTTATAGTAAGTGAGAGAAGGATATATGTCAACACATCCTATGACCTCCTTTATTAGTTTATAATGTTTTTTCATGCTCGGCCTCGTGGTGCCCTAGGAGCGCCCCCCTTCGGAACGAACTCCAAAAATGGAAAGATCTATATAGTCAATTGTACCAATTATATTTTTCCCTGAGGAAGGCTAATTGAGGTGAGGCTATAGGGTTGAAAATGAAGAGATACACTTACAAGAAAACATAAAGAAAGTTAATGATTTCTTGACCAAATCAATGGTAATTAAATATTATAGGAATAAGAGTCATTATGGTATAATATTTAATTGAGAATTTCTCAACTTATTGAAGAAATAACTGTACACCCGGAGGTAGAATTTATTCTAAATCACTTAAGTATTATTTCAAAGTTAAATGATATTAGAGTTCAGTAAGAATTTTCCCAAATCTGTTTGGATTAAATGAGCTTTTGCAAAGATATCTAATATAAATAGTTTGTTTTGTTTAGCAATTAATAATCATGACTAGTGTTATAATCACTTTTGTTGGTGCCATTAAGTTAACTGTCAAAAATTACATGAGTTGGAAAAATACTAACATTGTCTTAGTCATTGACGACCCCAAATTTGTTCTAACCGTGGAATGTCCTCTAGCCCCTGGACCCAATGCATCACAAAATGTTCGTGATGCCAATGATAGGTGGACAAAGGCCAATGATTAGACTTGAGTCTATATTTTGGCAAGCTTAACTGAAGTCTTGGCTAAAAAACATGAGACCATGGTCTCTACACACAAGATCATGGGGTCATTGGTGAGATGTTCGTGTAACTATCCACACATCTCAAGCATGATGCTCTCAAGTTCATTTTCAACATGAGGAAGAATGAGGGATCATCTATTTGAGGGTATGTCCTTAACATGATAGTCCAATTCAACGTAACAAAGATGAACAGGGTTACCATAGACGAGTCCAATCAGGTAAGCTTTATTCTAGAGAATCTTTAGAAAAGCTTCTTATCGTTCAGCAGAAATGGTGTAATGAACAAAATAGAGTACAATCTTACTACCCTTCTCAACGAGCTATAAACTTACGAGTCGTTGATGAAAGTCAAAGGATAACATGGAGAGGAAAATATTGATAGTTCCTAAAAAATTTTCCACAAGGGTTCTACCTTTGGGCTAAGTTTATGCCTTCTTACTCAGGCTCAAAGAAATAGAAGTAGAAGAAAGGTGGCAAAGGGAATAAAGCTGCTCCTACTCCTTCTGTTGCTGCCTAAAAGGCCAAAAAGACCAACAAAGGGAACCTATTTTCATTACAACCAGGCTAGGCACTGGAAGAGTAATTGCCCAAAATAATTGGCTGAGAAAAGGAAGACAGAAGAAGATAAATATGATTTAGTGGTTTTAGAAACTTGTTAAGTGGAAAATGACAATTTTTATTGGATACTTGATTCAAGAGCCACTAACCACGTTTGTTCTTCATTACATGAAACTAGTTTTTGGCAACAGCTGGAGGCTGGAGACATGACTTTGTGGGTTGGGATAGGATAGGTCGTCTTGGCAGTTACAGTTGGGAGCTTAAAGTTATTTTTTAATTCAAAATTTATATTGTTGATCAATGGCTTTTTTGTTCCTCACTTTAAGGGGAATATAATTTTTGTATCTAGTTTATTGGAAAATTCATATAATATATCATTCATTCATGGTAAAGTATTTATTTCGAAAAATGATATTGATATTTGTTCAACAATAAATGAAAATAACATATATGTGCTAAGGCCATTAGTATAAAAAATGCTCCATAATGTTGAAATGTTCAACACTACAATAACAATAGACTTAATAGGATTGAGAAGTTGGTCAAGAATAGACTTCTGAAAGAGTTAAAAGAAAATTATTTACCTGTATGTGACTCTTGTGTAGATGGAAAAATAACAAAAGACCTTTTACTGGGAAAGGTCCCCTACTAGCTTGTAACGGACTAGCTCTAGAATAGCCTAATAAGTTAATTTGAAACGTCCAAATTAGAATTAAGAGAATTAGTAATTATATGAGATATAATTATATGTTTAATTTTAGAATTAAATGGAATAGGAGAATTTATATATTTAAATATGATTTAAATATGTAAAGATGGATATGTGTTAAAATTAATTTAATATTTGATATTAAATTAATTAAGTTTTATTTAATAATTAATTTATGAAATTAATTAAATTTTCATTTTAAAATAGATTTTATAAAATCAAATTCTTATTTTAGATAAAATTGGAAAAGTAAAAACAAAAAACACACAAAATGGAAAAAAAAGATTTTTCCATTATCCATCACCTAAGTAGCTCACACATGAAGCAATATCTTGGCCTTGTCTTCTCCAAGCATGAGTTGCAACTCATGCAACCCTTCTCTTTGTATGTTGATCTGCAATATAATGAAGAGATTGGAGTAAAAATCTTGCATGCAATCTATAGAGAATTTTAGAGAAAATTCGGGTCGAAGAAAGGGTTCTTCAACAAGGTTGCTACAATGAGCTTTTCTCCAGATTCAAACTTGTTCTGAGTCCCATAACTCAATCTAGAGCACCAAGAGAATAGTGGGGAAGATCTTGAGGTGGTCTGCAATAAGATATGGAGAAGATAGCAGCTGGAGATAGAGCTTTGAAGAAGTTTTACAAGAGGTATGTCTTGAAACCCACTCGTGTCTGCAAAAGCATGCTTTATATTTAGCCAAAATTAGTGAAATTGAATGCTTAGATGATCCTTTTGCTTCTGCTGTTATTGATACAATCCTACAATTGGTATCAAAGCATCAAATAAGCATTCAATTCGGTTTAATTTTGGTTTGGTCGGTATTTTATATGAGAAATATAAAACTGGTGCACTGATATGGGTTTTTAAGATTTGGCTGTTTAATTCTCTTTAATTTCTCATTTAAATTTGTAAATGGCTCTTGCTTGATGAGCTTTAATGTGTTCCCAAGAGTCTGTAATTTATTTGGAGTCATTAGAGTTGAAATTAAGCTATAAATAGAAGAAACAAGCGAAGAGGCCGAGTTGCAGTTCCAGAAAATCAGCCTCTATTCTTATCGTCGTTGAGCTTCATTAGCTAAACAATCATTTAGCTTCATGTGTTAGAAGATGTGAAGAAAAGCTAGACAATCGTATAGCAATGGGCACTAGTCGTTGTGATATTGAATGCTAGATGATTGTGTACCTGCGAGAGCTAAACGATGCATTCAATTTGCTATACGATAGCATTAAGCGATCATTTAGCTTTGGCGTAGGAACTAAATGATACGTTGAATTTACTATACGATGGTACTATGTGATTGTTTAGCAACGATGCGTGCTAAACGATGCGATGAAGTGCTACGCGATAGCACTGAGCGATCGTTTAGGTGCGGAGCAAAGCGATCGTGTAGACAAAGTTCTAAGTGATGCGTTGAAGTTTCTATGCGCTGGAACTAAACAAATCGCTTACCTACGATGCTGAACGACGCGATGATGTTCTATATGATGGAGCTAAGTGATCATTTAGCTATGGTGGATTGTTTAGATGATAGTGTTAAGTGATTGTTTGGTTTTAAACGATAGAACTAAGTGATGCGATGAAGAGCTATACGATAGCCCTGAGCGATCGCTTACTACGATCGTTTATCTTTGATCAAGAGCTAAACAATGCGTTGAGTTGCTAAGCGATAGCACTACGCAATCGTTTACCTCTATGCGGTAGCTAAGCGATGCGCCAAGTTGCTATGCGTAGCACTACATGATCGAATACCTTTGTGTGGTAGCTGGGTGATGCGTTGAATGCTATGCGATGGCATTAAATGATCGTTTGCCTTTTGTGCGCGCTAAATGATCGGCTTCATGCATTAGACGATGGAGCTAAGCGATCGTGTTGTAAATTGTCCGTACTAAACGATAGACCTACACGATAGTGTGAGACACTAAGTGATCGTGTAGCTTCCTTCAGCACTAAACGATGACACTATGCGATTGAAGGAAAATATTACACGATCATGTAGCTTTGCTAAACGATCAAGCATTTACTAAACGATCATGAAAAATGCAAGACGATGGTCGTCATTGCTAAACGATGAGACTCAGTGAGATGTTGAACATGTGCAAGGGCTGCCGATTCGACCAGTTCTCTTGTGATCTGGTCTGGTTTAGCTTCGAATGGTTCTTGGTTGGTCCGGTTCAAACTTGGCTAGTCTAATTCAGATAGTTTGGGCAGTTCGGGAGCAGTTCGGAAGCTGTTTTGTAATAATTAGGTTTTGTTTGCTTGTTTTTGCCAAAACTAAAAACCATATCAATCTATGTTTAATTACGTATGCATTTGATGTATGTTATAATTAAATAAATCTTGTATGTGCATATAGTATGCTATTTAGATTTAAAATCCCACCATAGGAAGCATGTTACATGCATTGAAAGTATGTTATAATTGTTGTAATATATAGTATGCATGTTAGGGTTTCTTGTATTTAATATAAATGTTATATTAAATGTTGAATGCCTCATGTATGTTATCGATGTTTAGCATGTCTAAAGTTTTATAAGTTGTTATACAATTGGGTTAGACATAATCCATAAACAATAGTTGCATGCTCACGGCTGACTAAGGTTGGGGGTACTTAAGTTGACGGCTGACAGAACACCTTCTACCGGAGGATTATGGCCGAATTATTGAACGTTGGTAACCGGTTTTATGAGCATACGTGAGTGATGTAAGGTAATAAAATGGTTTATCACCTAGACATCGTAGGTTAAAATACAATTATCAGAGTTATATTTGGATAAACTACATATACTTAGGGTTGTTTTATTAGCTGAAAAGAACCTAAGTATAAATATACCCAAATAGAACACTTAAGTGGCAGTTTAATAATTTCTATATGATATAGTTATTAGAAAACTTCAGTGGGAGATTAATAACATATACGATACGTTATTTTTAGCTCTCACGTCTCTAAGAGTTAACAATCCAGATTTAAGCGGTACTTCGTGTCACCCTGGAAGAGACCTCCCTATGGAGAGTATTTTTTAGCTTAAATCAAGATTTCAGTGAATAAGAGGAAGTTGTTCAAATATAAGTCTATTATATGATAAATAGATTTCAACTGCCACGTCTCCATATAGTTTACACCATGAGATTCATATAACTAAAATTATGAATTGTGTAGATGAGAATGTTGAATTCGAACAACAAGATAAATATGATTTACTTGTTATCGAAGCATGTTTAGTGGAAAATGATAAAATCTAGATAATTGATTCAGGTGCCGCTAATCATGTATGTACTATCTCACAGGAAACAAGTTCCTGGAGATAGTTGATAGAAGGTGAAACAATCTTTAAGGTAGGGACCGGGGAGATTGTTTCGGCCAAAGTAGTGGGAGATATGAAGTTATTTATAGGAGATAAGTACATTTATTTGAAAAATGTATATTATATTCCTTCTATGAAAAGGAATCTAATATCTGTCTCTTGTTTGCTAGAACAAAATTATAAAGTTTATTTCGAAAATGGTGAAGTGTTCATCAAAATGGGAAATAAACAGATTTTCTCTGCAAAATTAGAAAATAACTTGTACATGTTAAAACCAACTGAGGTCAAAACTGTGTTGAACATAGAGATGTTTAAAACTACTAGGACTCATAAAAAGAGGAAGATTTCTCCAAATGCTTATCTTTGGCACTTGAGACTGGGTCACATAAATCTCAACAGGATTGAGAGTTTGGTTAAGGATGGTCATTTAAATAAGTTGGAAGACAGTTCATTACCTCTATGTGAGTCTTGTCTTAAGGGTAAAATAACAAAAAGATCTTTTTTTGGATAAGGTCTTAGAGCCAAAGAAACCCTAGAGCTGATTCACTAAGACCTTTGTGGGCCTCTAAATGTTAGAGCAAGAGAAGGGTATGAATATTTCATCAGTTTTATAGATGATTATTCTAGGTATAGGCATATTTATCTAATGCACCAAAAGTCTGAAACTTTTGAAAAGTTCAAAGAGTATAAGGCTGAGGTTCAGAACCAATTAGGTAAAAAGATTAAAACACTTCGATCGAACATAGAATTTCAGAACTATTTGATAGAACATAGAATTCAGTCTCAACTCACAGCCCCTGGCACACCCCAGTAGAATGGTGTGGCAGAGAGGAGAAACATAATTTTGTTGGACATGGTTCGTTCCATTATGAGTTACACTCAGTTACCAAATTCTGTTTGGGGACAAGCAGTTGAGACTGCGGTATATATTTTGAACATAGTTCCCTCGAAAAGCTTTTCTGAAATACTTTACGAGCTCTGAATGGGACGTAAAGGAAATTTATGTCACTTCAGGATTTTGGGTTGTCCAGCACATGTGTTGGTGCAGAATCCTAAAAAGCTGGAACACCATTCAAAAGTATGCCTATTTGTAGGCTACCCAAAACAAAATAAAGGTGGTCTCCTTTATGATCCTCAAGAAGATAAAGTGTTTGTATCGACAAATGCAACCTTCCTGGAGGAAGATTATATAAACAACCATCAACCTCACAGTAAGCTAGTAATAGAAGAAATGTCAGAAGAAACGACAAATGTATCAGCAAGAGTTGTTAATGAAACTGATACATCACATCCTTCTCAAGAGTTAAGAATGCCTCGTCATAGTGGGAGGGTTGGGCAATAGCCTGACTGGTACATGGGTTTAACTGAAACTCAAGTCATCATATCAGATAATTGTTTAGAGGATCCATTGTCGTTTAATCAAGCAAGGAACGATGTGGACAAAGACCAATGGATTAAAGCCATGGGCCTTGAAATGGAATTTATGTATTTCAATTCTATCTGGGATCTTGTAGATCAACCTGAAGGGGTAAAACCCATCAGTTGTAAGTGGACCTACAAGAGAATACGAGACCAAACTAGTAAGGTATAGACCTAATAAGCTAGACTTGTGGCAAAATGGTTTACCCAAAGAGAGGGGTTAGATTTTGAAGAAACCTTCTCTCTAGTTGCAATGATAAAGTCTATTAGAATACTCTTGTCCATAACCACATTTTATGATTATGAAATATGGCAAATGGACGTCAAGACAACTTTTCTGAATGGCTATCTTGAAGAGAGTATCTATATGTTTCAACCAGATTATATAGCTGGGTCAAGAGCAAAAAGTTTGCAAGCTTAATTGATCCATTTATGGATTAAAACAAGCTTCTAGAACTTGGAATATGAGATTTGACGCTACGATCAAATCTTATGGCTTTGAGAAAAATGTTGACGAA
This sequence comes from Benincasa hispida, assembly GCF_009727055.1. Taxonomy (NCBI): domain Eukaryota; kingdom Viridiplantae; phylum Streptophyta; class Magnoliopsida; order Cucurbitales; family Cucurbitaceae; genus Benincasa; species Benincasa hispida. The sequence goes on from NC_052359.1 coordinate 16,216,643, forward strand.
CCCTGTGTATATAAGAAAATCGTCAACAAAACTGTCGTTTTTCTAGTGTATGTATGTTGATGATATTCTGCTCATTGGGAATGAGGTAGAATATCTAGCGACGTTAAGAGATGGTTGGCTTCACAATTCCAAATGAAAGATTTGGGAGAAGCATAGTATGTTCTTGGAATCCAAATAGTTCGAAATTGCTAGAACAGAACATTGGCATTATCTCAAGCATCTTATATAGACAAGATGTTGTCTAGGTATAAAACGCAAAATTTTAAGAAAGGATCTTTACTTTTTAGGCATGGAATTCACTTGTCTAAGGAATAGAGTCCTAAGACACCTCAAGAAGTTGAGGAGATGAATCGAATTCCATATGCATCTGCAGTTGGGAATTTGATGTATGTAATGTTATGTACTCGTCTCGATATATGCTATGCCATAGGAATTGTCAGTAGATTTCAGTCAAATTCTGGTCATGACCATTGGACTACTGTTAATAACATTCTCAAGTATCTTCGGAGAACGAGAGATTATATACTCATGTATGGTCCTAAGGATCTGATCCTTACTGGATACATTGATTCTGACTTTCAAACCGATATTGATTCGAGGAAATCAACTTTGGGGTCAGTATTCACTCTTAACAGAGGAGCAGTTGTGTGGAGAAGCATCAAGCAAAGTTATATTGCGGACTCCATAATGGAAGCTGAGTATGTAGCTGCAAGAAAATTAGCAAAAGAAACATAGTTGATCCATTTACGAATGCCCTCTCGGCTAAAGTGTTCGAGGGTCACCTAGTAGGACTAGGTCTACGAGTTTTGTATCACTAGGGCAAGTGGAAGAATTAATGGGTATTGTGATGCCCTAGTTTATTGTATTTGTACATTTTATTCTCTCCATATAAACTCAACATTGTATATATTTTTATATATTGATCCACTGGAGTTTTAGTCCAAGTGGGAGTATTGTTGGGTTTTATGTCCTAAAAACTCGCAGTTTTTAAAATAATAAACATTTTCTATTATCAATATACTTGTTATTGATCTCATAAATTGTATGAAAGTATCCAATAAACTAAGACCCATGACTATTGTATGAGTACTTAAACTTTATGTGAAGACATAAGAGTGGATCAAGTTTGAGTAAATAGTCAAAATGATCAATGGTACATGAATGAGGTTTGGTACCTTATTATGGTAACACCATTGGATGCGGCCTACTCTGTAGTTGTTGCAAAGAGTTATATAGTGCTACATACGATGTGATCCTAATTCTTACATGTTATGACATGAGGAGTGGGGGCGTCCTATGCAATGAGTTTGCATAAGATCAGGACCAAGAAATAAGTCACTCTTACTTTATAATGCTTTTTACTATTTAAGACTGACTATTTCACCTAGATGACCTAGGTAACTCGATCTTAATCCTGAGCTAACTATGAACTCCTGTTTATTCGGGATTACCCTTAGATTTTCATAGTTGAGGGTTGGCTCAACAGTGTCGGCTCAATATGACTCCCATTTCAGGGGTAAGACTAGATAGATAGCTGAGGACGTAGGGTGCAAGACGGAGTTCACACCTACCCGATTTAGGGATAGAAGAAAGGTTGTTCTCTCAAATACTGAATCTAGGTCTTGAACAAGGGGCCCCACCCTCTCACTGGGCTGAGAGAGTTTGGTTTAGTGATTGGATCACAAATCAGTTGTTCATTAGAGGATCAGTAGGGACTTGAGAAATAAGACGTAATCTCGAGTCGTTACTATGAATAACCTGTGAAGGGTCGACTTGCTGATTATGGTTAAATCATGTCGACATAATATATCTACAGTGAGGGGAATGCAACTATGGGCTTTAGTGGAATGACCCATTAGTTAACGAATGGGGATTAATTTGGTCTAATGAGTTTAGCCAATTAATCTCGAACCATTGAAGTCCAGATCTGTAAGTCTGCGAGGTCCCCCTACTAGCTCGTAATGGACTAGCTCTAGAATAGCATGATAAGTTAATTTGAGATGTTCAAATTAGAATTAAGAGAATTAGTAATTATATGAGATATAATTATATGTTTAATTTTAGAATTAAACGAAATAGGAGAATTTATATACTTAAATATGATTTAAATATATAAAGATGGATATGTGTTAAAATTAATTTAATATTTGATATTAAATTAATTAAATTTTATTTAATAATTAATTTATGAAATTAATTAAATTTTTCATTTTAAAATCAAAATAGATTTTATAAAATCAAATTTTTATTTTAGATAAAATTGGAAAAGTAAAAACCAAAAACACACAAAATGGAAAAAAGGGTTTTTCCATTATCCATCACCTAAGTAGATCACACATGAAGCAATATCTTGGCCTTGTCTTCTCCAAGCATGAGCTACAACTCATGCAACTCCTCTCTTTGTATGTTGATCTACAATATAATGAAGAGTTTGGAGTGAAAATCGGGCATGCAATCTATAGAGAATTTTAGAGAAAATTCGACTTGAAGAAAGGGTTCTTCAACAAGGTTGTTGCAGTGAGCTTTTCTCCTTCATTCCTTGTTTCAAACTTGTTTTGAGTCCCACAACTCAATCTAGAGCACCAAAAGAATAGTGGGGAAGATCTTGAGGTGGTCGACAACAAGATATGGAGAAGATAGCAGCTGGAGATGGAGCTTTGAAGAGGTTCTACAAGAGGTATGTCCTGAAACCCACTTGTTTCTGCAAAAACATACTTTATATTTTACCAAAATTAGTGAATTTGAGTGCTTAGATGACCCTTGTGCTTCCACTGCTGTTGATACAATCCTACATGAGTATGTTTACCTAATGCAACATAAGTCTAATACACTTGAGAAGTTAAAGGAGTACAAGGCTGAAGTTGAGAATTTATTGAGTAAAAATATAAAAACACTTCGATCAGATCGAGGTGAAAAGTATTTGATAGGATTTCAGACTATTTGATAGAACATGGGATCACAGTTGATCTCTCAGCACCTAGTACACTACAACAAAATGGTGTATCAGAGAGGAGAAACATAATCCCCTTAGACATGATTCGATCGATGATGAGTTATGCTTCTTTACTTGACTCATTCTGGGGTTATGCAGTGGAGACTAGAGTTTATCTTTTGAACCAAGATCCATTAAAAAGTGTTTCTGAAACATATTTTGAATTATGGAGAGGTGATAAAAGTAGTTTATGACATCTCAGGATTTGGGGGTGTTCGGCTCATGTGCTAGTGGCCTACTCAAAGAAATTGAAATCACGTTCGTAGTTATGTCTCTTTGTATGCTACTCCAAAGAAACGAGAGGTGGTCTTTTTTATGTTCCAAAAGAGAATAAAGTTTTTGCATCAACAAATGCAATTTTCATGGAGGAAGATCACGTTAGAGAGCATAAACCAAGAAGTATAATCATGTTGAATGAGCTTTCTAATGAAACTAGTAAAACTTCAACAAGGATTGTTGAAGAAGCAAACACTTCAACAAGAGTTATTGCAATTGCTTCATCTAGTCAAGCATATTCTTCTCAAGAGTTAAGGGAGCCTCGACATAGTGGGAGAGTTATAGCCCAACCTACTCGCTATTTGGGTTTAATAGAAACTCAAGCCACCATACCAAATGATGACGTTGAGGATTCATTGACCCACAAGAAAGCAATGGTTGATGTGGACAAAGATGAATGGGTTAAAGCCATGAATCTAGAAATGGAGTCTATGCACTTCAATTCTATCTGGAATTTTGTAGATCAACCTAATGGAGTAAAACCTATAGGTTCCAAGTGGATCTATAAGAGAAAACGAGGTGTAGATAGTAAGGTACAAATCTTTAAGGCTAGATTAGTGGTAAAGGGTAATACGTAGGTTGAAGGAGTGGATTATGAAGAAAGTTTCTCACATGTTTCTTTGCTTAAGTCTATCCAAGTTCTCTTGTCCATTACCATAGATTATGACTATGAAATATGGCAAATGGATGTCAAGACAGCCTTTTTAAATGGTCATCTTGATGAGACTATCGATATGAGTAACCAAAGGGATTCATTAAACAATGCCAGGAGCAAAATGTTTGCAAGCTTAATAAATCTATTATGTATTGAAACAGTCATCTCAATCTTGGAATATAAGATTTGATGCTACAGTTAAATCATATGGCTTTGATCAAAATGCTGATGAGTCTTATGCCTACAAGAAGATCATCAATAGTTTAGTAGCTTTCTTAGTATTATATATGGATGATATCCTACCCATTGAGAATGATGTAGGATTACTGACTGATATTAAAAAATGGCTAGCTGCTCAATTCCAGTTGAAAGATTTGGGTGAAGCACAGTCTTTTCTAGTGATCCAAGTTATTAAGGATTGTAAGAGTAAAACATTGGCTTATATCAGGCATCATATATCTACAAAATTCTTATTAGGTATTTGATGCAGAATTCCAAGAAATGTTTGTTACCTTTCAAGCATGGAATTATCTTGTCTAAGGAACAATGTCTTAAAACACCTAAAGAAGTTGAGGAGATGAGATGAAATTCTTGTGCATCTCTAGTGGGTAGCCTAGTGTATGCCATATTGCGTATTAGGCCAGACGTTTGCTATGTAGTAGGAATAGTTAGTAAATATCAATCCTGTTGGGAATATCCTAAACTCGCAGTTTGTAAATATTGTTAACATACTCTATTTACCAATAAAAGCATTATTGACTATTTATTTAATAAATTGTTATTGATATTGCATTCTATTATAAAAATCCAACATATGAATCCATGGCTATAATATGAATACTTTAACTTTATGTGGCAACATAAAAGAGGATCAAGTTTGAATATTGTTAGGTTTTTCAAGGATGTATGTTTTCTATGTTAATTTCCCCCGAAATTGTGTTGATTATTTGCTTTAAATGCTAATTTTGTAGGTAAAACGGTCCTCGAAGCGTTTAGGAGTCATTAAGAGAAAAGTGTGCCAAAAGGACAAAAATTGACCAAGAAAATCAATAGATTGAAGAGAATCGAGTAATCGAGTGCCATTGAGTATTTAGCAGAATACTATAGAGTGTAATTAAGTAAGGCTGTTAAGTAATCAAGCATCGAGTATAATCAGCTCAAATCCTCTTCTGAAATTTTGAACACACTCAAATTTCTGAAAAATCTCTCCAGCTCAAACCCTCTCTTGAACACACTCAAATCCAGCTCAAATTAAAAGATTTAACCTCTCAATCTCTTAGAGAATAGTAGAAAGGGTCTCTATGGTGGTCCTCTGTTGATTTGAAGATCAAATTCATGGAGGGAAGTTGAAATTGAAGAGAATCTTTAAACGTATTGTATTATAGAAACCCTCTTCTGAAATTTTGTTTCAATGCATGTTTTAAACTCAAATCAAGTGTAATTAGAGTGCTTAGATTTATAACGATGCATGTTAGTTTTATCTATCAAATCTAATCCAAGGTTTGCTCACTGGTGTTGAGAATGTCCTAGAACTCGCAGTTCATGGTAAACATTCTATTTATCAATAATAATGACTTGTTGATTTTGTATCTTATTATGGAAATCCAATAAACACGTCCTTGGCTATAGTCTGAATGCTGTAACTTTATGTACTGACATAAACAGGATCAAGTTGACAGTATATAGCCTAAATGGTCTAATAAGTATATGGATAAAATTGGGTATCTCATTCTGGTACCACTATTGGATGCGGCCCACTCTGTAGTTGTTACAAGAAGTTTTAAGGTGCTACAAACGATGTGATCCACAAATTGTTCATGCTGAGACATGAGAGTGTGGGCATCCTATGCAATAAGTTTGAATATAGACTGGCCCATGAAAATAGTCACTTTTTTTTATAACGATCGTTTACTGTTAAAATTGAATATTTCATTTATTATATAACCTAGGTTAACTCGATCTTAATCCTGAGCTAGCTATGAACTCCTGTTTGTTTGGGTTTATCCTTTGATCTGCAAACGGTGAGAGTAGTCCAACAACACTGCTCAATAAGCTTACCATTTTGGGGATAAGACCGGATGAATAGCTGGGGACATAGCCTTGCAAGATGGAATTCACTCCTACTCTATTTAGGGTTAGCAGATAGGTTGTTCTCTTAAGTAATGATTCTAGGTCTTGAACAATCGGGGCCCTGCCTTCTCATGATAGAGAAAGAATTTGATTCATAGAGATTATGAATCAAAATGGTTTATTAGAGGATCAGTAGAAACTTAAGTAACAAGATGTATTCACAGGGGTAAAACAGTATTTTTGACCTAGTTGTGATTATGAAAAATCTGTGAAGGATGGACTTACTGATTATGATTATTAAGTGGACATAATATATCTACAGTGAGGGTTCAAGTATGGGCTACAGTGAAGTGTCCCATTAGTTAACGAATGGGGGTTAAATCAGACTAACGAGTTTAGCCGATTAATCTCAAATCGTTGGAGCCCATGATCTGTAGGTCCGCGAGGTCCCCCTACTAGCTCGTAAATGGATAAGCTTTAGAGTAGCTTGAGAAATTAAATTGAAATGTTCAAATTAAATGGAACAGGAGAATATATATTTAAATATGATTTAAATATATGAAGATGATTATTATGCAAAAAAGAATTTAATATTTGATATTAAATTAATTTATGAAATTAATATTAGAAAATCTCTTTTCAATTTCATTAATCAAAATGATTTTGAAATCATTTTGTATTTTTAAAAGAAACGAGAAAATCGAATTTTGCATGCCAAGCACAAAATGGAGAATGCAGATTTTCCATTATCTTCATCTTTTTGCTCACACAAAAGCCATTAACTTCTCTTCATTAATTCTCCAAACATGAGCTGCAAGCCATGCAATTAACTTGTTTGCATGTTCATCTGCAATAAATAAAGAAGTTTGCAGTCATTTGAGGAGAACTAATGCAGAAATTTTAAGAGAAAATCTATGTGAGAAGAAAGTGTTCTTCCATTCGGCTGTTGTGTGTTCATCACTCTTCTTCACCATTTCACTTTGTTCTTGAGTCCCACAACTCTATCTAAAGCTCCAAGAGGATAGTAGGAAAGATTTTGAGGTGGTTCACAGTGATCTCTGGTGAAGTCTACTGTTGTACATTCGGATTCTTGGAGAGTTCATCAAAGGTATGATCTTAAAACCCTTTTTTTAAAAAAGCATGCTTTAATTTCTGCCAAAATTAGTGAATTTGAATGCTTATGGATCCTTGATACTTCTGCTGCATGTTGTTTAATTCTTTCAATTGGTATTAGAGCATCTTTTAAGCATTCAATTCGGTCTAATTATGGTGTGGTGGGTGTTTTTCATGAGATATATGAAACTGATGTACATGTATGGTTTTCTGAGTTTTGGCATCTAAATTCTCTTTAATTTCTCTACTAAATTTGTAATTGGCTCTTGTTTGATGAGCTTTTATGTGTTAGTAAGAGTCTGTAATTTATTTGGAGTCATTAGAGTTGAGATGTAATTGAAGAAACAAGCGAAAGAGGCCGAGTTGCTATTCCAATTTTTCAGCTTCTGCTTAAATTTGTTGCTGAGGTTCAGTTGCTAAGCGATTGTTTAGCTCCAGACGTTACACGATGTGAAGAAAAGCTATACGATCGTTTAGAAATGGGTGTTGGTCGTTGTGATGTTGAGCGCTAAGCGATCGTATACCTATGGGAGCTAAGCAATGCGTGAATTTGCTATACGATAGAACTACGCGATCATTTAGCTTCATCGTGGGAACTAAACGATACGTTGTATTTGCTAAAAGATGGTGATATACGATCGTTTAGCTATGTTGCGCGCTAAGCGATGCGATGAAGTGCTACGCGATAGCACTGAGCGATCGTTTAGATGTAGAGCTAAGCGATCGTGTAGATAAATGCTCAGCGACGTGATGATGTTCTATACGATGGAGCTAAGTGATCGTTTAGTTGTGGCAGATACTAAGCAATGACATGAAAGCGCTGGGCGATGGTGTTAAGCGATCGTTTAGTTCTATGTGATGGAGCTAAGCAATAGCACAGCGATGGAACTAAGCGATCGTGTAATCTTATACGATAGAGCTAAACGACCATTTAGGTTTCAGCAAACACCAAGCGATCGTGTACTTCCTCTCAACCTAAGGCGATGACACTAGACAATTACCTTCAGCGCTACACGATCAGCCTTAGCAACACTTTGATGTTGGACCGAGAGCAGCCGATTTGACCGGTTTTCTTAAGGTCCAATCTGGTTTAGTCTCAAAGTGTTTTGGCTGGTCCGATTCAGGCTCATCCAACTCGGTTCAAGTTTTTTGGGTTCGGTTTGGAGCAGTTCGAGCAGTTCAAAGATGGTTTTGAAGTTGTTTGTAATAATTAGGCATATGTTTTCTTGTTTATGCCAAAACAAAAACCATAACAGTTAATATTTAATTGTTTTTGCATGAGATGTATGTAATAATTAAATAATTCTTGTATATGCATACAGTATGCCATGTAGATTTAAAACCCCACCATAGGAAGCATGTTACATGCATTAAAAGTATGTTATAATTGTTATAATATATAGTATGCATGTTAGGGTTGTGTTTAATATAATAATTATATTAAATACCTTTGTTGAATGTTGTGGATGTTAAGCATGTCTAAATTTTTTAAGTTGTTATAAAATTGGTTAGACGTTTAAAATCTATAACAAAGAACAGTTGCATGCTCACTTAGGTTAACAATTAATTTTAAATGTTAAAATAGATTGTTACCTTATAAAATACGGTTACAAACTCATATTAGTTCATAAACCTGTCTAAGGCTGGGGGTACTTAAGTTGATGGTTTACGGAACACCTCCTACCTGTGGATTATAATCGAACTATTGAGAGTTGTTAACTGATTTTATCAGCTTGCGTGAGCGATGTGAGGTAATAAAATGGTTTATCACCTAGGCATTGTAGGTTAAATCCAATTATAAGAGTTATATTTGGATAAACCACTTAGGCTTAGGTTGTATGAAATTAGTCGTCATGCCTAAGTAAATTACCCAAGCATTTAGAACACTGCAGCGGGAGATTAACAATATATTTAATATATAGTTATTAGCTCTCATGTCCTTAAGAGTTCACACCGTGAGATCCATGCTCGGCTTCTTGTCAATTTTACCTCGACTGCTCCATACAGAAAGTGTTTGCATGGGTCAATAACAAGGTGAGGAGGGAAATGGTTCATAGTAAGTGGGTGAAGGAAATGTGTCAACATTGTCCTACGGTCTCCTCCATTAGTTTGAACTGTGAGATTCCTATGTTGCATCTGCTGTGGTTTTTATGCGGCACTAGCTAGTCGTTAATCACGGCGATCCCTACGAAAGGTTGTAACATAGGATTCGGAACAACCCAGGCTTCAGTAAAATGAATAGGGTCTTATAGTTCCATCTTGGATATTGTCTTCTATCTCAGAGGAATATTCATACCTTCTTATAAGATCTGAAAATGGCGAGTCACACTTACAAGAATTACTAAGTGTTAGTAAAGATCTTGACCCAAAACGATAACCAAAAAAACTATTGGAATATATGTTATTCTAGATAATAGTATTTGGTCAAGACCTGTCTTGCTTCTGTGAAGGAATTCTTGGCTGCCCCACAATAGCACTTGTTTTAAATCATTTAAATATCGTTGCAAAGAAATAAAGATTTATTATGTACTTTATTAGTTTTTCTAAAAATGGATTTAGATGCATATTTAATAGAGTTTGTTTAAAATGTTTCAGCAACGTCGAACTCGATCATACAATTGTTTGCTTCTGACAATTTTAATGGAGAGGGTTACTCGAATTTGAAATCAAATATCAATATAATATTACTAGTAGACGATTTGAGGTTTGTGTTGATGAAGGAGTGTCCTCCAGTTCCCAGTTCAACAGCTACCCAAAATGTTCGGGATGTCTATGATAGGTGGATGAGGGCGAACGAAAAAGTCCAGGCCTATATCTTGGACAGTATATCTGATGTACTCAATAAGAAACATGAGGTCATGCCCACAACTCGTGAGATCATGGCATCATTATAGAAGATGTTCGGGAAATTGTCATCGTTTGTTAGACATGAAGCATCAAATATGTGTATGTGACACGTATAAAAGATTAGACCAACGTAAGAGAACATGTTCTCGACATGATGGTCCATTTTAACATTTCAAAGGCTCATGGGGCTAAGATAGACGAGACAAGTCAGGTGAGCAAGTTACTGGAATCTGTTCCTGAGAGCTATATATCATTCAGGACAAATGCTGTCATGAACAAAACCACTTATAAGTTAAAGACGCCGTTGAATGAATTTAAAACTTATCAATCTATGATGAAACTCAAGGAAAAAGAAATAAATTTTATTTCCAAACCGAAAAAGTTTTACAAAGGGTCCATGTCTGGCATGAAACCTGTTGATGATAAGAAAGTTGGTTCTTCTTCTTCTAAGGATAAAACCATACAAATGAAGAAGAAAGGAAAAGGGAAAAAGAAAACCGCTACGAAGAAAAACAAAAATAAAACTCCCAAGGGAAAATGTTTCCATTGTGAAGAGGTTGTGCATTAGAAACGAATTTGCCCAAAATATCTAGCTGAAAAGAAAGCAGAAAAGACTAAACAAAGTAAATATGATTTACTAGTTGTTAAAACATGTATAGTGGAAAATTCTCACCTTACCTGGATATTAGATTGAGGCACCGCTAATCATGTTTGTACTTTTCTATAGGAAACTAGTTCTTGGAGAAGACTTTCTGAATATGAGATGACTTTCAAGATAGGAACAGGTGAAGTCATTTCAGCTGAAGCAGTGGAAGATGTGAAGTTTTTTTCTGGAGATTCTTTTATCTTGATCAAGAATGTGTTCTTTGTACCTAAGATGAAAAGAGATCTGATCTCCATTTCCTGTCTTTTAGAGAATATGTATAGTGTATCTTTTGAATGTAATGAAGTGTTTGTTTATTCAAGAGGTGTTCATATTTGTTCTGCTAGACTTGAAAATAACTTATACATATTACAACCAACTGAAGAAAATGCCATTTTAAATATAGAGATGTTTAAAATGGCTGAAACTCATAATAAAAAGTGGAAAATTTCTCCTAACGTCTATCTTTGGCACCTCAGGCTTGGTCACATTAATCTCAACAGGATCGAGAGATTGGTAAAAAAGGGTCATCTAAATCAGTTAGAAGACAGTTCCTTACCTCCATGTGAATCATGTCTTGAGGGAAAAATGATGAAAAGATCTTTTTCTAATAAAGGTCTTCGTGCCAAAGAACCTCTTATATATTCAAACCTTGTTGTCCAATGAATGTTAAAGCTCGAGGAGGATATTAGTACTTCGTCAGTTTTATTGACAATTACTCTCAATGTGGCTATATTTACTTAATCAGTCACAATTCTGAAAGTTTTGAAAAGTTCAAAGAATTTAAGGCTGATCCTGAAAATCAGTTAAGTAAAAAAATTAAAACACTTCGATCTGATTGAGGTGGTGAGTATATGGATTTGCAATTCCAGAACTATCTAATAGATCATGGAATTCAATCCCAACTCACAGCACCTGGAACACTACAACAAAACGAACGTTGCAGAAAGGAGAAATCGAACCTTGTTGGACATGGTTCGGTCTATGATGAGTTATGCTCAATTACCTCAATCCTTTTGGGGATATGTAGTACAGACTGCAGTTTATATTCTGAACGTTGTTCCGCCCAAAATTGTTTCAGCAACACCATATGAATTGTGGAAAGGATGCAAAGCGAGTTAACGTCATTTTCGTATCTAGGGTTGTCCAGCACATGTGTTGGTACAAAATCCTAAGAAATTAGAAACACGTTCGAAATTATGCCTATTTGTAGGATATCCCATGGAAACAAAAGGAGGATACTTTTATGATCCCTAAGAAGATAAAATATTTGTATCGACAAATGCAACATTCTTGGAAGAGTATCATATTTAAAATCATCTACCTCACAGTAAGCTAATATTGCAAGAACTGTCCAAAGATACTACAGAAAGATCAATAAGAGTTGTTGATCAAGCTGGTCTATCAACAACGGGTGTTATCTCGTCACGTCCATCCCAAGAGTTAGGAGTGCCTCGTCGTAGTGGGAGGGTTATTCAATAACCTGAACACTACATGGGTTTAACAGAAACTCAAAACATCATACAAGATGATGGTTTAGATGATCCATTAACCTTTAAGACGGCAATGGAAGATATTGACAGGGAACTATGGATAAAAGACATGGACGATGAAATGGAGTCTATGTACTTCAACTCAGTCTAGGAACTTGTAGATCAACCATAAGGTGTTACATCTATAGGTTGTAAATGGATCTACAAGGGAAAGCGAGACCAAACTGGCAAGGTACAGACCTATAAAGCCAAACTTGTGACAAAGGGTTGTACCCAAAAAGAATGAGTTAATTATGAAGAAACATTTTCTCATGTTGCCATGATTAAATCAATAAGAATACTCCATGCCATTGATATATATTATGACTATGAGATATGGAAAATGGATGTCAAGACAGTTTTTCTGATTGGCTATCTTGATGAAAGTATTTTTATGTCTCAATTAGAGGGGTTCATCGAAAAAGGACAGGAACAGAAAGTCTGTAAGCTTAATCGATCCATTTATGGATTGAAACAAGCATCCAGATCCTGGAATATAAGATTTGACACTGTGATCAAATCTTATGGCTTTGAACAGAACGTTGACAAACCTTGTGTATACAAGAAGATAGTCAACAAAACTGTAGCATTCTTAGTTCTATACATTGATGATATTTTGCTCATTGGGAATGAGACAAGTTTTCTTGTTGACGTAAAGAGATGGTTAGCAACACAGTTCCAAATGAAAGATTTAGGTGATGCTCAGTATGTTCTAGGAATACAGATCTTTCGAGATCGAAAGAATAGAACATTGGCACTGTCTCAGACATCTTATATTGACAAGATGTTGTCAAGGTATAATATGCAAAATTTCAAGAAAGGTTTATTACCTTTCAGTCATGGAATTCATTTGTCGAAGGAACAATGTCCTAAGACACCTCAAGAGGTTGAGGAGATGAACAGAATTCCATATGATTTTGCAGTTGGGAGTTTGATGTACACTATGTCATGTACACGTCCTGACATATGTTTTGCAGTTGGAATCGTCAACAGGTTCCAATCCAATTTTGGACATGGTCATTGGACCGCTGTCAAAAATATCCTCAAGTATCTAAGGAGAACGAGGGACTATATGCTTGTGTATGGACCTAAGGATTTGATCCTTACAGAATACACTGATTCTGATTTTCAGATTGACGTAGATTCCAGAAATCTACCTCAGGATTAGTTTTCACTCTTAACGGAGGAGCTATAGTTTGGAGAAGCATCAAGCAAAGTTGTATTGCTGACTCCATCATATAAGCAAAATTCGTGGCTACATGCGAAGCTGCAAAGGAAGCAGTATGGCGACACAAATTTTTAGTTGATTTAGAAGTTGTTCCAAATATGCACCTGCCTATCACACTGTATTGTGATAATAGTGGTGCAGTTGCTAACTCAAAAGGACCCAGGAGTCACAAGCATAGAAAACACATTGAAAGAAAGTACCATCTCATCCGGGAGATCGTATACAGAAGAGATGTGCTCGTCACAAAGATAGCCTCTAAAGACAACCTTGCTGATCCATTCACCAAGTCCTTCTCGGCTAAAGTTTTCGAGGGCCACCTAGTTAGACTAGGACTCTGAGTAGTGTAATCTAGGACAAGTGAGAGAATGTCTATGGTATTATAGATGCCCTAGTTTTTTGTATTTTTCCCATTATGTATCTCAACATTATATATATTTGTTCGCACTAGAGTTTTAGTCCAAGTGGGAGATTGTTGGGAATGTCCTAGAACTTGCAGTTCATGTCAAACCTTCTATTTATCAATAATAATGACTTGTTGATTTTGCATCTTATTATGGAAATTCAATAAATGCATCATTGGCTATAGTCTGAATCTGTAACTTTATATAATGACATAAATAGGAACAAGTTGACAGTATATAGCCTAAATGGTCTAATAAGTATATGGATGAAATTAGGTATCTCATTTTGGTAAGACTATTGGATATGGGCCACTCTGTAGTTGTTACAAGAAGTTGTAAGGTGCTACAAACGATGTGATCCGCAAATTGTTCATGTTGAGACATGAGAGTGGGGGCATTCTATGCAATGAGTGCGCATATAGACTGGACCACGAAAATAGTCACTTTTCTTTATAATGACCGTTTACTGTTAAAAGTGACTATTTCATTTATTATATAACCTAGGTTACTCGATCTTAATTCTAAGCTAGCTATGAACTCCTATTTGTTCGGGATTATCCTTTGATCTGCAAACGGTGAGAGTAGACCAACAGCACTGCTCAATAAGCTTACCATTTTGGGGATAAGATGGGATGAATAGCTGAGGACATAGCCTTGCAAGATGGAATTCACTCCTACCCTATTTAGAGTTAGCAGATAGGTTGTTCTCTTAAGTACTGATTCCAAGTCTTGAACAATCGGGGCCCCTTCTTCTCATGATAGAGAAAAGATTTGATTCATAGAGATTATGAATTAGAATCCTTCACTAGAGGATCAGTAGGAATGTATTCACAAGGGTAAAACGGTATTTTTGACCTAGCTGTGATTACGAACAATCTGTGAAGGATCGACTTACTGATTATGGTTATTAAGTGGACATAATATATCTACAGTGAGGGGAGTTCAACTATGGGCTATAGTGAAGTGTCTCATTAGTTAACGAATGATTATGGTTATCAACTATGGGTTACAGTGGAGTGTCCCATTAGTTAATGAATGGGGGTTAGATCGGACTAATGAGTTTAGTCGATTAATCCTGAATCGTTGAAGCCCATGATCTGTAGGTCTGCGAGGTCCCCCTACTAACTCGTAAATGGATAAGCTTTAGATTAGCTTGAGAAATTAATTTGAAACGTTCAAATTAAATGGAACAAGAGAATATATATTTAAATATGATTTAAATATATGAAGATGATTATTGTGCAAAAATGAATTTAATATTTGATATTAAATTAATTATTTTAAATTAATTTATGAAATTAATTTTAGAAAATATTTTTTCAATTCTATTAGTCAAAATGATTTTTTGATTTTATGTTTTTAAAAGAAAAGAGAAAATCAGATTTTGCATGCCAAGCACAAAATGGAGAATGCAGATTTTCCATTATCTTCATCTTCTTCCTCACACAAAAGCCATTAACTTCTCTTCATTAATTCTTCAAGCATGAGTTGCAAGCCATGAAATTCACTTTGCATGTTCATCTACAATAAATAAAGAAGTTTGGAGTCATTTGAGGAGAACTAATACAGAAATTTTGAGAGAAAATCTCTGTGAGAAGAAAGTGTTCTTCCATTCGGCTACTATGTGTTCTTCACTGTTCTTCACCATGTCAAGCTATTTTTTAGTCCCACAACTATGTCTAAAGATCCAAGAGGATAGTATGGAAGACTTTGAGGTGGTTCACGGTGATCTCTAGTGAAGACTGCTGCTGTACATTTGGATTCTTGGAGAGTTCATCAAACGTATGATCTTAAAACCCTATTTTTAGAAAAGCATGCTTTAGTTTATGCTAAAATTAGTTAATTTGAATGCTTATGGATCCTTGATATTTCTGTTGCATGTTTTAACTCTTTCAACTGGATTGTGCTTAAGACCATTCTCAAGTATCTTAGGAGAACGAGAAACTATATGCTTGTGTATGGTGCTAAGTATTTGATCCTTACAGGATACACTGACTCTGATTTTCAGACTGATAAGGGTTCTAGGAAATTCACATCAAGATCAGTCTTCACTCTTAATGGAGGGGCTATAGTACGTCGTAGCATCAAACAAGACTGTATTGCTGACTTTACAATAGAGATGGAGTATATAGTTGCTTGTGAAGCTACTAAAGAATATGTCTGGCTTAGGAAGTTTCTAACAAACTTGGAACTTGTTCCAAACATGGCAATGCCCATCACCCTTTATTATGATAATAGTGGTGATGTAGTAAAATCCATGGAGCCTTGAAGCCACAAAGAGGAAAGCAGGTCGAGTGCAAGTATCATCTCATTAGGGAGATTATGCAACAGGAAGAATTAATCGTCACAAACATTGATTCGAAACACAATGTTGTTGATCCATTTACAAAAGCTCTCACGAATAAAGTATTTGAGGGTCACCTGAAGAGCCTGGGTCTACGGGATATGTGTCATTTGTCTAGGGCAAGTGGGAGTATTATGAGGCATAGAATATGCCCTAGTTTATTGTATTGTGTACTTTACTTTATATTGTATTTTGTTTTGTAGACCCCACTCGCTTTAAGGTAAATGGGAGATTGTTGGATTTAGTGTACTAAATTTCGTGAATCTCGTAGTTTGTATTTTGTAAATATAAATTATTTATTTAACAAAATAAGAAGTATTTCATTCGACATTTAGATTACATTAACTCAATCCAATAAACTAAGATTCAAGGTTATTTAATGTAGCTTGAACAATATGTGGTAGACGTATAAGTTGATCATATTCAAGTAATAACCTAAAAATTCTGCAGTATATAGATAAGGTTGGGTGCCTTATCCCAGTAACATTGCGGATATGGCCTACATTGTAAGTAATACAAGAGTTGTAAGAGTTACAAATCATATGATCCATATCGTTCATGTGAAGACGTGTGAGTGAGAGTATCTTGTATAAAGAGTTTGTATAAGACTAGCCATGAATGATTGATTTCTCTTTATAACGTCGTTATTTAAAGAGACTAACATTTCAATATGATGACCATAGGTGACTTAACCTTAATCCCGAGTGAGTTATAATCTCCTGCATATGAGGGCAATCCTTTGATCTGTATGGATAAAAATGGTCGGTTTCATTAACTCAATAAGCCTAACATTTTGGGGATTTATCCGAGTAGAGAGCTAGGAACACAACTACCAAGATGAAATGCACTCCTTTCCATCTTTAGGGAAAGTAGATGAATTGCTCTCTTAGTAGCTGATTTTGGGTCTTGAATAATGAGGTATCACCCTCTCATTGGCCTAAGAGGGGTTAGTTTATAGTTGGACTATAAACTATTTGTTTATTACAGGAATCAATAATACTTAAGAAGTTAGATGTAACTACAGAAGTAAAATGCAATTTGACCCAGCTGTAATTATGAGCAATTCGTGAAGCGTCAACTTACTGTTGATTGGTTATATCCATATACACATAAATATATCTACAGTGCGAAGAGTGCAACTATCAATTTTTAGTGGAGTGAGCGGTAGTTAATGAATGTTGATTAATTTAATTAAAGAGTTTAATTGATTAATTTCATATCACTGGAGCTTCTAATTTGTAGGTTCATAAGATCCCCTTGTTAGCTCACTAAAGATAAAAATAAGGAATAATTATTTTTGGAGTAATTTGAATTGTTCAAATTATTTAAACGAAATTAAGGTATTAATTAATATGATTAATATAAATTATGATCTATAGTGATACATTATAATACGTAGTTAATTATAAATATGATTTGTAATGGAAACTATGTAAAATATAAATATTTGAATAAGATTCATATATTATTTATATGAATAAGCTTCAGATAAATACTACAGGTTAATAATTAATGTGAATATGATTCATATTTAAACTATAGTTTATAAGAGTGATGTGCATTTTAATGTGATTAAAAAGCATATAATATGATTGATTAGCTAAGTTAGTTGATTAATCACTTATATTATAAAGTTTTTTATTATAACATAATATAATTTCATACTACATTATATTATAAAATTAATAACTTCCCATTACAGGGGAGCTTTTCTTCACGTGGATGGGAGTTAGCCCCTTCCTCTTCCTATTAGTCTGTATTGAGAATACAGACAAGAGAGTTTTTAACAGAACGTGAAAAAAAAAAAGAACACTCCCTCATTCTCTCATATTCTTTGCATTCACTCCTATGCCAAAAACAAAGTTGGAGCCCACTCATCCGTTATTCTTTTTTTCTGAGAATAACAAAGTGCTCGAGTGATGGTGTCCATAGCTACTTGTTGCAATCATGTTCTGGGAGCATTTCATTGTTTATATGGAGAAGGGTTCGTGATCCGTAGAGAAGAATTACGCGAAGTAGTGAAACATTAAGGGTGAGTTTTCTCTTATTCAAACTCTCAGTAGAAAGCATGCTTAGAATTTAAACTTTGTTTTTAGCGTTTTTCAAATTGAATTTCAATTGCACGGCGATCATTCGTTTCTGCGAGGAATTCAATTCCTTCACCAGTTTCATAATGAACAGAAAAGATGTTGAGAATTTGAGTGGAGCATCCATTGCAATAATAATGGTGTGTAATTGCCCATCAAATTAGCTCGATAGTTTCAAGAATTTAAGAGGGGCATTATGAGCCCGAGTGATAGTTACACTTTATTATTCCATAAAAGCGACCAAAGTCATTGATAGAGTATGTGTGGCTAGACACCGTACCGGTGTTCAATCACTTTTATATTGCAGGCACTCGATTGGATGAATCTCTCTCATAAAACAAATTCACGGTTGGTTCATTTTATGGCATCAACATCAACTACTGCTGAGCTAAGCTCGATTTGATCCATATATAGTAGTTATATACTATGTCATTTAAAATTAATTTCTTATATATTTCGATAGTATATATACATGAATATAGATATAAATATATACATGCATATACATAATATATATAGATATATATACATGCATATATATATATATATATATATATATATATATATATCCTATGGTTTTAATATAGGCTTCTCTTTTTAGATAATACGATCACTTAGACACCCGCACCAGATGGAACAATTTATCCTATATGACTCCACCGACGAAAGCCAACTAAGATTTCCACCAATTTGATTTGTTTATTATTTGAACTGCACAATCCATTTTATTATACTATAGTTTTTCCCCCGAAGAATTTTCTAGCTGCCAACTTTATAAAAAGTTTGGCTCCCAAACAGACAAATTGGTTGTGTATAATTTCTTATAAAATTCGAAATTTATATTAAATTTAATACTTGCTTGTTTCTAGTAAGATCAATCGTTCTTTCAAAAAAGAAAAAGAAAAAAGTAAGATCAATTGAATTTCGTGTGGGATTGTGTTAAGAAGCTATGTATAAGAAATCCTTTGCACAAAGAGAATCGTACGTCAAAAAAAGTGATCATCTTTATTTTCCCAATCTTGCAGTAGAAAAATGTTTGAGCTTTTCTTTTTTTTTTATTTTTTTTTAGCACAGTTGGAGTAGGGAGATTTGAACCACGAATTTTGTGATTTCTAGTACACTCGTATACGAATTGAGCTTATATTCAATTTGCCAAAAAACGTTTGACTTAACTATAGTTCAAGTACTACATTAGAGAATTGTAAAACTAATAGTGTAAAACATATATACGAATGATAATTGATTCGATCAAGAATATATCTATCGTCTATGACATCACTAGGCATATATTTATGATGATTGGTCAAATTAAACATAGTTCAACCAGTTAAAATTTATAAAATTTATTTATAGATTAAAGGAATATTGTATTGGGTGTCAATTTAAAAATACTATTTGGCAAGCATGTCACTAGTGTTTGTTATATTGCAAATATGATAAGATTTACAAATCTGAATTTCAAAAGTGTCCATATTCCTCTCCTTTTTTTTTTCTCCTACAGTTCCATTCGAAAGCCAGTCTGATATGCCAACCTACAACACCGCCTTTGAGGATGGATCTTGATCGGTACTCACTATCTTGATCTTGTACATTTCAAATTTCTTGTTTCTAGTAGGGAATTTATAGTTGAACTAGCTTGTACTGCTTCTGTCTTCCTTTTCTAGAAGTTCGATACCGATGAAAACATGGCAAGGATAGCTTTCGAGAGAATACCTCATCAAATCTAGAAGATATAGTGTTCGTTGCAAGTACTGCCTTGATTTTTGCAATGTTGCTCACGGTGGTTCGAAGAGGACATCTTCGAGTTCATTTAGGGTTGCAGCACTTTTAGTGTAAATCCCTATGCAAAAAATCGTCTCCGAGAAGGAGATTTGATCTCATTTTGGCTTAATTTGGTCTTCTTCAATTTTCAATCATATATAAATAATATATCAATGTATCAAGTGCATCAAGTAGTGTATCAACTATATATCAACAGTTTATCTAACGTATCAAGTGTGTATCACGTGTATCAAGTATATATCAATAGCGCATCAAGTGTATCACGTGTATCAAGTATATATCAATAGCACATCAAGTGTATATCAGTAATATATTAAGGTTACAAAGGATATCAAGTATATATCAGTAGTGTATCAAGTGTATCATGTGAGTTGAGTTTGTTTTTTTACCATTTTTAGAAAAATAAAAAATCTGGACTATGGACCCAATTTTTAAACTTATTTTGCCAAATCTACGAAAAGTCGTATATTAAATGGTTAGTGATACAGATTCTCAATCCCACTTGTTATGAAACTAAAAAACATGCATTTGCCAAATCTATATGTGAGTTTATTGAGTGATATCTTTGTTTGCTATTTCATTCCTTTCTTAACTTTGAGAGTTGATTTATGCTTTTGTTTTAATAAATAAAATATAATTTTATTTTAAATAATACTATGTAATAGGCAATTTAAAAGTTAAAATTGAGAAGGGTAGATGTTTTTTATTTTGTTTCGGAAATCTGAAGAAAAAAGTCGGAAAATCTTTCATTTCAGAATTTGCTACAACATTTAAAAGAAAAACAAATCTGTAAACCTCTTTAATAATAGATTATATATTTATTCAATAAATTTATAATGCAACTTGTAGCTTAAATGAAGTTTTTGTATAATTTGCTATTCATTTTTAGTTTACTATTTTCAAATTTTAGTCTAAATTTTTTTAAAAAATTCATGTATATTTTGAAAGATTTCACAAAATAGCCCAAAAACCAAATTTTTTTTTATCAATTACCTCTTCCTAAAAACTTTTATACTGCCCACTTTTTATCCATGAGAAATTTCAAAATTACCCCCAATTTTAAAAAGTCTTCAGATCGTTTGGTATCTGCAAGCCTCTATGAATACTTTAAAACGATAGGTTCTTTCATTTCCTTCATTTCCTTCCCAAAGCATTTCTCTTTGAAAAATTTTCTTTCAAATTTGCTCCCGTTTTCTCTCCGAACTTCAGCCGAGCACTCCTCGCAGGTTTCTTGTCGGTCGTCTCTACGCACTTGCCACCGTCGTCGTGATCTAAAAGGTATGGGACTCTTCTCCTTGAAACTCCACATGGGCAAAAGGTCAGTGGTAGAAAAATTTTTAGGAAGAGATCATTGGTAAAAAAGTTTTTGGTTTTTGGGTCATTTTGTGAAATTTTCCTGAATATTTGATAATCATGTGTTTGTATTTATTTAATATATATACATTTGGTACTTGTTCTATAAAAATGTAGAAAATAATAGTGGTATGTTAAAGGGAGAAAATATATAAATTGAATAGAGAAATAAGAGTGTTAAATAAAGTTTTTAGGTCCATTGTGATTTAAGATGATATCAAAGTAGGTGGTCTAGAGAGATCTTGTGTTCAAACCCTTTCAATTATATCCTATTTAATTAATATTGACTTCCACTCATTAAAAGAAAAAAAAATGTTACCTAAAAAAAATAAAGTTATTGACGGAGAAATTTTCGAGAGAGAGAAAATGTAGTAAGAAAATAAAGGTACAAAGTAAAAGGTATATGAAAAAAAGGTAAAAATAAGTTAGAGAGTGAAAAACTTTGAGACAAATATTAAAATTTAGAGAGTGAGAGCGAGAAATATTTGAAGCGATAGCAAAATTAAAGTAACAGTGAACAAAATTTAGAAAGACATCCGAAATAATTAGGATGAGTTGTAAAAAGATAGATAAAATCTAGGGTGCAACAAAATATTCTTTATTTTAAAAGGAAAAATTAAGAAGAAAGGATAAAAATCATGTGTTAGAGAAAATTTGGTGAGTCAAAATAGGAAAAAGATTTTTAAAATATAAATTTATTTTTAACTACTTTTTTATTAAAAGAAAAAAATGTGTACGATATAAAAACAGTCTAAAAACTAATGACTTAATTGATTATCAAACAACATTATTGTTGAAAAATCAAAAAATAAAAATAAGTTAAAACTTCATTAACTTAATGACATCTGTTGTTATATGTTTTATAATATTGAGTCTAAATCATTCCATTTTAGTAATAAAGAACAATTTATTAAAATAATGGAGAGAAAAAGTTATTTTAACATTTGTTTTGTTACAGTAAAATTCCTTATAATTTCTATAGTTATAGTAGTCGATTCTCCATTCCTCCAATGTTTTTATTAATCACATCTACTAGTCACCAACTTAGACGATCACCTCTAGTGATTAGCAATCACTCAAATTTGCCAACTTTAGCGAAGACCATTTCCGACGACCAATTTCGACGGTCACCTTCTATGGTGACTAGCTCTGATGACTACCTCTAATACCAATAACTCCATGACCAACTCCAGTGAAGACTGTGTCTAGTTCCCAACTTCAACGACGATCACCTTTGGCGACAACCTATACGACCAACTCTATTGATCACTCGAGCTAACTCCCGTGACGGTCACCTTTTGACCCCCAACTTTCCAAGTTTTTTTTTACCTAATTTTAATAATGGTATGATTTTGAGTATCCTAAACTTTTTTATTTGTTGATTACAAATATATGTTTTAAGTAGTCAGGCTATTCATTTGTGTGGTTGACAAAATATGATTTTCAAGACATTATTACTTGTATAAAGAAAAAATAGAAAAAAAAATCTAAAGCCAAACTAAAATAACCTGCATCTCAATACACATATTATTATAATCCAGACTAAAATAGTCTACACCCCAAACACAAATCTAATAACATTTGCAATTCAAATAGCGACTTTTATAATTTATAGACTATTATAAACTACATATAATAATAACTATCGACTATAATAATCAACTCAACGTCTCAAACAAGTCTTAAATCTAGAGAATGATATGTTTTTCCACTAGATATTTTATAGACAATTATATAATAGAATAATAAAACTAAAATCAAAAGTTTAATCATATGAGAGACAATGAGAAATTCCCTTCTTGTTTGACTTTACCAAATCCTTGATATCCTCACCTAACCCCTGTAGACAAAATATACAATTCAAATATTTATTAATAAGAATGTCTCTCCTTAATTGCTTCTCTATTAATTACTTAAATAATTTTATTTGCTGTTTTTTTTTTATTATTTAAAAATCCTTTGGGATTATAATGGGGTTTGAAGATTTGAGTGCCATATAAGACCACCTCTCTTTTCATTGACTTATGTCTACAATTCAAATAATTTGAAATTTTCATTTGGCAATTTTCAACCTCAAACAGAAAGGAAACTTTTTTTTCTTCCAACAAGATAATGATAAGAATACTAAAAAATTACCAAAAAGGTAGTGGGTTTCTGTCTTTTCATTGAATTTTTAAAATTAAATTGTAATTTTAGTTTTAATTTTAATTTTTCTCCATTTCCCCATCTAGTGGGGTTGACATGGATCTTGACTCTCTTTCATGAAACATTCTTGTGGTCATTATGTATCTATGTGTCCTTGGTCCCATCTCTAATGTCTTATAATCTTGCTATATTTGAAGACCATTTTGTATGTGAAAATTTAAATTTTAAATAAATAAAATTAAATTAAAAACTTCACATTTGATTATTAATTTTAAGTTAAATTACAATTTTGATTCTTTAAAAAAAAAAATAGGCACTACAGTTTTGAGAAAATTAGAATTGAGTCCATATAAGAATTATATAGAAAAATTTTATATTAAAGCTTAGAAATTATTTTAAGTTAAAATTAGAGTGATTAAATTCTAAGAAAAATAAGGAAAAAGTACTACAAGTCTAGCAAAATTGAAAACAATTTGTTTGTATAGCAAACTCAATTTTCAAAAATTCTAATATTACTAAATTGCCCCACTTTGACACATGCTATCAATGATGAACTCCA
This sequence comes from Benincasa hispida, assembly GCF_009727055.1. NCBI lineage: Eukaryota > Viridiplantae > Streptophyta > Magnoliopsida > Cucurbitales > Cucurbitaceae > Benincasa > Benincasa hispida. The sequence goes on from NC_052359.1 coordinate 16,240,670, forward strand.
ATCACAATGATAGAGTTTACTATAACTGGTAGACTCTTATCACTAATATATTTCTATGTGTGGATAGAAATACATTATTACTAGATTCTATCAATGATAGGAGTCTATCACTAATAAACTTTTGTTAGTCATAAACCTCAATCATGCACAATTTACATTAAATATTAATTATATTTTATATATGTTTAGTTTTCTTGAACAACAAGAAAAGAAATAGAGAACTTCTTAAATAGATAGAAGGATTGTTTGGTAGGCTAAAAATACGATATCTTATTATTGATAACATTCTCTTATTTTTTGTGATGGATCTTATCAATGATAGAGATTTTTATTAGTGGTAGACAAATATCATTGATAGAATCTATCACGGATAGAAATGATATGCATCTATCACTAATAGAAATAATATATTTCTATATATTAATGATAAAAGTCTATTAGTGATAGAAGTATATCACAAATACTTCAAATAAGGGTAAAATTGAAACTAATTAAAAATAAAATAAATTTGTCATTTTGTGTCGTATGTTTAAATTATATATTTACAATTAATTTGATTGATTTTGTCATTACTACAATTATTCTTTTTAAATTTCCACACAATCTGATTTTTAAGGGAAAACCATAAGAAATTTTTATTGTATAATAATAAATTATTATTTTCATTATATTTATATATTCTAACGATAGAAGTGGGAGGTGATATTCAACTACATGATGAATTATTTCTTTCTTCTCTCTTTTTCTTCCTTTTTATTTTCAAAATCATCCTTCAAAACGACTTGGACTAAATCATATTTTAACTCAGCACAAAGTTAAAAGATTTTTTTTAGTACAATAATTATAGAGTGGTAGGATTTGACCTTCGATTTCTTAAATCGAAGCACGTGCAAAATACCACTGAACTAAACTCAATTTAATAAGTTAAAACAATTAGTACTATGTGAATTAAGTTGAGTCTAGTATAGTCTTATCCCCAATCCAATTTTAATCACCTTTTTTCTAGTTTCTAAAACCATGAAATTCTATAGTGCAATAAATTTTTTGAAAAACTAAATTGATTAATGAAATTGATTACCATAATTAACAAACTAGTTGAAATTAGTTTAATTGAAATATGTAAGGTCTCGCTTGGTACACTTTGATTTCGGTTTTTTGTTTTTAAAAATTAAGCCCCTCTCAATTTCTTATAAGAGTTTGCATCTTTCTTATGTAAAAAAGAGTTGAATTATTCTTAACCACTAAAAAGAGAAACTACTTTTTGTTAGTTTTCAAAACTTGACTTCGTTTTTTAAAACATGTGAGTAAAAAATAGATAAAAAATCAAGAAATTTAGAGGTGGAAGGAGATTCATAGACTTAATTTTCAAAAAAAAAAAATAATAAAAAAAAATAGATGGTTATCAAACGACATTAACAAACACTAATTAATTATTTAGTTGGTCATTTTTTTTTCCTATTTCAATTGCATTCAAAAGTAGTTTATTGAAAAGCTATCTAATTTGGAGCTCAAAATGAGAATTTCAATTATCAAAACTTTGTACACAAATGAATTAGTATCTAGATGTTGAGGTGTGCCAAATGCCAAACAAACCCTAGTTTGTGGAGAATGAAACAAATGGGATATTTGGTGAGAAGATGGAAAATTAGGTGACTTCATATTTGCATCATTAGGCATGAACAAGAGATATATTAATTTATTTTTTAGGCCATCTTTATTATCATTTATTTCATTTTAAAATGCTTTTAAAGAATATATCTTATACAAAGCGAGAGGAAAATAAAAATAAAGAAAGAAAGAAAGAAAGAAGAGAGAAAAGAGGATATATAGTCTTTAGGAGCGTTTTGAGTTTTATTAATTTAAATGGTTTGATGATGGAAATATGAATAGGAAGAGATGAATGAATCTGATGGACCTACTTCCTTTTTTCTTCATTTGTCATCATTCATTCTCACTCTAATTTCACTCTCTCTCTCCCTTTTTTTTTTCATTCATATAGTTATTACAATTTACACTATGAAACACAGACGCGGATACAGTTACGAGATATGAATATGATAGGATATTGATTCATACGTTTTCTTTTTCTTAAGAAAAATCTAGGATATATATAAATTTAGCATACAGATTAATGACAGTAGTACAATATACAATACAAATACTAAAATACAATACATAAAGCAACATCTAAGATGTTGAAATAAAATAGTCGATAAAATGCAATAAAAAGGTCACTCGTATTAATTAGAGAAGAAGAAGAAGATTAGAGAGAGAACTATGAAGATAAACAAGAAACTTCTTTGTTGAGTTGTTGAAGATATTCAAGTGGATTATATTTTGGTAGACTTTCTGTGAACTTAAATGTGAAGATGAAGATTAGACAATTTTAGGGTTTGGTATTTTATTTATTTTTTTTCATTTTTAGTTTTGGACTCGAGTAGTGAGTTTTTTTAAATAGGTTAGTTTTAGATTAAGAAAAATTAAATGAGTTGCTTATCTTTTTTTTTAAAAAAAAATAAGCGTAAAAATAGATACATCAAATCGAGTGTCAGATACATATTTGAGAAATATGTGTCTAATACGGATTCTTTACCTCACATAAAGTATTTGTGCTTCATAGAATTTACATTATAGAGGGGAAAATAAATTTTCACATAAATTTTGTTTAATTTATAATGTTCTTGTTATTTGTTTGTTTGTTTGTTTTTTTATTTGAAAAAATAGATTTGTATATGATATGAGCTCACACATACATATCCAATTACTCTATTATTTTGAAGTTAATATCGAGAAGTTTTTGGAGAATGGAATATGATAACCTATATCGGGATTAATTTTAGATTTATGGTATTATGAGGAAAGAAAAAAAAAACAATCATTAAAAAATATTGTTGAATTGGACTGGAAACATAAATGCTGAATCGTGTTTAATTCAACCCAACATTGTTGAATTAACTATTATTGTTGAACAATAATTAACATTTTTTTTTTTTTTTTACATTAGCATGTACGGTTTCTCAAGAGAAAAATATTATTTAGTTTTTAGATTTTGGATCTCCTTCTATTTAGTCTCTAAATTTCAAAATATTACAATTTTATTCTTGACATTTGAATTATGTTTCAAATTAGTCCCTATATTTTAAAATTTACACTTTTAATTAGGGGTGTTAAAAAAATCCGATGACTAGAAAAATCAAATCAACTCAATCCAATCCGTACGGTTTGGATTGGATTATTAATTCATTTAGTTTGGGTTGAGTTCAAATAATTGAAAACTTTATGGGTTGGGCTGGTTCATGGGTTCATAGAAAATAACCCGAACCAACCCGAACTAACCCAAATTTTTTATTAATATTAAAAAGTATGCTTTTTTACTTCCAATACTAGGGGTATTTGTGGGTTGGGTCGGGTCGGGTCTAAAAAGTTCTCCAATCCAACTCAATTATTCAGTTTGTTAATTTCTTCAACCCAAATAACCCTTATTTAAAAAATGAATCCAACCAAACCCAACCATAAAATATTTTGGTTTGTTTTGATTCGGATTAATCGAGTTATTTATTTAAATTTATGTTCTAAAAAGAAGTAAGATGTTAATACGAAAAATTTTGATTTAATTATTTTCATATACTGAATTAAGATTTAAACATAATTTCAATTTATATAATGAATTTTTCTTTCCAAAGTGCTAAAAAACTACTTTTAGGATTTATTGGAGAATAAATTATCTAAAAAATAAAACTTAAATAAATATATGTATATTTAATTGTATCATAAGTTATATATATATATATCAAAGTTAACAAAAAGTTCGAATTGGTTCTGATTGGTTTGGGTTATTTTAGGTGAACCCATGAACCAATCCAACTCACAAAATTTTCATTTTTTTGAATCAAATTAAACTCAAATGAGTTGATAACCAAACACAAACCACATGGGTTGGGTTGGGTTGATCCGTTTTTTCGGGTCATTGGATTTTTTGAATACCCCTATCTAATACAATTATATATACATATATTTATTTTAATTTTACTTAATTTCATGACTTTTTAAAGATTATTTATTATCCACTAATTGTTTAAAATAACTTTTTAACACTCTGGAAATAAGTTTTTAATAATATAATTAAATTGATTTGCTAATCTTATTTCAATAAGTGAAAATAATTAAACAAAATTCTTTTACATATTAACATGTTACTTCTTTTTAAAACAAAAATTTAAACAATGACCCGATTAACCCGAACCAACACAACCCAAATATTTTATGGTTAGATTTGGTTGAGTTTATTATTTAATAAGAATTGTTTGGGTTGAAGAAATTTACAACCCGAATTATTGAGTTGAGTCTAAAAGATGCTTCAACTCAATCCAACCCAACCCACGTACACCCCTACTTTTAACCTTAGTTTATCACTAAATATTTAATTTTTGTTTTTAGTGTTTAAGTATGTTAATAAATTAAAAATAATTATAATAATTATAATGAATTAAGTTTCACTATTTTTTGTCACTTTTAAAATTAAATTTAAAATTAAATTTAAAATTTCACTTCATAACTATCTAAAATTAATTAAGAGACCTTAATAGTAATGATTGAAAGTGAGTAGTTAATGAAAAATTGATATTAAAAATGTAAAATCTTGAAACTCATGGACTAAATTGAAACAGAACTCAAATTTCAAGAGGAAAATTAAAGTGTTTTAAAATTTAGGAACTAAATTGAAACAAAACTCAAAATTTAAAGATTAAATGTATAACCTTTTGAAGATAGGAACCAAATAGAAACTAAGTCCCAATCTAGGAAGTAAAAAGATATTTCTCTCTCTTTTTTTTTTTTTATAAATGAAAGGAAAAATGTAGAAATGATGTAATGTTCCTTGTTTCCGATTTATAGTATTTATTTGAGAAAATAGATTATTTGCAACAATTTCTCTTTTTGTTTCTATTTTTTAGGAAATGTAAGAAATAGTTTTAACGGTCTCATTTATTATATTTATTTTCTTTTAAAAAAACTCATTTTTGGTAATTATTTATTCCTGTCTTAAAAGAAATATATTATTTGTCTTTAATAATCATTTCTTTTGCCCTCTTCACTCAAATTTTAGATTAAAACTTAATTTTACATGGAAAATATAAAAATAAAAATTTTAAAACTATTGTTATATTATGTCTATTTTAAGAAACAACAGCTAAAATTTGACAAATATTTCGAATTGGATCTAATAATTAATTTAAGTATATATCGAGTATAATCATAAAAAATTTTAGTTAAATTATATATTCATTATATATATGCAATCTTTTGTAATGTTATACTACTATAACTAATTTATGTAATATATGTCAATAGTCTTCAAACTTTGATTTTGATTTTTAATTGTTCTTGAAGTTTGAAAATAGTTTTTAAAGAACTTTTAAGTAGAGTACTATTAGTTGATATATTAGAAGATGATGTTGGTTCCTAAAATAGTATCGAAATTTGCCTTCAAACTATATTTTCCAGATCCTTCCCTAATTTTTTTCTTTATTTCTCAAGACGTGAAAGTAATAATTAGATATGGAAAGAAAGAAATTGGCATTAGTTTTTAAAATATTATTATATGAGGAAATTATTACGCATGAAGATGCTTTTATTAAAAAAGAATATAAACAAACGAGATATTTATGCTCGTATATTTTACATGTATGGGTTGGCTTTGTTCTTCCTCGGTTAGACTTTGGGCTATAGAAATCCTGATCTTGGGCTAAGTCCACATACCCGAAACCATTCCAAAGCTCACATCTATAAACAAATGAAACTAGGCCCAATGGGCCAAATTTGGATCCAAATTCTTGATTTTATTTGGGACAATCTAGCACAAAATATAAACAAATCTAGCCGGATCTAAATTATTTATAAATATGGCACAATTTTAATTTCTATTTGTATCAATAACTAAATTACTACAAAACTGGGCTTTCATGTCGGTTTAAAACTGACATTATAGGGGTACAATATCGGTTGAAAACCAACATCGAAAATCGTATTATAAAAGGTCACTGTCAGTTTTCTTTGATGTCGGTTTTAAACCAACATTATAGCTGACTAAAATTTCAATGCCAATATTCTTCAATGTCGATTGAAAACTGACGTTGTACACCATCTTCAATGTCAGTTCAACTGACATTGTACACCATCTTCTATTTCGGTTTTTTACCAAATTTTTTCAATAATTATTCGATATCTTTTGATGGCTTGTTTTCTAATATATCCAATCCATTTTTAATGTCGATCAAAGAGTTAAAAACCAACATTAAATGTCTTGTTTTGTGTCATAAAATGTCTGTCATCATATTTTATTAAGAAATATATATATATATAAAAATTTGTTTGTAATAATATAGTAATAAGCCAACAATATTTCTCTTCTACCTATAAATGCACAGAACCCAAACCTAAAATATAACAATAGACACTTCCATAGAACTACAATAAAGAACACTTCTATAGTAGATAATAATTTGTCCATCCATAAATAACAATTAGTACTTCCGATTCATTTTATAAGTACTTATCAAATATCAATAAACACACTAACCAACACTTTTATATCGATAACACACTTCTATAGAACTATAATTAAATTATTATATCCAACACTCATATGGAACCACCTGCCCCTCCAAAACTACAATTAGGAATACCAAACATTTCTATAATATTAATAATCATTTGTTCCTTCACAAACATCAATTACTACTTCTATGAGTACTTACACAAAATACCCATAAACAAAAAAAGTATATACAAATCTTTCAACAAAAGGATCATGGTTAGATATAATTTCTCAATCCACAAACAATGATTAGTACTTTCGATTCATTCTAGATTTGCATATTTTACTCAAAACTCGTCAAGATTCATTCTAAACTAGCATTTACATTCTATTAAGACAAAAAAAAAAAAAAAATTAATAAATAATAAGTGCAGCCTTACACAAATTGGCCAATAAAACTTGAAAACATCAATTTCTTTTCTTCGAAACATTCTTTCAAATCTTGGAATTGGGAAGAAATACAACATGACTTTTGTTAGGACATTCTTAACCCCTTCCTTTAAATTTTTGCAAAGCTTCCATCTTGACGTACCACAAATGGGGCATACATTTGTATCAGAGAGTTCTTTTCTAAACAAACAACAATTATTGCTGTTGAGATTGACGCTCTAAATCTCGTAGGTTCCTATAGTTTGTAAACATTATTATACAAACTCATTATGTTTTTAATAAAATATATGATATTTTATTCATTGTTTATAAAATATGTGATATTTTAGTTGCATTAACCACAAACCAATAAACTATCATCCAAGATTATCTTTGTAACTTAAACATGTATGTAGAGACGTACGGGTAGATCATGTTTAAGTGATAACCTAAATGGTCTGTAGTAGATGCATAATGCTAGGTACCTTATCCTGTTGACATTACGAGTATGATCCGCTTTGTAGGTGTTACAATTATTGTAAAGTGCTACAAATGATCTGATCCTTAACATTCATGTATAGACATGTGAGTGGGGATATTCTATATAAAAGATTTTGTATAAGACCGGACCACGAAATGTTTAGTCTCATTATATAATGCCTTTCATAATAGCGACTTACATTTCACCAGGATGACCATAGGTAACATGACCTGAATCTTGAGGGCGGTCCTTTGATTTGTATGGGTGAGAGTTGCCAGATTGCAGATTCAACAAGCCTACCATTTTGGAGATTCGTCTGATTGAGGAACTGGAAAAATAGCTACACAAGATGGAATTCACTCATTCCCCGAGGAAGGGATAAATAGATAAATTGCTCCCTTAAGGGCTGATTCCGGGTCTTGAACAATGTTGCACCACATCCTCTTTTGGCCCAAGAGGGGTTTAGTCATAGTTGGACTATGATTTATTGTTCATTAGAGGGATCAATGGTATTTAAGGAGTTAAATGTAACTACAGGGGAAAAACGATAATTTGGCATACTGTACTTACGACAATTTGTGAAGGGTCACCATACTGTTGATTGGTTATATCCAATGGACACAGAAATATATCTGTAGTACGAAGAGTGCAGTTGTTGGTCTTTAGTTGAGTGTCCGACAGTTAACGGATGGTAAATAATGTAATTAAAGAGTTTAATTAATTATTCATGTATTGTTGAGGTTTCAAGCTACAGGTCCATGAGGTTCCCTTGGTAGCTCAATAGGATTAATTGTGAATCAGTTTTTTGATTAATTTAAATTATTCAAATTAATAGACAGATTTAATTATATTGATATAATTAAGTTGTTTCAATTATATGTGATATAATTGAATGTATTTGATACATTATAGCTTAATGGGAGGAAATAAATATTTGAATGAGATTCAAATATAGTTTCTAGGAATTGGATTCATAGTTGTTAAATTTAATATAAATGAGATTTATATTAAATGCCATAGAAAAGTGAAAAGAAACTATAACTTATATTGTATGTGATACAATATTAAAACTATAGGTTTATATATTATATTTGATATAACATATAATTTAATATATATATATATATATATATATATATATAATATATATATATATATATATATATATATAATATGATAAGTTAGTTATCATAATTTATATTTGTAGTATTATTATTATTTTAATAATAAGGAAGGGAGTTACAACTCCCTTCTCATTCTTTTTTCTCGATTATTTTTGACAAGAAGAATAAAATAAAATTTTTCTTCTTCTTCTTTATTGGTTAATCAATTTTGAGAATGTGAGAAAACAATAGAAGAGTTCTGTGTGTTTTGAGTTTTTGAGAGAGTTCTCAATCTTCCTCCCCTACATTAAGTTTTCCCTCAATCAAAATAGTCAGAGCCCACCACTCCTGGGTTTTCACCCTGAGAATACCAAGGTAACATTCGTGGTAATGTTCGAGGTTCATGTTGAAGAAAGTCTTCAAGTTGTTCGTGAACGGTTCGAGGGAAAAATGTGAAGAAATGTCTTCAAAGGTGAGGTTTCTTGAAACGCTTTCTAAAGCATGCCGTAATTTAGATTTAAATGCATATCTTGTTTATTGTTTACTGTAAACTTTGTATTCAATGAAAATGAAATTTGGTCGATCCGCTTTCGCTCAAGGTTCTCTCCTTTTAGAGTTCCTTCAGTTTCTATGTGCATAAATCTTCTCGTACTTCATTCCAAGAGTACACAATTTTTATTTATTTATTATTATTTTTTGCCTGATAAGTAGAAGTTGGAATTTCATTAGGACTAGATAAGATGTCATGAATTAATTCCAACTACTTAGTGAAACTTTTATTGCTTCATCCAAATTTAGCTTTCAAATTATATAACTTTACCAATTTAGATATTTCGGTAAAAGTTTTACAATTTGGATACAATTAATGGTTTCTTGACATCATCTAGTAATTCTTGAATTATCGGATTTATCCTCAAAATAGATGTGTTCAACCTCAAACTTTCCAATTGTGTCATAAACATCAGCATTATCGTCATCAACTTCTTCTCTCTCACTAGTAGACACATTTTCATTGTTTCTCTTAATCGGTAATGATTCACCGTGAAAAATCCATATTTGATAACTTTGATCTATGCCATTAAAAAATAATTGATCTCTTATTTTTAGAGTCTTTGCATTATGCACTTCAAAAAAGGACAACTCATGACATTCAACATATTTGAATGTTGTCGACCATTTTTAATAAATATCTTGACCCCTAAACCATGCTCAGTTGACATTCTATTCTTTTTCATTCATGACTTATCCATAATTGTACAATATGCAACTTAATCTATAAAATAGGCAAACAATAACAAGGAAAAATTAGGTAACCTTAAACTTTTGAACTTAACAATAATCAACATTAAGACCTAATATCAACATGAGACAAACACAAAAGAGCACAAATAAAATATTTTCAAGACCAAAATATAAACCAAGAAAATGTTCTATAAGCACATTAACCACCAAACAAAAAGATGAAAGCAAGACCATCAGATAAGTTCATACTCTTGAACTAATTTTCATTTCAACACTTCAAAATCATATGAACCATGCTCAACAACAATACCTAAATTTGATTATATTAAATTTTGAGATAAACTCAAAAGAACAAATAAAATAGACTAATATATATATATTTTTTCAGAAAAAAAGTTCAAATATACACTTGAACCACACCAAACAAGACTATCAAATAAGCACATATTCTTGAACTAATTTCATTCCAACATTTCAAAATCTCAAGAAGCTTAATTATTGGAATAAAAAAAATGAATGAAATAACTTTAAGTTACAAAATTGAAAATAAATATGAAAAGAAAATTTTACTTTTGGAGTAAGCAAACAATTGAAACAACTCACACAAAAATTGTGAATAGCTTCACTTAACCTACAAGCTTGAACGGATTTGACCCGGAGCTCGAAGATTAGAATATATTTGAAAAATGAACTTGCACGGCCAGATCTAAACATTCATGAGTAGATTGGGAAAATAGACGACTAGATCTGAAAAACCCATGACTAGATCTGCAGATCTAATGGCAGTGACGAGTTGAACGGTGAAAGTAAAAAGTGGTGACGAGGTGAATGGAAAATGGTGATGATGACGGTGACGAATGGTGGCAACGACGAGTTGACGAGCTGAATGGAGTCCACAACACCTCTAGGAACAAATCTACACCTCCACGACACCTCTAGGAACGGAGATCTTTACCTCCACGAACGGAGTTGACGATAACAATGACGACGACGGACTGGTGAATGAAACTGGCGACGGTGAGATCTACACTCCATGAAGATTTGGTCAAGAATGGAAGAGGTTTGGAGGAGAGGAAGTGAGAAAGAAGAGAGAAGAAAGAAGAAAGATAGAGAAATGAAAGAGAAGAAATTTTTAACTAAAAGGAAAAAAATAAATGGGTATCTACAATGTTATTTTTAAACTGACATTATAGCCTAATTAAAATATATCTTTAATGTTGATTTAAAACTGACATTAAAGATCTGTTTTTTCTTTTAAAACTAACACATTATACGTCCATTTTTAGTTTTTCCAATAGACATTAAAACTCAAATTTCTTATAGTGCTATCAGAAATACATCACTAATAGACACATCAATGATAGAGGTTTATCATTGATGGACCTATCTAATAGATCTATCACTAATGGAGGTCTATTAAGGATAATTATAATTGATTGAGGTTTATCATTAATTGTTGACATGCTCATTTGCTATTATGTTTGTTACTAATATATCATATAAATAGAATAAATATATGGTATATAATAATCATATTATTTTACTTCATTTACTAATGAGTGATTTCTTGTATGTTTTCTTTTTGGTTTATTATAGACGTACATCATCAATCAAATAGAAATACTATATCAATTATATTTAACTTTTTTCCTTTTTAATTATTTGCATGTTCATTTTTTATTACATCTATCGCTAATATATCGTAACAAAAATAAAATAAAATAAAATAAAATAAAAATCGTATATCAGTGGTATTTGAAACTCCTTTCTTTCTTTGATTGTTTGATGCTCATGTGTTATGAGGTGTATATTTGATTTAGCGTATCAATAAAGTAAAAAAAAAATGATATGTCATATACCAAGAAATACAATTATTTACAACTTCATGTATTATTAGGTCTATCATTGATATGTCATATACCAAGAAATACAAACAAAAAAAATTATATTAATAATATTTATACGTTATTTAGCATTAATTATTTACATGTTATATATCGTTAATAGCTATCAATAAAATAAACAATTATAAGTAATATTCAACGTAGTTTTTTACCATCATTGTTAACTTAGTTTTTACCATCATTGTTTATATGCTTATTTGTCATTATAGTTATTACTTATATGTCTTATCAATATGGGAAAAATGATACAGTGAAAACATTTAACTTTCATTTTCAAATTGTGATAGTCAACGTTCTTATTTATTACTAGTCTTTTATCACATGCAATGCATTTATAATTTAATACTAATATGCGTTTTTGAATGATTTGAATAAAATATTATTTAATAAATTTAATTTTAAAATTAGTTAGATTAATTTTATATATTCTTACCATATATTAATATTTATTTAGTAATATGTTATAGCTAATGTGAATATAATTTTAATCAAACTAGTTCAATAACTACTTTCATATTAATTTATTAACTAAAATTTTTAATTTTTTAAGTACATATTGAATATATGTAGGAAGATCTCATTTTTAAATTTCTAATTTGAACCCACAAAAATAAGTTTATTATTTAATTTTCAAATAAAAGATCCACTTTTTATTTATTTTTATTTTTTTAATAATGCATTATTGTTTAACAAATTTATTGCTACATTTGATGCACAACATGTGTTTTTACTTTATTTTATATCATAATAAGAAATTGTAGTTTTATTTATTATAAATCACTGCATATCATAAATTTGATAAACTTAATTTATTATTAATAAATCATCCCTGTAAAAATATAATATTTACAAATCATCATCATTAGCACCAAAAAGTAAAAAATTTAAAATGTACATATATCTAGAGTTATTTTTTGGTTTATATATAAATAATTATGAAAACAATTTTATAATGATAGAACAACATCTAGATTATGTTTTTAATTTGTGAAATCTTATATTTATTTTGTAATTAAAGTCTTTAAGTATTTTCTTAATTACTATTATCATATGATTTCATGTTTTTAATTTTATTAAAATAGAACTTTCAAATTGTTGTAAATTAATGCAATAGATAAATTTAGAGTTAATGAAATTTAAAAGATTGCAACTTTATTCCAAAATTTTCATATTCCAATCATTAAATATAATTAGATGAACAAGCTAAGTTAATCATTAATCTCTTATAGCTTTTCACGTTCCATTTATTTAATCTTCATGTATTTATTGAAATAACATTAATTATCTCATAAATCTCATTTATTTAAAATTTAGTTTACATTTTTTTATTTAAGCCTAAAATCCAAAATTTTGATTCAACACGTGCAAATATCTTGAGATTCTTAGGAGATTACAAAATCTTCAGGAACAATAAATTCATATAACAAAAATGAAGAAAGAAGGAATCTTAGGTGTTGATAAAAATGTTGAAGAAAGCCCTTTTTATAGTAGTAGAAGGTGATAGTTACAAAACAATTTGAATTCTTTAACTTTTTAAATTCTATTAATTAAAGGGAAGATAATTTTTAAGTTGGAAAGACTCCTAACGTTCTGTCATTTAAGTTTTCATAACTTACTATTGGTAATTAAGGATTAATGAATTAATTTAACAAGTTATAATTGATTGTTAATCACATTTGTTGTAAATAAGTAGAATAAAGAAGGAGCAAAATATCCAAAAAAAAAAAAAAAAAAAACCTTTTTTTAGTACAACAGAGGTATGGGGACTTGAACCACAGATCTTCTTGGTCACTAACACTTCCATATGTCAATTGAACTATGCTCCGTTGGAAAATCAGTGTTAACTTAATATTACTAACAAAATAATTGATAACAAATATCAATTGATGTAGTCTAAATGATAAAAGGAGACAAATCTCCAATAATAAAATCAAAGTTATTAGTATGAATCAAAAGATGCAGTACAAGAAGACAATCTCTATTTGCAGAGATTTGGAATGCAAACTAATCATAATCTTAATTAATAAAAAAAATTAATCCTAATCCTAATAAACCAAGGAAACTAATTCTAATTCTAATTAATCATGAAAACTAATCTCAATCCTAATCAATTAAGGATTTGGCCATAATATCCTAATTTACCCTAATTCTACTACGTCATTATTCTAGCTCTCCCAAAAAAGAACTTGTCCTCGAGTTTTAAAAAGAAAAAGATTACAAAAAATAAAATAAAATAAAAAGAAGCAACATTGACATCAACATATGTTGAAAAATGTAAATAAATTCATCTTCCAAGTCAATTGAATGTAGATAATAGTGTAGCTTGAGGGGAAAAAATGTCCAATCGAACAAGTTGTTATCAATAAAACAATTTTTAGCAAAGGGAAAATGTGTTGGGATTGGTGTCCGAAATCTCTTATATTCTCGTAGTTTGAACCTCTGTAAACCAGTTGTTATCAATAAAATAATTGTTATTTTATGTGCATTTACTCAATCTAATAAACGAAGATCCTAGGTTATTTTATGTAACTTAAACATATATGTGGAGACATATAGGTGTGTCATGTTTAAGTAATGACCTAAATAGTCTGTAGTAGATGAATAAAGTTGAGTACCTTATCCTGGTGACACTACGGATACGACATGCTTTATAGTTGTTACAAGTGTTACTAAGTGCTAGAAGCACTACAACAAATATTACATTCAATAGAATTTTAGGATAGCTTTTACTAGAAAATGCTATAAAAAGAATTAAGAAAAAAAGTGAAAACCAGGAAAGGTGAAAAAAAGGCGCGTGATCATGTACAAAAAGAGGAAAAAATTAGCACTTTTCACAGAGTATTTCTTTTTACCCTAGACATTTAATTCATCTTCTCAATTTTCTTTTTCAAACTTCTTTGCTCATCTTCCATTCTCCTTTGATTTGCGACTCCATCTTCAACTTCTCCTTCAATTTGTAGCTTCCATCTTCGACTTCTCCTTCAATTTACAACTTCATCTCCCACTTCTCCTTCGATTTACAGCTCTATCTTCGACTTCTTCTTGGATTTGTGCTTTATCTTCGACTTCTCCCTCGATATGTTGCTCCATCTTTGACTTCTCCTTCGATTTTCGACTCCATCTCCGCCTTAGAGGTCTAGCATATGCAAATGTTTACAAAACCTCTGATAAGGGCAACAACCCTCAAACTATCTCCATAATGGTATGATATTGTCCACTTTGGGCCTAAACCCTTGTGGCTTTGTTTTTGGTTTCATCCCAAAAGGCCTTTTACCAATGGAGATAGTCACCCTCACTTATATACCCATGAACCAATGTGGGACTTTGGTCACATTCCCAACAATCCTCCCCTCGAACAAAGGACCACTGAGCCTCCCCTCAAACAGTCATCCATCCGTCTAACTCATATCTAGGGTAACTCCTTTTCACCCGAGCATACCACCTATTCAATAGAGTTCAATCACGGATCATACCATGACTACTTCCAAGGCTCCATTATACATCTTTGTTCAGCACCGAGGATTCTACCGAGCATGGTTAATTCAGAAGCATGGTTCTGATACCACTTGATAGAAAAAAATGGAGAGAACTAGTAAAAGAGAGGAAGTGATATAAAACTCTACTTGAATTTCATTCCAATTAGGCCTTATATAGGCTCAAAGTACACCATAAACAACAAACTAACAACCTAAAACAAATAACACAAGACTAGCACAAAGAATAGCAACCCTAAAGACTAGCAACAAGAAACTAAATATAATCAATTCTATTTTTAACAAACTCAAGTTTAATTTGAGAGGATCAAGCACGGGAAGAAATTGAGTTCCAATGGTAAGAAAAGTCTCCCTTTTTCTATTTTGCCTTTTTTAATTGGGGGTTCAAGGTTATTCTGTAAATTTTAGATTTTTTCCATCCATTAGAGTTTTAACTGAAAAGGATTTCAGCAATAATGACTTAAAAAGCTAGAAGAAAAAAAATAATAAACATTAGTTGGAACTTGTGCAGAGCTTGTGTGGTTCATTCTTGAGAAAGCGACGATAGGAAAAATGTAAAGAACTCAATTGTTTTGGTTTGGTGTTGGATTTACAACGACACCTGCTTCCATTTTGCAATTTGTCTTGCAAGATATATTGGCCCATCGATGTGCTCTTTCATTTGATATGGAGTGAAATTTTGACACCCTGGAAGCTAGAATCTAGAATCTTGAGTCATGTGGAGACATAAACGGTCTGTAGTAAATGGATAAGGCTGAATACCTTATCCTGGTGACATTACGGATACGACCTACTTTGTAGTTGTTACAACTGTTGTAAAGTACTACAAATGATCTGATCTTGATCATTTATGTGGAGACATGTGAGTTGGGATATCCTATACATAGAGTTTGTATAAGACCAAACCACGAAATGAATAGTCTTTCTTTATAACACCGTTACTATAAGAGACTTACATTATACGACCTACTTTATCCTGTACAGGATGACCATAGTTGACTTGATCTGAATCCTGAGTGAGTTGTGAACTCTTGCCTATGACAGTGGTTCTTTGATTTGCATGGGTGAGAGTGGCCAGTTTCGCTGGGTTAATATGCCTACCATTTTGGGATTCGTTTAATTGGAGAGTTAGAAATGTAGCAAATCCATTCATTCCCTATTGTTAGGGTAAGTAGAGATATTGCTCCCTTAAGGGCTGATTTTAAGGCTTGAACAATGTGGCACCACACCCTCTCTTGATTAGAGAGGGGTTCAGTTATAGTTGGAGTATAACTAATTATTCATTAGAGGGATCAGTGGTATATAAGGAGTTAAAGGTAACTACAAGGGCAAAATGATAATTTTTGTCCAGCTGTACTTATGAGAAATTTGTGAAGGGTCGATGCACTGTTGATGGGTTATATCCAATGGATAGAGAAATATATCTACAGTGCGAAGAGTGCAGTTGTCGGTTTTTAGTGGAGTGACAGACAGTTAATGGAAGTCGATTAATTTAATTAAAAAGTTCAATTAATTAATCAAATACCCTTGGAGCTTCAATCTATAGGTCCATAAGGTCCCCTCATTAGCACAATTAGGATTAATGAGAATCAAATTAATTTTGAATTAGTTTGAATTGTTTAAATTAATTAAAAGGAATTAATTATATAAGATATAATATATATAATGTATATGATAATAAGATAAACTTTTAGTGAGGGAAATAAATATTTGAATCATATTCAAATATTAATTATATGAATATAATTCATATAAGATATAATTAATATAATGTATGTGATACATTATATTATAAAGTTTTATGGGAGAAAGAAATATTTAAATATGATTTAAATATTAATTATATGAATATGATTCATATAAAAACTATAGATTAAAATTAATAATATGAATGTGATTCATATTAATTCTATAAAGTTTTATGAGACATTAATAAACTATAGATTATACGTTATATGTGATATAACATATAGTTTTATTAATATATAATAAAGTTATTTACTATCTATTTTATCTAAATGTTAAATAATTTGAGAGGAAGTTATTTTGTTATAACTTCCCCATTAATCTCTCAACCCCGCCTCTCTAAACATGATAGTTGGTTCATATTTACATAGAGAGATAGGGAATTGATCTTCGACCTCCTATGGCTCTCCTTGTGTGTTGCTCTGTAAAAAAATGGTTTACGATGATTTTTCTCTAGCAATCATCTATTCCCTTTCTCCTAAAACTAATCAAAGCGAGCCCACAACTCCACTTTGATTCTCATCCTAGAGAATAACGAGGAAGTCCTCATAGTGATACCCAAAAGAGTTCCAATTTCATTGGTTTTGGGAAGGATTGATCTTGAGGCGAACAAAGAGAAAACGTGAAGAGTAATTGTCTACTAGGGTAAGTATCAATCCTTTTCCTTTTGTCCTCTCAAGCAAGTTGTATAGATTGTGTTTCTCTTGTAAAATAGGTTCACATGTTCTTCTTTGTATTTTCTGTCTTGTTTCAAATGGAAATTGAAATCATACGACGTTTACGCACTTCCACTTCCAATTCCTGAAATTGGTATCAAAATCATATCGTACGATTTTAATTTTTTAATTTGTTTCGAAAATCAAAGAGGTGGAATTTTTGTTTTGCATTATGAATGTATTGGAATGATTTTTCATTTTTAAATGTGGTTTGCAATTGGGTATTTTCGTGTCTTGACACCTTAGTTTTATTGTTTTAATAGTGATTAAATTTGTAAAGGGCCCATTGTTTTTGGACTTTATTATTGCTATCGAGTTTGTAAAGTCCAGGTCTCGAGTTTTACCAGAATTGCTGATGAATGCAAATTCAAAGCAAACTTGTGCATTTTGTGATTTAGCGCTCCGATGCGGAGCCGAAAGAAGATTTTTCATAGGGTCACGACACTAGGGTACACCATCGTGATGCTCCGAGGCTGAGGCACATGCAGCAATTCTGTTCATGAGGTCATGAGTTCGAGCCTTTTCTTCCATTTTTTGGTAGTTTTTCCCTTGTAGTATTGCATTTTTTAATTAATTAGATTAATATAAACTAGTTATATTAATTTAACTAATTTTAAAGTACCAAAATTCGATCCAATTTGCCGTTTAATTTAATTTTTGCATTTGATGTATGGTTAAATTAAATATTTGTCATATTGTATGCCATATAGTATAAAATCCTACTTTAGGATAAACATTATTCATGCATCATATTTAATATAAGCGTTATATTATGTAGTTGTATGAATTATCAGTGATAGCTCGTAGAAATATAAGCTATTGTAGCCTTTTACTTAGAATTATGAGGGCTAATAAGCAGAATATGCGTCGATAAAACTAAGAATTCATGTGAAAAGTCAGCTTGCGTCAATCAGCACCAAAAATCCTCACTAACCCTATACCATGCGTTACTCCAGGTCAAAGTGTCCATTTTTGTAAATATTACAGGAATTGATCGCATGCATCGATCCCAGACCGCTGATAACGGGTAGAAATGCACGTTATTATAGCACAAATAAGTAAAACGAGCGATGGTAAAAATATACAAAATCATGTCCAAAAGTGTTAAACTGGGAAAATTGTGATCACATGCGCTCATCACATAAAAACAGCTAATTTACTTATTTTGTGTAGGAAAAATGCGTCGGCACAAGTAAAATTGTGATCCAAGAAATTAGGTATCCGCATGCACTGAAAGATTGCGAGCGCAAAGTCATATGATCATATGCGATCGTGAGAAGTTGCTCAAGAAGGTGGCCACATAAAGACGACGCATCAAGGTGAAAGCATAATAAATAATGATGGACGGAAAGCTGATGACGATCGAATCCGAATTTAGTTGACAAGTCACTAATGACACACTGTAGCAAGTACACTCAACTTTCGGTGACCATTAATAGCCGCATCAGAGTAGGAGATTTAATGACCGCCCATCATTGTAATCATTAGGGAGAAAAGCTTTTTCACCTTGAGTTCTATAAATACCGAAGGCCACCATCGTTAAAGAAGTTCGCCATATAGAGTAGAGATCATATACAAGATAGTTAGCCATTAGTCTGTTCATAGTTATACTTAGAAGATGGAAACGGGCGAAGAGAAGAAGATGCCGAGAGATCACTCCCGGACAGCTCAAAAGACTGTCAGGAAGTGCTACAAAAGGAGAAAGGGCCAACACTTGCGGAAGCAAGGATATTAATCTGAGTAGAGTTAGAATGAAAAGACAGTGTAAAAGGCCACGGGAAGGAAGACATTGCTACTGGGCTTCTTATCTCTATATTCTATTGTTATTCTGTATTCTGCATTCTATAGACAATGGAAATCTCATTTTAACTTGTGTTCAATCTCTTCATACTTCGCATGAGTAGCTAAGTTTCCGAATGGGTTGAGAGGTACTTAGCTAGCATGACCTAAGATCTTCACTTTATGCGATCATCTGGTCTTATGTATGCGTCATTCATCCTTTAGAGATGCTCGAGAGAGTGGTCTAAAGATAGAATCTAGGCTTGGAAAAGTCAGATTAGAACCGTATAAGCAAGAGATAGAAACTTAGGAATAAGATCTGTTGTTATTAACACATTGCATGCACCCTAGAGATAGGATATGATAGTATGCAGTCACCTTGTGTATGTGTGCATCATTCATCATCACATAGATAAGAATAGAGGCTTAGACATAAGTCCTATCGACATTATCGTATACATCACATGCATTGGGAGATGACATGCTGTTGTGTAGGTGTAGCATGATCACATAACTTGAACGCAATCTTAGGAAATGTTAGCTAAATTCCTTCTCAACCCGTTCATTGTATACTCATTGTAATTCTCGATTTCATCAACTCCTCACTTGAAACTGTCGCATAGGAAATATACTCAAACAAAACACCATCCAACTTATTTGTTTTTGCCACCACAAAGGAATCAAATTTACTATCGCATAGTAACTCAGTAGTCCCAGTAGAAACATAGGTAATCTGTCTCATCTCCTTAACTTCTTGAGGTGTCTTAGGACATTGATCCTTAGACAATACGGTTCCTTTGAAGAACTTTTCTTTGAACAATAGTTATACATAACGAGTAAATATAGCATGCTACAAAGGTAAGTGTTCGACCCTAGACTTACCAGGAAACCTAGTGAGATTTATACTTGGATCTTAATAGGAAAACTTGCATGTGCAACACATAACAAATCACCGCAATTTCATACCATTATTGCATCACATTTACAACGCATCAACCGTCGCAAGGTTGACCGCATGAGTTGTCATTAAGATTAGTTCTCCACATGGAATGTTGCGTCCAACAAAAGGGATAATCGTGATAGAAGTCTGCTCGCAAGGTAGATGGAATGCGTTGACACCTCAGGAGAAACAAGCATGAATGCATACCTTGGGAGTATCAACAAGATAAGATGATGTTGACATTGCCCATATCGCGATAAAGGTAGTAGTAAGGTAGAATGCAATCATTAACACTGTCGGCGTTTAAGCTCTATAAATAGCGCCTTGGACCTTCACTTAAAGGCATCTGAGCTTTTGTCTTAAGGCCGATGCTTGCAATCACAGATGAGAGCATGAACGAGATTTTCTTTGAGGATTCTTCACCTCCACAACCAATTCCGAGTGATGACCGGAGTTTTCACCAGAGATAGAGCTCGAGAGAGACTTCTTCATTATCCATCCATGGCGCCACTAGCAGCCTTGACGCATTTCGGATGAAAAGCAAGAGATTGTTTTAATCTAGCCTTCCATTTCTACTCTTGTCTCTTTATTGTATTACATTTTTTAAAACATTAATACATTTTTTAATCAATGCATATCTTAATTCCTTCAACGCCATCTTCTGTATTCTATGGGCTTCTTAGGTAGGTTTAGCATGATCGCATAACTTGAACGCAATCTTAGGAAATGTTAGCTAAATCTCTTCTCAACCCGTTCATCGCATACTCATTGTAATTCTCGATTTCATCAACTCCTTACTCGAATCCGTCGCATAGGAAGTATACTAAAAAAAAACACCATCCAACTTATTTGTTTTTGCCACCGCAAAGGAATCAAATTTACTGTCACATAGTAACTCAGTAGACCTTGTGTTCGACCGTGGACTTACCAGGAAATCTAGAGAGATTTATACTTGGATCTTATTAGGAATGCATGTGCAACGCATAAAAATTCACTGCAATTTTATACCATTATTGCATCACATTTACAACGCAACAAGTTTTTGGCGCCGTTGCCGGGGACTAGATAGTACATATTGCGCTAACAGTAACTTTTTTATTTTCATTGCAGCTTTCGACCTCTGTGCACTGCCATTCCTTTGGTAAGGGAAGAGACAGGTGTCGTATGAGCGAAGGACACGTTCCTAAGCCTAACTACGACCCAGAGATTGAAATAACATTTTGAAGAAGATAGAGAGACAACCGCCAATAACAATAAGAGATAAATCCCAATATGGCAGAACAATAGGAAGAAAGAGCAGAAAATGCAAACAACATCATGGCAAACCCCATTCTCCTGGAAAATGACCGCAATAGACCCATCTGAGACTATGCGTCGCACAATCTTTATGATTCTCCCCAGGAATCATGAGGCCTGCTTTGAACAGATCGAGGTTTGAAATGAAGCCAGTTATGTTGCAGATGATTCTGACAGCCGGACAGTTTGGTGGAAGGCATGGCGAGGATCCGCACGTCCATCTCCAGAGTTTTATTGAAATATGTAACACTTTTGTGTTGCCAAACATCTCAACTGAAGAAGTTCGACTAACATTGTTCTCACTTTCGCTGTGCGATCAAGCAAGGAAATGGGCCCATTCTCTTCAGAACCAGGGGAGATAACCTCATGGGAACAAGTTGTAGAAAAGTTCATGAAGAAATACTTCCCCTACCGAGAACGCAAGAAGGAGGAAGTTGATTACAAAGTTTGAACAAGAAATTGACGAATCCCTCAGTGATGCCTGGGCGAGGTTTAAAAGATTAGTGCCAGATTGTCCACACAACGGCTTACCTGACTGTCTTTAGATGGAGATATTTTATCACGGTTTGAACCCTGCATCGGAGATGGTTGCCAATGCAGCAGTAGCTGAAGGTCTGCTTGACAAAACATATGATGAGGCTAAAAAATATTCTTGATCGTATATTAAAGAATCACGAAGTTGGAGGAAAGCGATCAACGACTAAAAATCAAGAAAGGTGACATAAACAATGGGGCCATCACATCTCTACAAAATCAAATGAATGCGATGATTAATCTGTTACAAGGCATCACAATCAATAGCCCGAGAATGCAAAGAGGGAAGGTCAACACAATTGATCAGACAAGCACGAGTTGTGCCACTTGTGGAGAAGCACATTCGATGGAAGACTGTTCGAGGAACCGCAAGCAGTATATTTTGTAAGAACAATCCTTTCTTTAACACATACAACCTCGGGTGGAGAAACCACCCCAAGTTCACATGGAAAAATAATCAACAACAGAATTACCAACCTATGCGCAAAAGGAAGGGCCACCAGGATTTTTCCCACGAATGACCGGTCAACCGAAAAATCAAGCAGCATCTCACAAGCGCCGCCATCTTCCTCCCTAGAGAGCCTATTAAAGCAGTACATAGAAAAGAATGAGATGGTGTCCAAAATCAGGCGACTTCAATCCACAATCTCCAAATCCAAATAAGATAGATTGCGGCGACTGAAAATAGACCGCAAAGGACATTGCCGAGTTCAACTGAGCTCCTCGCAACCTGATAACTTGTAGAAATATAAGTTATTTATGCTACCTTATTCAAATATTACGCCCAAAAGAGAAGGAATATGCATCGATTGTATGAAAATTAGCTCAGAAAATACAACAATTATGAATTATCGCAATTAACACCCATTAACATCATCAAGATGGTAGAAGAGGATATTTCTACTTTATTTTGCAGGAAACCAAGTCACCGCTTGCGATCAAGGCTCAACAAGATACTGAACAACGCATATTATCACATTTGTGCCCGTCAAACCACAATGAACAGATGATTAATGCAATGACGGCGTAATGTGACAGTTGATCCCGAGCTGAATTTCAACCGCATGCGGATATATAAAAACAACACTGCATGCAAGCACCCGATCGAAAGACGTAGCTGAGCGACGCAAAGGTGGAGGATTGCAACACGTGTACAATTAACTGTTGCGTAGATTTGATGGTCTGATTGCATAACAGAAGGAATATTTATTCCTCCATCTTTGGAATTTTTATAACAATAAGTGGGGCGCACAAGCAAGAGTCAAAGATTTTCACCTATAAATACCTCCATAGAATTTAGAGAAGATATACTTGATATGAGGGCGAATTGATGCTAGATTACTGAGAGAGAGGCTGAGCTGAGTACTGATCGAAAGAAATCTGGGAAGAGAAGAAACAAGGCCGAGAAGTGAGTCTCAGTGCAATTCTGCAAGGTCCTCGCCGTGAAGCTTTGTGCTTAGATCCCTGTTACTGGTTGAGCAAGCTTGAGAAGGAAGCTCATCCTTCTACATGATCCATCCACGCCGGCAAGCAAATCTCCATCCTGATCGGCGTCAATACGTTGGCGCTTCTTTGTATTTGTTTCTAACTCTATTTCATCAATTGTACTTCATTCTCTTGATCTCTTCATTCTCAAATCATGTATTAGACGCTAAATAATTTTATTGAATGTCTCGATCATTTCCATTTCTACTTCTCCTTCTATTTCCGTTCCTCCATTAATCGTTTTCTCCATGAAGTTTTCTTAATCCCTTAGTAATTAATATGGATTAAACGAGTAACTTAATCTGTGCTAAAGAGATAAATATGTTTAACTAAGGCATGCCTGTGAGAGCAGAAGTGATGATGTCATTTTGATCTGTCGAGAGAAGGTTAGAAGAATGCTTAACTAAAGCGAGTAGTACTTTCAGAGATGGAAGTAACCTTGTGTTCATTACGTTTGTCCCTGTTTCACCACAGAGACGTGGAAACGTGACCGATCACTCAGAGGTGTACGCTAAGGGAAAAATGGAACTGTATTTATGCCTTTAACGCAATTAAGGAACTTGCGCTGTTTATATTAATTATCTTTTCTGTTTTTGCTTCACACATAAGACTTGTCACCGCATTACACGATCTTTATATAATCTTCACAGCTAGCCTTGACCTCGGTATCTTGTATCATCTTAGCTTAGATTTACTTCATCGCAATTTATTTTATTATCGCATTTTTACCGCTTTACTTTACTTTATAGCATGTTTAATTAATTGTATACAAAACTCTTTTATATTAATTTGAAAAACCTCTGGTCGCATGTATCACAAACATAACACAATAACCTCAAATAGTCCCTGCGTTCGACCTCGGATCACATTGAGAAACTTGCGGTAAAATTATCCTTAGTTTCAATGCAAGAAAACTTGTGACAACGCACAACATACTACAAGAACATTCATTAATAACACATATCTAGAAGTAGTATCATATATCATCGCATAAAATCTATGTCATCAAGTTTATGTCATGGACTTGCATCATAGTACAAAAACTGTGTTACAAGTTTATGGTGTCGTTGCTGGGGACTGGTTAACGGTTTATTGTTTGAGTGTGTTTGTGGTATTTGTAGGACAGATCTCGTTGTACTGGCTGTTCAATGCGAAGAGCAGCTTGACGATTTATGAGTATTGGTGTTGAACCAGCATTCGAAGCTGACCCTGAGATCGAGCGTACCTTTCGCGCACGGGCATGCCAGAATCGAATAAGGTGAAAGAAAGCAGCAAGTATGGCAGATAATAACGACAATGCGATACCCGTAGGAAATCAAGGGGCGATACGGCCAGCGCAGGATCTTGTGTTCTTGGCTGCTGATCGCAACATCCCCATCAGGAATTATGTGGCACCCAACCTATATGATTTTTCGCCTAGGATTTCGAGGCCTATTGTTGAGGAGAACGCAAGGTTCGAAATAAAGCGGGTCATACTACAAATGATCCAAAATGCAGGGAAATTTGGGGGTCTTGATAAGGTGAAAACCCGTATGCCCACTTGACCAGCTTTGTCAAAAATGTGCGGCAACTTTTCACTACCTAGCATAAACCCGGAGAGTATTAGACTGTATTGTTCCTTTACACCTTGAGGGACGAAGCCAAGAGGTGGGCTCACTCACTAGAGCCAAACGAGATCACATCATGGGACCAACTGGTGGAGCGATCATGAAGAAGTTCTTCCCACCGGCCATCAACGCAAGCAACGGAAGAACATGCTGAATTTTGAACAAATAGAGAATGAGACCCTGAGCACTACCTGGGTGCGATTTAGAAGAATTAGTGAAAAACTACTCGCATATCGGGATACTCAATTGCGTTTTGATGGAGACCTTTTATAACGGCCTGAATAGATCGACTCAGGCTATTGCTGATGCCTCCACGGCAGGAGGTTTTATGGACAAAACGTATACTGAGGCTAAAGTCATCCTTGACCGTATATCGCGGAACATGGATGATTGGATTGATGCTGGCTATGGAGGCCGAGGCACCGAACGAAGAAAGAATGAAACTTCCATTGTCCCTGCGGAGGACAATGACCACGTTTGCCGGCTCAGATGCCGCGGTGACCTCCATCCTCATTCTATGGCAATCAAATCAAGGAGCCATCTCCCAACAATTAGCGCAACCTGCTGCACCGGCCTCAAGTGGCCGTAATAAGTTGCGTTTAATTTTGGAAGGGGTTCATGTAGCAGAAATGTGCCCATCGAATCTCCAGCAAGTATGTGCCATCCAAAACAACCCCTTCAGCAACACCTACAATCCTGGCTAGAGGAGCCATCCTAACTTCGGATGGGGAGGCAATCCTAACCAAGGGTGGCCAATCAACCATCAGAGTGGCAGTCGAGGAAATCCTCCTTTTCACTATAACTCGAACCAGGGGCAACCAACGCAATCAGATAACCAGGAACCCTCATCTTTAAACACCTCCGGAAGCTCATTGGACGCCCTGTTGAAACAATACATGGACAAAAATGACGCAGTAATGCAAGCGCAGGCATCTTCAATTTGAAATTTAGAGATCCAAGTGGGCCAGCTGGCATCTGAGCTGAGAAATAGAGCACCAGGAATGTTGCCCAGCAACTCAGAAGCCCCGAGATCCAATGGAAAGGAGCAATGTCCCTAGGACATTGGGCAGGCAAGCCGGACCGCCTGTAAGGATGTGGATTGCGCTCACTTAAAGAAACGCATCTTTCGGTTCATATCTCACATCTATGTTTAATGCTTTCTTTAAATTCCTGTCTTATTGAATTCCTGAATTTTGTCTTTACTTCTTCATTTAATTCGTTTCTTGACTTTATGAATTTAATTCTTCATTTATTTTCCTTGCATTTATTTCTGTACCGCCTTTAATTCTTTTAACTTTTTTGTAATTAATGCGTTAGTCCTTAATTGGTGAATGATTGAGAAATAAAGGGAAATTTATTGCCGCAAGTCATAGCAACTTGCATTGATGAAAAATAAAATAAAATAAATAAAATGAAACAATCAACATCTAGTATACAAGGTGATAATGGACGCATCTTGAACCAAGCAAGATACGCTTTACGGTCATCCAACTTAAATGCATTGAAACCGATGGGTGTGTTGCACGCATATATGTCCTTTGCCCGTCCTTGGTTAAATGCACTATGTTGAGGTAGTTTTGCCCTGGTAGCAATACCATGGGCCCGATCCTCCAAAAATGTGTTTAGTTAAGGGGTGTGTTGTGGGGATGCATGCGTTGTTGCCCATCCTCTGGGAGATGCAGTTGTGTTGTTGAACACATTGCGTTAATCTTTACCTTGCGTCCATTCAAATAAAACATTAAAGAAAATTCTTTTTGTCATTTGAGGAGTCCAATCGTTTCATAACCTAAAGCAATGATGATTCTGTAGATGAAAGGACGTTTTTCTGAAATTTCATAAATGAGGGAAATTCGAGCATGGGCCTTTTGAGTGTCTCGAGACCTGTCACCACGAAAACCACGTTGGGCCCACTACGGCCCAACATATAAATAGGAACCCTTCCCCATCTATGAAATTTTTTCCTTATTTTGCAAACTAAAAACCCTAACGCCTAGCATACGAAGCTTTCTTCTTCCCAGAAACCCAACATTTTTTCCAGTCCTCCCAAGCTTATCATCCATGGCTGACCAAGCTTTCCAGCACTCTGCTTCACCATCAACCCCTTCCTCTGATCAAATCACCATGCGAGAGGTAGCATTCCTCACTGCCAGTCGTAGACTGCTGCCCAACCCCACACCATCCCGAGAATCGTCGGTAGAACCCAGAGAAACCCCTTAGCTATCAGACCTCCTCAGTTCAAGAGGGAGGAAAGCACTGAGAGCACACCAGTTCCATCTCCTGTTGTCTCAACTGAGAGTGAGAAGAAGAGACAAGATGATACAGAGATGTTTGGTAACATTTTGAGCAATCTAGAGCAAGGAGGGGGATTACCCGAGGTAGGGGTTGTAAACCAACCACTGTCTACAGAGGAGGTGGCGGTGGTGGTGAATGAAGCGGTGGTGGTGAATGAAGAAGTGGTGGTGCCGGAGGCGGTGGTGAATAAAGAAGTGATAGAAAGAGGCATTCTGACCTTAGAGACTCCTGAGGTAACTGCCAATGCAGAAACCTATGACGGACCCTCTAGAGTTGCGGTGGCTGAAGTTGCGATGGATGAGGTTGCAGTGGAGACGCAACCAGAAGTAGTTGAAGAGAAAAAGAAGAAGAAGAAAAGCAAAGGGAGAAAGGCTGGAGAGGCGAATTCTTCTCATCATTGCAAGGAGAAAAAGAATAAAGAAAAGAAGGATGATGACGAAGATGAGGAAGAGAATAAGGAGAAAGAGAAGAAAGAGAAGGAAGAAAGAAGAATGCGCCAGCGTGAAGAAAGATGCCTAAGAAAAGAAGAAGAAAAGAAGCAGAGGGCAGCGAGCCCGAAAAAGGATGGAGAATCAACCTATGTAAGGGTGAACATGGGGGAAATAGCACTATTGATGGAGCCGGCGCAACCTGAAACAACGCAAATGGTTGCGACGGAGGAGGGCGAACTTGAATGCAATCTTAGGAAGTATTAGCTAAATCCCTTCTCAACTCGTTCATTGCATACTCATTGTAATTCTCGATTTCATCAACTTCTTACTCGAATCCGTTGCATAGGAAATATACTCAAACAAAACACCATCCAATTTATTTGTTTTTGCCACCGCAAAGGAATTGAATTTACTATCGCATAGTAACTCAATAGTCCCTGTGTTCGACTCTGGACTTACCAGAAAACTTAGTGAGATTTATACTTGGATCTTATTAGGAAAACTTGCATGTGCAACACATAACAAATCACCGTAATTTCGTACCATTATTGCATCACATTTACAACGCATCAACCGTCGCAAGGTTGACCACATGAGTTGTCATAAAGATTAGTTTACCGCATGGAACGTTGCATCCAACAGAAGGGATAATCGTGATAGAAGTCTGCTCGCAAGGTAGATGGAATGCGTTGACACCTCAGGAGAAACAAGCATGAATGCATACCTTGGGAGTATCAACAAGATAAGATGATGTTGACATTGCCCATATCGCGATAAAGGTAGTAGTAAGGTAGAACGCAATCATTAATACTGTCGGCGTTTAAGCTCTATAAATAGCGCCTTGGACCTTCACTTAAAGGCATCTGAGCTTTTGTCTTAAGGCCGATGCTTGCAATCACAGATGAGAGCATGAACGAGATTTTCTTTGAGGATTCTTCACCTCCACAACCTATTCCGAGTGATGACTAGAGTTTTCACCAGAGATAGAGCTCGAGAGAGACTTCTCCATCATCCATCTATGGCGCCACCAGCAGCCTTGACCCATTTCGGATGAAAAGCAAGAGATTGTTTTAATTTAGCCTTCCATTTCTACTCTTGTCTCTGTATTGTATTACATTTTGGCTTAAAACATTAATACATTTTGTAATCAATGCATATCTTAATTGCTTCAATACCATCTTCTTCATATTCTTCATCTTTGCCATCATTTACCTTCATCATTTAGTTATCAAAGGCAGTTGCATACTTAATCGTATAGCCTAGAGATAGGATACATGTAGCAACCTACCAAGAGGTATGCGTTGTGCGAGTATAGTGAGATAATCTTCTTTTCTTAGGTGTGAGGCAGTAGCAACGCTCGCCTATGAGCCATCACAATACTTGTCTATGAGCTAATTAGTCGCAACTAACCACTTGAAAGGGTGAGTAGTGGAATACACTAAAGCAAAGTATGCATTGTTCCTAGAGATAGGCACGATCTTATGCTCGATGCAACCATGCATTATAGAGATTTAAGCATGTGGCTAGCCACCGAGAGGTGTGCGATGCGTTAATGTGGCGAGCTGGGATTACTCGGGCGGCCTAACATAATGAACATTAGTATGCGTTAACGATTGTTCCATCTCTATCCGTTCTTATAGTTAAACTTCCATTGCTTAATCTATTTAGTTAGGAGTAGGAGTAGCGCATAATCCTTTACTTTTATCTTTTTACTTTTAATTCATTGCCTCAAACGCATTACTTCACTAACATTGAGTTACAAGTCCCTGTGTTCGACCTCGGATCACCTCGAGAAACTTGTGTTCTCGTTATACTTGCCGAGAAAGCGAGAAAACTTGTGGCAGAATGATAACTCGTAGAAATACAAGAATTATAAATTGTCGTCAATACACCCACTGACACCATTGCGATGGTAGAAAAGAATATTTCAATCTGTTTTGCAGGAAATCAAGTCACCGCATTCGTTCATGGCTCAAGATAAAAAGAAAAATGCATCTACGTCGCATTGCGCCATTCATTCAGAAATGAATAGATGATCAATGTAATGATGGTGCATGCGACAATCGATTAAGAGCTAAGTGATCAATGCAACTTGAATCGCATGCGGTAATAAAAAACAACACCGCATGCGGGCACACGATCGAAGATGCAAAAGAGCAAAGCAATTGTGGAGGATTCAGACACGTGTACAACTGACCGTTGTGCATTTCTAACGTGATTGATCGCGTAACAGAAGGAATATTCACTTCACGATTTTTGAAATTGCCATAACAATAAAGTGGGGTCCACAAGTCAGTGAGTCAAAGATGAGCCTATAAATAGCCTCTGAAATTTTATGAGAAGATATACTTGATACCGACATATTTTTATATTTTTATATTGATAAAGAGACTGGTCTGAGTGCTAATCGAAGAAGATCTGGGAAGATTTAAGAGACAAGGCCGAGAGGTGAGTCTCAGGGCAAATCCTTTCTATCCCCGCTGTGGAAGCTCTGTACCAAGGTCACTTCTACCGGACAAGCAAGCCTGAGAGGGAAGCTCTTCCTTCCATTCACTTCATTTGCCGGCAAGAAAATCCATCGTCCATATCTGTGTCAAGACATTGGCACCCTTCTGTATTTGTTTCTATCTTTTATCATCAGTTGTATTCATCTTCTTAATCTCTATCATTTGCACCATGTATCAGACGCTAAATATTAGTATTGAATGTCATGATCATTTTCATCTCCATCTTGCTGTCTATTTCCGTTACACCTTTAATCACTTTCTTCATGATGTTTTCTTAATCCCTTGGTAATTAGCATGAATCTAACAAGTAAATTAATTTGTGCTAAAGAATTGAATATGTTTAGCTAAAGCATGCTAGACGACATCTTCACCTATGAGAGCAGAAGTGAAGATGCCATTCCTCCTGTCGAGAGAAGGTTGGAAGAATGCGTTAACTAAAGCGAGAAGTACTTCCAGAGATGGAAGCAACCTTGCATTCATTACGTTCATCCCTGTTTCACCATAGAGATGTGGGAACGTGGCCGATCATCGAGAGGTGTACACCAAGGGAAAGCAAACTGTATTTATATCTTTAACGCAATTAATAAACTTTCGATGTTTATATTAATAACCCTTCCTATTTCTGTTTCATGCATAAAGACTTGCCACTGCATAACACGACCTTTTGTATAATCTTCACAGTCAGTCTCAAACTCAATATCATGTATCAGTATCCTGTATCTTGTATCATATTAGCTTAAGTTTACTTTTATCGCACTTTATTGTATTATCGCAACATTACTTTACCGCATATACTTTACCGCAATTTTAAATACCTGTATAAACCAATCTTTTATTAATTGAAAAACCCTTGGTCGCATATATCACGAATGTAACGCATTAACTATGCAATCCTTGTGTTCGACCTCGGATCACTCCGAGAAACTTGTGGTGAAATTATACTTGGTTTCAACGCAAGGAAACTTGTGACAACACAGAGCATACTACAAGCATTCCATTAATAATGCATACAACTAGAAGTAGTATCGCATCATTTTATGTTAAACTTGCATTATAATCATCCATGCGTTGTGTGACATAAGATATTAAGATCACATTTTATGTAATATAACATAAAGATACATTCTATGGTTACACAGGAACGTATGGTCATCGCATACTTGCTTAAACGCATATTGTATATTTTCTAGTCCAACGCATGACCATCGACGCATGGAGATCAATGCATAACATAAGTTGCATATTTATTTTCTTCTCCCTTTTCCGAACCAGCATGTTTTTGGCGCCGTTGCCGGGGACTTGGCATCTAATCGTTTGTTAAGTTTTGTGTTTTCGCAGGCACCCTTTTAATCATGGGCGTACTGTAGCTTCTGTGACCGAGTTGCAAACAATATTTGAGTGAAGGCGATGCACCAAGAATCAATATTGACCCTAGGGTAGAAAGGCTATCTGTCGCATGAGCTGGAAGCAGTCTTAGGAGTATGTTAACCAACATGCGTCCAACAGTTGCTAGAAGCTCCAATGGTCAGGACAACGAGTTCTTGACCTTAGCAGTTGAGATCAATCTCTTGCATGGAAACTCCTTGCAGTGGTTTTACTCCAATCTCTTCAGGACATCGTCTATGCTATCTTTACTTTGCTTTCCTAGTTAACTTTAGTTTATTCATTTGATTATTGTCATTTTGGATTTACGGCTGCTTTCTTGGATGAGATGTGTGTTCGCTCCTTATAGGTGCGTTAATAATTTCACTTAGTGCGATGGTTCAGAAGAAGAATCTTCTCCATCATTCAATGCATGGCTATTTTCCCCGCATGAGTTCTAAGTATTGACGAAAGTGATATTCTGCTCATAGGTCTTTTCTTGTTATCTCTTATGCGTTATCCTTATGAAATTCTTCTTTGTCTGCTTGCTTTCTTAAGCGTTGATAAATAAGCACCCATGATACTTATAATTCACTACATCCACTAACTAAAAGTCGCATAGCTCACCCCACGTTAATAGCTTTTTCAAAGTTTGACAGTTTAAGTTTTATTTTGTGTAAACCCTGCTCAAACATCTTCTACCGCATTCTTGAATAAGTTTGTTTTTTAGCTTTTTGGTAAAGATCCCATTACTCTCTAAGTTTCGGGGAGGTAGTGGTCTGGGCAAATGGATCCGGTCTAAGCATTGGATGTTTACTTCATTTAAAAAAAAAAAAAAAAACTCCACTGTCAGTGCAAAGGGGAGACCTAAGTTGATAAGAGTTAAAGTTGTGAAAGGCACTTATCCATAGTTGGATAATTCGCATGACACCCGTGCAGGTAAACCAAAATGAAAGTAGGTGGCCAGAATTAACGCATAATAACAACTCTGTCTGGTGCAACCCAAATAAGCTAAGGCAAGAGTTGAGTTGAATATGGCATGCAACCGAAGTTGGATGTCCGCATGACACCCATTGGGGCAAGCCAAAACGAAGAGCGTAACCGCATTCAACGCCTCAATCTAATAATTTATTGCAAAGCTTTGAATTTTTTTAAATGAATGCATTATAAAAAGTTAAACACAAAGTTGCCAGAAATGGGTAAAAAGGTTTTTGAACGAAGGCTTACCAAATTTAAACATAGAAAATATCTCTTTGAAGAAGTAGCCAAAGTTGATGAGAACATTGTTGCCAAGGTTAGATGTACGAGTGAATTATATTTTGAAAAGCTGGTCATCACAAAGGAAAAGTCAGGGGGTGAATTTTGAATTTCCTAAGTATAAGACATGCTTGAGGACAAGCATGATTCTATGTTTGGGGGTGTGATAGCTCATAGAAATATAAGCTATTGTAGCCTTTTACTTAGAATTATGAGGGCTAATAAGTAGAATATGCGTTGATAATACTAAGAATTCATTTGAAAAGTGAGCTTGCGTCAATCAGACCAAAAATCCTCACTAACCCTATACCATGCGTTACTCTGGGTCAAAGTGTCCATTTTTGCATATATTACAGGAATTGATTGCATGCGTCGATCCCAGACCATCGCAAGGTTGACCGCATGAGTTGTCATAAAGATTAGTTCACCGCATGGAATGTTGCATCCAACAGAAGGGAAAATCGTGATAGAAGTCTAATCACAAGGTAGATGGAATGCATTGACACCTCAGGAGAAACAAGCTTGAACGCATACCTTGGGAGTATCAACAAGATAAGATGATGTTGACATTACCCATACCGCGAAAAAGGTAGCAGTGAGGCAGAACACAATCATGAACACTGTCGGCATTTAAGCTCTATAAATAGCGCCTTGGACCTTCACTTAAAGGCATCCGAGCTTCTGCTTTAAGGCAGATGCTTGCGATCATAGATGAGAGCATGAGCGAGATTTTCTTTGAGGATTCTGTATGGGAGCTTGTAGATACACCTTTTGGGGTTGATGTCCTAAAGTCTCATGTCCTATAGTTTGTAAACAGTTTTTACGAACGCTTGTGATGTATAATATATGATATTTTACTTCACTTCTTGATTTTGCTCAGTTAATTGTTTTATTTGCTTTACCATAAACCAATAAACCTAAAATCCCTGGTTATCTGGATGTAACTTAAGCATGTATGTGGTGACATACAAGTGGATCATGTCTTAAGTGATAACCAAAATGGTCTGTAGTATATGGATATAGGAGGGAAACCTTATCTTGGTAACACTACGAATGCGGCTCGCTTTGTGGAATGGTCATAAGTGTTGTGATTTGTCACAGATGTTCTAATCCTGATCATTCGTGTAGGGAACATGCGAGCAAGGCCGTCCTACACAAAGAGTTTGTATAAGACCTGACCACGAAGTGTAAACGTCTCGTTATATAACACTGTTAATGACAGAGACTTCATTTCACTAGGATGACCATAGGTAACATGACCTTAATCCTGAGTGAGTTGGGAAGTCCTGCCATTGAAGGCGGTACTTTGATTTCCATGGGTGTGAGTGGCCAGGTCGCTGACCTAAACCTACCACTTTGGGGATTCATCTGATTTGGGAACTAGGAACTCAGCTACACAAGATGGAATTCACTCTTTCTTCGATGTAGGGGCAAGTAGTTAGATATGCTAACCTGCCGGTTGAAAAGGGAAAGTGTTTCCACTACAACTAGGATGGACACTGGAAGAGGAACTGTCCTCCCTTGCTGAAAGAGTGAATTCCCAACTCACTCAGGATTAGTGGAGAATGATGATTCTTCCTGGATAATTGATTCGGGCGCCACTAATCACATTTGTTCTTTTTTTTTCATGGGATTAGAACCTAGTGACAATTGAAGGCTGGTGAGATGACGAGGCGAGTAGGCACCAAGGCGAGGCTGGTGAGATGACAATGTGAGTAGTCCACCCTTTGGATTCTCACTCCGAGAATATTGAGGGCTTCGAATGGTGGTGTCGTCCCCGGTTGTTGTTGATTCGTGCGCTGCCGATCGTGTAGACCACCGTGGTGCTGCTAGGAAACTATTTGCTGGGCGATAAAAAGCGTAGAGGAGTTGCTTCCGCTGGACTGAGTTCGATTGAAGATTGTCTTCAACTGGTACGTTTACTTAGTCTTTTGTATTTTAATTGTAAATCATGCCTATAATTAGCGTTACAATGCATATCTATTTGTTAGAATGTATGTGTGGTAATTCGGTCACAATGAAATCGGAAAGATCGGCATGCACTCCTGGATACTCTTGTTTAAGAGTTCCTTCAATTGGTATCAGAGCCAGGTTGTTGATAATCCAATTTCATTGATGCAAAGAATTGTATATACATTCACGGTGGGTGCATATCTACTCTCTGTTTAATTGTTAAATTGTTTGAGGATGTGCGGATTAATGAAGTTTTTTGGGATGAAACCTCGGTTTGATTAATTCTTTTGCATTTTCGACTAATTGTAAAGACCCCTACGTTTTTTGGCATAATTAATTATTATCGAGTCTATAATTCAAAGTTAGTTTGAGTTTTGAGTCGTTCATGTAGAAGTTCAGAGCAAGAGTTGCTATTCTTCGAGGAAGAAGACAATCAAGAGTTGATCAGGTCGTATAGACGATGGAGTACGTGATCACTGAGTATCGGATACTTGAGTATCCTTAACGCACGAGCGCATTCGTTTAGCTTAGCAAGCTTCATCACTTAGTAACTGACTAAATGATTGTGGAGTAATATAGATAAATCGTTTACCCCTTCGCACGTTAAGCGATCGCCTAGACGATCAGGCTTTGCAGCCTTGTTGTCGTCTAAGCGATCGTTTAACATTTCGCGCTTTCGTCTAGTGTGCACTAAGCGATCATTTACCTGCACTGTTTACTAAACAATGTAGTTCACTTGGCAGTTCAAGACCCGGTTCGCCTGTGAACCAATTTTCTCGATGGAAAATGTAATAGATAGAATTATTTATTTTTGGTTTTGTAAAGGTTCATCCTGGTTCATTAATCTTTGGTTTATTACATGAAATGTATGGTTTTTTATATGTCATTTGGTGTGCCCATATAGTAAATCCCACCTTAGGTTACGCATTGGTCATGCATCATCTCTTTATTGTAAATGTTATAATTTAGAGAAGCATGATTTAATTATGTAAGAGCATGCTCATGCATTATATAATATAAAAGTTATATTTATACATGCATAAAAAGCATTGACATGCATCATCTTTATATGATAATTGTTATGGTATAAGGGTGTATGGAAATCATGTTTGCTTGGTTATTACGTATATAAAAAAGTTATGTATTGTAATGACCGGACATTGTATGAAGCATGACACATAGGTTTCTTTATAAGCGTTAGAAACACCTAGTTATGCGTAATATGTTTTAGTTGTTTCTTTTTAAAGGTTAAAGTGAAATTAGAACTAAAAAAAAAAAGAAAGACATGCATGCTCACTTAGGTTTAATTCATGGTTTTAAAATGTTTAAAACTTGGATGACATAGACCTAAGATCACGGTTCTAAAATGATTAGCAACCCTTAGGCTTTAATCTTTTACTCAATTTAATGGGATTAAATTGACTAATAAAAGGTTAAAGTGTAGCAAATCTATCTATAAGGGACCTTTTGTCTAAGATGGCTTTTGGCTAGGGTAGGGTATTTAAGTTGACGGAAACGTAACACCGCTACCTGGGAACCTAACTAGAAAGGTGAATTAGATAGATTTGATGCATGCATGCAAGTAAAGTGTATAAATGTGACTACTTGAACTTGTTCATATTTCATAGACAAAAGTTGTTTATGAGTGGACTTAAAAGATTACTTAGACTAAAATCAGTAGCCAGATTGTATAGGTTAATGAACCCCTAGGTAGAACATTCAGTGAGAGGTACTTGGGGCATATGATGCTTCACTTAAACCTTTCACGTTTCTTTTATATAGTCTACACCATGAGATCTACCCTCGGCCTCGTGGCACCCTGTGAGTATCCCCCTAAAGAATGGTGTTTGGGTAGATAAATATCAAGTTGGATGGAGAGAATGTTCATAGTAAGTCGGAGCGGGAAGTGTGACAACATATCCCACGGTCTCCCTCGTTAGATTGAATAAAGTTACTGCGCATCGCCTCGAGACACCTTGGGAGTGTCCTTCTATAGGATGGCAGTTTTGCGCGTTTCTTTATTTGATCTCCTGAAAGAGGATAAGATTACTTAGTCTCTTGTCCTAATCTGCTTCTTCCCTATGGTGGGCTCATTAGGGTTAGAGTTTGGCACCGAAAGAGAAGGGTCACACTTACACAAAATTTTTAAAGGTTAACAGTTCTGAACCAAATAAATTGTGGCTGTTATGTTCAGTTCCAAGAGTTGGTTCTGCCTAATGGTTGAGAAGGTCTCATCCCAGTGAAAGGGCATCTGATCACCCCACTAGTGACGTTTGTCCTGCCTCACTAGGGCATCATTGCAAAACAAAAGTCTTTCATTTAAGGTATTTGTTACTATTTTGCAAAATTAATTGGTTAACATGTGGTTTAACAAAATCTAATAAAAGTTTTGTTTGTTTTTCAGCAACATTTTTTGAAAATAGCCATAGCCACAATTGCTTTCCTTAGCACCGATAAATTAACTGGCAATAATTTTTCGATATGGAAGCACATGATCACGACATTACTAATCATCGAGCGATTAGTAATGTTCAGGAGGTATATGAGCGATGGGCACGGGCTAATGTGAAGGCCCGAGCCTATATCTTGGCAAGTCTTAATGACATCTTGGCCAAGAAGCATGAGCCCATGGTCTCAGCACGTGAGATTATGGAGTCCCTGCGGGGAATTTTTGGACAACCTTTTGAATAGCTCAAGCACAAGGCTCTTAAGTATATATTCAACTCCAAAATGGAAGAAGACACCTCTGTTCGTGAACATATGCTTAACATGATAGTCCACTTTAATGTGGCGGAGTTGAATGGGTCTACCATCGATAAGGGCAGCCAGGTTAGCATAATCCTACATTCATTGTCGGAGACCTTCCTGCACTTTGTTAGTAATGTGATTCTTAACAAAGTGAAATACACCTTTACAACTCTCCTCAACTAGTTACAGACCTACCAATCTTTACTGAAAATTAAGTAGAGAAAGAAGGCTGAGGCAAATGTTGCTTCATCTTCAAGGACATTCCATAGAGGTTCGACCTCAGGAACGAAGTCTGCACCTTCTACTTCTAACTCTACAAAGGGGAAGAAGAAGAAGGGTGTTAAAAGGAAAGGGAAGGCGCCTGCTAACCCGCCATCTGTCGCCTTAAGAAGGCGTCCGCCGTTGGTTGAAAAGGGAAAATGTTTCCACTGCAACCAGGATGGACATTGGAAGAGGAACTATCCTCACTGGTTGAAGGAAAGGAAGGCCGCCAAGGCTGAGGCCAAGGCAGATAAAGGTAAATGTGATTTACTTGTACTTGAAACTTGTTTAGTGGAGAATGATGATTCTTCCTGAATAATTGATTCAGGTGCCACTAATCACATTTGTTCTTCTTTTCAGGGGATTAGATACTAGCGACAACTGGAGGCTAGTGAGATGACGATGCGAGTAGGCACCGGGCACGTCGTCTCAGATGTGGTAGTGGGAGGGATTCAGTTATCTTTACAGAATAGGTTTCTTGTTTTTAAATGATGTATATATTGTTCCTGAACTTAAGAGGAACCTTATTTCTGTAAAGTGCTTACTACAATGTAGATACACTATTGGAAAGTAACTTGTATGTGCTAAGACCGTTAGCCATAAGTTCTCTCCATAACACAGAGTTGTTTAAAACTGTTGTAACTCAATCTAAACTTCAACGAATTTCTCGAAAAGAAAATGCCCAACTTTGGCATCTTCGATTAGGGCACATCAATCTCAATCGGATTGAGAGATTGATGAAGAATGGACTTCTAGGTGAGTTAGAAGAAAATTCTTTACTGGTGTGCGAATCTTGCCTTTAGGGTAAGATGACTAAACGACCTTTTACTAGAAAAGGTTATCGAGCCAAAGAGCCTCTTGAGTTAGTATATTATGACCTTTGTGGTCCTATTAATGTGCGAGCCCGAGGTGGCTATGAGTATTTTATCAGTTTGATTGATGATTATTCTAGGAATGAGTATGTTTATCTTATGCATCAGAAGTCCGAATCCTTTGAAAAGTTCAAAGAGTTCAAGGTTGAAGTTGAAAACGCATTGGATAGACAGATTAAAACACTTCGATCGGATCGAGGTGGAAAGTTTTTGGACTCGTCATTCCAGGAATATTTGATAGAATATGGAATCATTTTCCAACTCTCAGTCACGGGTACACCTAAAAAAAATGGTGTAGCAGAGAGGAGAAATAGAACCTTGTTGAACATGGTTCGTTCGATGATGAGTTACGATTCCTTACTGGACTCATTTTGGGGTTTCGCAATGGAGATTGTAATGTATATACTCAACCGTGTTCCCTCGAAGAGTGTTACAGAACACCTCTGGAGTTGTGGAACAGATGTAAAGCTAGTTTACGTCACTTCTGCATTTAGGGTTGCCCCGCACATGTACTTGAGGCAAAACCCAAGAAGTTGGAACCACGGTCGAGGTTATGCCTCTTTGCAGGCTACCCCAAAGGTACATGGGAGGGTTATTTTTATGATTCATCAGAAAATAGGGTGTTTGTTTCTATGAACACTACTTTCCTTAAGAAAGATCATATTAGGGAGCATAATCCACGAAGTAAAGTCGTGTTTTGTGAGCTTTCCAATGAAACTACTTAAACTTCAACAATAGTTGTTGAAGAGCTTGCTTCATCAGCAAAAGTTGTTGATGGTAATTCATCTAGCAGGTCGGTTCCACCTCAAGAGTTTAGGGAACCTCGACACAGTGGGAGGGTTGTGAACCCGCCCGTTTACTATCTGAGTTTCACGGAAATCCTAGCTTTGGTAACATATGGCGACATTGAGGATCCATTGTCTTATCAGAAGGAATTGGAGGATGTCGACCGGTATGAATGGGTCAAGGCCATAGATCATGAGATGGAGTCGATGTACTTAAACTCAGTATGGGATCTTGTAGATCAGTTGGATGGGGTATGACCTATAGGTTGTAAATGGATCTACAAATGCAAACGGGGTGCTGATGGGAAGGTGCAAACCTTCAAAGCTCGACTTGTGGAAAAGGGTTATACCCTAGGTAGAGGGAGTCGACTATGAAGAGGCTTTCTCGCCTGTTGCCATGTTAAAGTCGATCCGCATCCTCATGTCCATTGCAACTTATTATAAATATAAGATCTGGCAAATGGACGTCAAGACGGCCTTTCTGAATGGCAATCTTGAAGAGACCATTTACATGGTGCAACCCGAGGGATTCATAGCCCAAGGTCAAGAGCAAAAGGTTTGCAAGCTGAATCGGTCCATTTATGCACTGAAACAGGTGTCTAGATCTTGAAACATATGATTTCATACTACGATCAAGTCGTATGGCTTTGACTAAAATGTTGATGAACCTTGTGTCTACAAGAAGATAATCAACGCTTTAGTAGTCTTCTTAGTGTTGTATGTAGATGATATACTACTCATTGGGAATGATGTACGTCTACTGACTGTAGTTAAGAATTGGCTAGCAACCCAATTCCAAATGAAAGATTTGGGAGAGGCTTAGTTTGTTCTGGGTATACAGATCTTTCAGGATCATAAGAACAAAGTGCTAGAACTATCTCAAGCATCATACATTAACAAGATGTTGCTCAAGTATTCGATGCAGGAATCCAAGAGGGGCCTAGTGCCATTTAGGCATGGAGTCACTTTGTTTAAGGACACGTGTCCAAAGACGCCTCAAAAGGTTGAGAAGATGAGACGAGTCCCATATGCGTCTGCCATTGGCAGTTTCATGTACGCGATGCTCTGTACTCATCCAGACATCTGCTGCGCTGTAGGCATAGTCAGTAGGTATTAGTCTAACCCAGGCCAGGGTCACTGGACCGTAGTGAAGAACATCCTCAAGTATCTTTGGAGAATAAGGGACTACATGCTCGTATATGGATCTAGGGATTTGATCTTTACTAGATACACGGATTCTGACTTTTAGACTAATAGGGACACTCGCAAGTCCACGTTCGGATCAGTTTTTACTCTTAATGAGGGAGCTGTAGTGTGGCGAAGCACTAAGAAGGGTGCATTGCTGACTCCACTATGGAGGCAGAGTACGTAGCGGCTTGCGAAGCTGCTAAGGAGCCGTCTAGCTCAGGAAGTTCTTGACAGAACTGGAAGTTGTTCTAGATATGTCTAAGCTCATTATCCTCTATTGTGATAATAGTGAGGCAGTGGCGAACTCCAAGGAGCCAAGAAGTCACAGCCTGTCTCTTATACACATCTAGATGTGTATAAGAGACAGGCTGTAGTGTGGCGAAGCACTAAGAAGGGTGCATTGCTGACTCCACTATGGAGGCAGAGTACGTAGCGGCTTGCGAAGCTGCTAAGGAGCCGTCTAGCTCAGGAAGTTCTTGACAGAACTGGAAGTTGTTCTAGATATGTCTAAGCTCATTATCCTCTATTGTGATAATAGTGGGGAATTGGCGAACTCCAAGGAGCCAAGGAGTCACAGGCGTGGCAAACACATAGAACGAAAGTATCACCTGATCCGCGAGATAGTGCATTGAGGGGATGTGATCATCACGAAGATCGCTTTGGAGCACAATGTTGCTGACCTGTTTAGGAACGCTCTCACGGCTACAGTTTTGAGGGTCACCTTCAGAGCATGGGTCTATAAGATCGCCTGCAGCTGCACTAAGGCAAGTGGGAGATTTTCTTGTACTGGGCTTTTATGCCCTAGTTTATTGTTTTATACTAGTTTTTGTACACCCCACTTCGCTTTAGGACAAGTGGGAGATTGTTGGGGTTGATCCCTAAAATCTCGTGTCCTGTAGTTTGTAAATAGTTTGTACGAATGCTTGTGATGTATAATATATGATATTTTACTTCACTTTTTGATTTTGCTCAGTTAATTGTTTTATTTGCTTTATCACAAACCAATAAACCTAAAATCCCTGGTTATCTGGATGTAACTTAAGCATCTGGAAGTTAATGGATAGTGGATCTCGTGGCTAAAGAGTTTAGTCAATTATTCACGTACCATTGGAACTTCGAGCTACAGGTCCATAAGGTCACCTTGGTAGCTTGTATAAAGTTGAAAATCAGTTTTTGGGTCATTTTGAAATGTTTAAATTAACAAGAGGGAGTTCGATTATATATGATATAATTGAACTGGTAAATTAGATATGATATAATTGACTAAATGTATGAGATACTTTTTTTTGGAGGAAATTAGATATAAATATGATTTATATCAAGTAGAGGAGAAATTACTATAGTAGATATATGATATCAAATTATAGGTTAAGAATATAATATGATTATATTTTTTTAATTAAATAGGTGATTATGAGATAATTGGCCGAGAATTTCTTCTAAATCGTGCGAAAGTGGGAAGATTGATTTCAGTTCTTGTAACTGAAGAATAAAAATGATTTTTTTTTCATTTTTGTGAGAGACACAAAAAAATCGCTCATGGTGTGTTTCCATACGATCGCTTAACATTGAGAACCTATACGATAGCGCCCATCATCCTAAACAATCGCACATCCACGCACTAAACGATTGCACACGATTCTAAATGATCGCTTACCTTTTCTAAATGGTCGCTTAGCATATCGAGCAGACCTAAATGATTGCTTACTATTTACTAGACGATCGCCTAGTAAAACCTACACGATTATGTATCTTTCTCTAAACGACAAGCACCCGACTATATGATAGTCATCTACTATCTCCCACTTGCTTATTCGTACTACACGATCGTTTTTTCTCATCCCTCTACTGATTCCATCAAAGTCCACCCTTTGGATTCTCAGTCCGAGAAT
The DNA here is from genome assembly GCF_009727055.1 of Benincasa hispida. Taxonomy (NCBI): domain Eukaryota; kingdom Viridiplantae; phylum Streptophyta; class Magnoliopsida; order Cucurbitales; family Cucurbitaceae; genus Benincasa; species Benincasa hispida. Next base: position 16,283,509 of record NC_052359.1, read on the forward strand.
ACCAAGGGCTTCGAGTGGTGGTGTCGTCCCCGGTTTCTGTTGGTTTGTGCGCTGCCGATCGTGTAGAAGATCCTGGTGCTGCTAGGCAACTATTTATTGGGCGATAAGGAGCGTAGAGAAGTTGCTTTTGCTGGACTAAGTTCGATTGTAGATTGTCTTCAACTAGTACATTTACTCAGTCTTTTTTTATTTTAATTGTTAAAGCATGCCTATAATTAGCGTTACAATGCATATCTATTTGTTAGAATGTATGTGTGGTAATTCGGTCACAATGAAATTGAAAAGATCCGCATGCGCTCATGGATACTCTTGTTTAAGAGTTCCTTCACAACCGATGGGGCAAAATCTATAGGTTGGAAGTGGATTTACAAGATAAATAGAGGTGTAGATGGAAAGGTACAAACCTCTAAAGCTAGACTAATGGCAAGGGTTATACCCAGGTTGAGGGAGCGGACTATGAAGAAACTTCTCACCTGTTGTCATGTTAAAATCTATACGAATTCTGTTGTCCATAACCATTGATTATAACTATGAAATATGGCAAATGGATGTCAAGACTGCCTTTTATAATGGTAATCTTGAAGAGACCATCTACATGAATCAACCAGAGGGAATAATTGAGCAAGGTCAAGGGCAAAAGATTCGTAAGCTTAATCTGTACATTTATGGACTGAAACAAGCATCCCGATCTTGGAATATAAGATTTGATACTACGATCAAATCTTATGGCTTTGATCAGAATATTGATAATGTTGGGGTTGATTCCCTAAATCTCGTAAGGTTCTATAGTTTGTAAATATTGTCGAACAAACTCTTGTGTATTTAATAAAATATATGATATTTTATTCATTGTCTATAAAATATATGATATTTTAGTTGCATTAACTACAAACCAATAAATTGACATCCAAAGTTATCTTTGTAACTTAAACATGTATGTAGAGACATACAGGTGGATCATGTTTAAGTGATAACCTAAATGGTCTGTAGTAGATGGATAAGGCTGGGTACCCCGAGCGACACTACGAATATGACCCGCTTTGTAGGTGTTACAATTGTTGTAAAGTGCTACAAATGATCTGATCCTGATCATTCATGTATAGACATGCAAGTAGGAATATTCTATACAAAGGAGTTTGTATAAGATCGGACCACGAAATGTTTAGTCTCATTATATAACGCTGCTCATAATAGAGACTTACATTTCACCAGATTGACCATAGGTAACATGATCTGAATCTTGAATGTGTTGTGAACTCCTACCTATGAGGGGGTCTTTTGATTTGTATGGGTGAGAGTGGCCAGATCGCCGACTCAACAATCCTACCATTTTAGGGATTCGTCTGATTAGGGATCTGGGAACACAGCTACACAAGATGGAATTCACTCCTTTCTCAAGGCAGGGGTAAGTAGATAAATTTCTCCTTTAAGGGCTGATTCCGGGTCTTGAACAATATGGTGCCACACCCTCTCCTGGTCGAGAGGGGTTTAGTCATAGTTGGACTATAATCTATTGTTCATTAGAGGGATCAGTGGTACTTAAAAAGTTAGATGTAACTACAAACGCAATTTAGTTGTACTTACGAGCTATATGTGAGGGTCACCGTATTGTTGATTGGTTATATCCAATGGACATAGAAAAATACCTGTAGTGCGAAGAATGCAGCTGTCGGCCTTTAGTGGAGTGCTCGATAGTTAACGGATGGTGAATAATTTAATTAAAGAGTTTAATTAATTATTCACGTGCCATTGGAGCTTGAAGCTACAGGTGCATGAGGTCCCCTTGGTAGCTCAGTAGGATTAATTGAGAATTAGCTTTTGGATTAATTTGAATTGTTCAAATTAATAAAGGGATTTAATTATATGATATAATTAAATTGTTTCATTTATATCTGATATAATTGTTATAATGTATTTGGTACATTATAGCTTAATGAGAGGAAATAAATATTTGAATGAGATTCACATATAGTTTCTATGAATTGGATTCATAGTTGTTAAATTTAATATAAATATGATTTATATTAAATATCATCTAAAAGAAAAAAGAAACTATAGCTTATATTGTATGTGAAACAATATTAAAACTATAGGTTATATGTTATATTTGATATAACATATAATTTAATAATATAACTTATAATTTAATATATATATAATATGATAAGTTAGTTATCATATTTATATTTGTATTAATTATTATTTTAATAATAAGGGGGGAAGTTACAACTCCGTTCCCCCTCTTTTCTCTCCACCCACATAAGTGGGTGTTGGTTATATTTGGCAAGTAGAAAAGAAAAGGCTTCTTCTTCTTCTTTGTAAGTTGTTCGATTATGACAGAGAGAAAAACCAAAGAAGACTTCTATGTGTTTTTTGAGTTTTTGAGAACACTCTAATTCTTTCTTCCTCTCCATAAAAGTTCCGTCAAATCCAAAATAGCCAGAGCCCACCACTCCTGGGTTCTCACCCTGAGAATACGAGGAAACCTTCGTGGTTGTGTTCGTTCTTATTCGAGGTTATTCTTGAAGAAAGTCTTCAAGGAGTTTGTGAAATTTTCGAGGAAAATCTTGAAGAAAGGTCTTCAGAGGTGAGGTTTCTGAAACCCTTTTTTTAACATGTTGTAATTTATAAATGAATGCATATTATGTTTCTTGTTTACTATAAAATTTACATTCAACGAAAAATGAAATTTGGTCGATTCGTTTCTTTCAAGGTTATCTTTTTATAGAGTTCCTTCAGATAAGCCTTGTGTATACAAGAAAATCATCAACAGTTCAGTAGCTTTATTTGTGTTGTATGTGAAGGAACCAATGAAGGTCCTTGAGCAGAAGCATGGGATCGGGCCAAATACCCAAAATTTACATAATATAAATTTTACTGCAAAAAACAAACAGATTATGCATTTAAAAGATAATTTCAACATGCTTTAAAACAGAAAAAGAAGAATAGTAAAATGTTTTAAGAAACCTTAGCCTTGAAGAACTCTTCTTCACGTGATTCCTTCTCTGAATCTTGTCACGAACAATCTTGAACCCTCTTACCATCAATGAAGACACCAACACGAATGTTTCCTCTGTATCTCTGGCTGAGAATCCAGGAGTTTTTTTAGGCTCTAGCTAGTTTGGAAGGGAGAGTTTTTTAGAGTGTTGAGAGGAAGAGATGATATTTTAATTTTCTCACAGATCCTTTCCGTGTATCTCTCTTGTGAAAACCACACCAGTAAGAAGAAGAAGAATTTCACTCTTTTTTTTTTTTTTTTTCACTGCCACGCTTTGAGAGAGAAAATAGGGAAAAGAGTTTCAACTCCTTCCCAAAATGATTTTCAAAATAAAATAAAATAAAATAATTTATTTTCATAAATCAATTTAATATATTTATATAATAACTACCTTATCATATAATATATATTAAAATATATTTTATATCAAATATAACACATAACCTATGGTTTCTATATTGTATCAATGGCATTTAATATAAATCCTATTTATATTAAATTTAATTATGTGAATCCAATTCATACATTAATATTTGAATCATATTCAAATAGTTATTTCCTCTCAAATAAACTTTTTATTATAATGTATCAAAATACAATATAGTAATTATATCATATATGATTCGATGAAATTAATTATATCCAATGTAATTAATTCTCTCAATTAATTTGAAAAATTCAAATGAATCAAAAAATTGATTCTCATTAAATCCCATTGAGCTACAAAGAGGACCTTATGGACCTGTAGCTTGAAGCTCCAACGGTACGTGAATAATAGATTCAATTCCTTTAATTAAATTATTTACCATCCGTTAACTGTCGGGCACTCCAATAAAGACCGATAGCTGCACTCTTCGTACTACAGATATATTTCTGTGTCCATTAGATATAACCAATCAATAGTATGATGACCCTTCAAAAATTGCTCGTAAGTATAGTTAGACCAAAATTACCGTTTTGCCATTGTAGTTACATCTAACTCCTTAAGTACCACTGATCCCTCCAATGAACAATAAATCATAAACCAACTATGACAAAATCCCTTTTAGGCCAGGAGAGGGCGTGGTGCCACATTGTTTAAGCCCCATAATCAACCCTTAAGGGAGAAATTTTTCTAATTGCCCCAACATTGGGGAAGGAGTGAATTCCTTCTTATGTAGCTGTGTTCCTAGCTCTCCAATCAGACAAATTCCCAAAATGGTAGGCTTGTTGAGTCGACGATCTGACCACTCTCACCCATACAAATCAAAGGTTCACCTTCATAGGCAAGAGTTCACAACTTACTTAAGAATAAGGTCATGTTACCTATGTTCATCTTGGTGAAATGAAAGTCTCTATTATGAACAGTGTTATATAATGAGACTAAACAATTCATGGTCCGGTCTTATACAAACTCCTTTGTATAGAATATCCCCGCTCACATTTCTCTACATGAATGATTAAGATCAGATTATTTGTAGCACTTTACAACAATGGTAACATCGGCAAAGCAGGCCATACTTATAATGTCACCAGAATAAGGTATCTAACCTTGTCCATCTACTACAGACCATTTAGGTTATCACTTAAACATGATCCACTTGTATGTCTCTACATACATGTTTAAGCTACAAGATAACCTTGGATGTTAGTTTATTGGTTTGTGGTTAATGCAACAAATTTTGAAATAAAACATCACATATTTTATTACATAAATAAAATATTTGTACGTTACAATTACAAACTATAGGATCCTAAGAGATTTAGGACATCAACTCTAACAGTATGTGGATGATATCCTACTCATTGGGAATGACATAGGCTTTCTGACAGAAGTAAAAAAAAATGGCTAGCCACCTAGTTCCAAGTGAAATATTTGGGTGAGGCGTAGTTTGTTCTAGGGATCTAGATCATCAGGGATGAGAAGAACAAAACACCAGCCTTATTTCAGACATCGTATATTGAGGAGATGCTTGTCAGATATTTGATGCATAATTCCAAGAAGGGTTCATTACCTTTCAAACATGGAATTGTTTTGTCTAAGAAACACTATCCTAAGACTCCTCAAGAGGTTGAGGAAATGAGACGAGTTCCCTATGCATAGACTGTTGGCAGTCTTATGTATGTACTGTTATGTACCAGACCTGATATTTGTTATGAAGTAGATATTTTTAGTAGATACCAATTGAATCCAAGATAAAATCACTGGATAACGGTCAAAGTAATCCTCAAGTATCTACTGAGAGCGAGGGACTATACACTTCTATATGGAACTAAGAATTTGATTCTTACAAGATACACATGCTCTGACTTTTAGACTAATCGAAATTCTAGGAAATACACATCAAGGTCAGTGTTTACTCTTAAGTGAGGAGCTATAGTCTGACGAAGCTTCAAGCAAGGATGCATCGTTGACTCTACTATGGAAGTTGAATACGTAGCTGCTTGTAAAGATGCTAAAGAGGTTATTTGGCTAAAGAAGTTCCTTATCGATTTGGAAGTCATTCCAAATATGTCTTTGCCCATCATACTTTATTGCGATAAAAGCAGAGTTTTGATAAATTCTAAGGAACCTAGGAGTCATAAAAAAGTCAAACATATTGAGCGGAAATATCACTTGATTTGGGAGATTGTGCAATGAGGTTACATGATTTTCATGAAGATTACTTCAGAGTACAACGTTGTTGATCCGTTTACGAAGGTGATTGTGGAACGAGGTGACGTGATTGTCATGGCTAAAGTGTTCGAGGGTCATCTAGAAAGTCTGGGTCTACAGGATATGCAATATATTATCTAGTGCAAGTGGAAGATGTTACTGGGGTATAATGTACGCTTTAGTTTATTACATTTTGTATTTTATTTATATGGTACATTTCACTTCCTTAGCTTTAGAACAAGTGGGAGATTGTTGAGATTGGCGTCCTACATATCTTGTATTCTTGTAGTTTGTAAACCTCTGTAAATAAATTATTATCAATAAAACAATTTCTATTTTATGTTCATTTACTCAATCCAATAAACCAAGATCCTATGTTATTTTATGTAACTTAAACATATATGTGGAGAAATATATATGGATAATGTTTACGTAATAACTTAAACAGTTTGTAGTAGATGGATAAGGTTGGGTACCTTATCCTAGTGACACTACGGATACAGTTCGCTTTATAGTTGTTACAAATGTTCTAAAGTGCTACAAATGATCTGATCCTGATCATTCATGTGGAGACATATGAGGGGGGTGTCTCAAGAGAACCGATGAAGGTCCTTGTGCGAAAATGTGGGGATCGATCTCAATTTTGTTTTTCATAGAACTTTAATTTACAGAATAGAACAAATATGCATTAAACAATTTAAAATTACATCATGCTATTGAAGAACAGCTTCTTCGTGAAATCCCTCGATCCGGATCACGAACCCTTCGTTATGGATCTTGATCTCGAAACCAAGACACCGACAATTGAGAACCCTCTATATTCTCATGGAATCGAGAATTTAAGCAAGAGTTGTGGGCTTTGCTTGAATTTGAGAGTGGGAGAAAGAAAACCTTTTTCTTCACGGTGTACTTTTAAAGAAAGCCAGAGAGAGAAAAAATTCTTTGCATCCATCATCCTAGAGAAGAAGCAACCAACTGAACCTCATACCACTTCTCCACGTACTAGATGAGAAAGATCAGGGGAGTGACTCCCTCCCATTAATTAAATTTAAATAACATAAAAATAAAATAATTCAATTTATATATATATATATCTTAACTACCTTATTATATATATATATATATACTATATGTTATATCAAATATAACACATAACCCATAGGTTTTATATTGTATCAAATACAATATCATCTATAGTTTTATTTTCTCTCATCATTACATGACATTTAATATAAATTATATTTATACTAAATTCAATTATATTAATCTCGTCTATGTAACTAATATTTGAATCATATTCAAATATTTAATTCCTCTCAAAATAAACTTTATATTATAGTGTATCAAATACATTATATTAGTTATATCACATATAATTAATTCCCTCAATTAATTTGAAAAATTTAAATTAATCCAAAACTTAATTATAAAAAAACCCCGTTGAGCTACAGATGGCACCTTATGGACCTATAGATTGAAGCTCCATTGATACTTTGATAATTAATTAAACTCTTTAATGAATTTACCCAACATCTATTAACTATCGGTCACTCTACTAAAGACCGACAACTTTACTCTCCGTACTATAAATATATTTTTGTGTCCATTGGATATAACCAGTCAAAAGTGCGATGACCCTTACAAATTGTTCGTAAGTATAGTTGGGCCAAAATTACCATTTTTCCCTGTACTTACATCTTACTCCTTAAGTTCTACTGATCCCTCTAATGAACAATAAGTCATAGTCCAACTATGATTAAGTCCCTCTCGGACCAGGAGAGGTGTGACCACATTGTTCAAGCCCTGGAATCAACCCTTAAAGGAGTAATTTATTTACTTATCCCGACATCAAGGTTGGAGTGAATTCCATCTTGTGTAGCTGTGTTCCCAACTCTCAATCAAACGAATCTCCAAAATGGTAGGCATATTGAGATGGCAATTTGGTCACTCTCATCCATACAAACCAAAGGATTGTCTTTATAGGTAGGAGTTCACAACTCACTCAGGATTCAGGTCATGTTACCTATAGTCATCCTGATGAAATGTAAGTCTTTACTATTAACAACGTTATATAATGAGACTAGTCATTACGTGATCGGGTCTTATACAAACTCTTTGTATAGGATACCCATACTTACATGTCTTTACATGAATGATTAGGATCAGATCATTTGTAGCACTTTACAACACTTGTAACATCTATAAAACGGGTCGTATCCGTAGTGTCACTAGGATAAGGTACCCAGCCTTATCCATCTACTACAGACAGTTTAGTTTATTATTTAAACAAGATCCACCTGTGTGTCACTACATACTTGTTTAAATTACATAAAATAACCTAGGATTTTTGTTTATTGGATTGAGTATATGCATATTAAATAACAATTATTTTGTTAATAACAATTTGTATACATAATGTTTACAAACTACGAGAATAAAAGAGATTTAGGACATCATTCTCAACAGTATCCTATACAAAGAGGTTGTATAAGGCCGGGCCATGAAATGAATAGTTTCTCTTTATAACACTGTTACTCGAAGAGACTTACATTTCACTAGGATGGCCATAGGTGACTTGACCTGAATCCTAAGTGAGTTGTGAACTTTTGCCTATGAAGGCGGTTCTTTGATTTGCGTGGGTGAGATTGACCAGTTTCGCCGACTCAATATGCTTACCATTTTGGAGATTTGTCTGATTGGGGAGCTGGGGACGCAGCTACATAAGAAGGAACTTCTCCTTCCCTATTGTTAGGGTAAGTAGAGAAATTGCTCCCTTAAGGGCTGATTCCGGGGCTTGAATAATGTGGCACCACACCTTCTCATGCTCAGAGAGGGGTTCGGCTATGGTTGGAATATAACTAATTGTTCATTAGAGGGATCAATGGTACTTAAGAAGTTAGAGATAACTATAGGGGCAAAATGGAAATTTTGGCCAAATTGTACTTATGAGCAATTTGTGAATGGTTAATGCACGGTTGATTGATTATATCCAATGGACAAAGAAATATATCTGTAGTATGAAGAATGCAACTCTTGGTCTTTAGTGGAGTGACCGACAATTAATAGAAGTTGATTAATTTAATTAAAGAGTTTAATTACTTAATCAAGTACCATTGGAGCTTCAATATGTAAGTCCATAAGATCTTTTTGTGATCTAAATTTGGATTAACGAAAATTAAATTAATTTTGGATTATTTTCAATTGTTCAAATTAATTTAAGAAAATTAATTATATAAGATATAATTAATATAATGTATATGATACATTATAAGATAAAGTTTTACTGATAGAATTTAATATTTGAATATGATTCAAATACTAATTATATGAATATGATTCATTTAAGATATAATTAATATAATGTATGTGATACATTATATTATAAAATTTTATGGGAGAAATAAATATTTGAATATGATTCAAATATTAATTATGAATATGATTCATATAAAAACTATAGGTTAAAATTAATATGAATGTGATTCATATTAATTCTATAAAGTTTCATGAGATATTAATAAACTGTAGGTTATATTGTATGTGATATAATATAAACTGAGTTATATGTTATATGTGATATAATATATAGTTTTATTAATATATAATAAAGTCGTTTATTATATTTATATTAATTTTATTTAAAATAATAATTTGGGAGGAATTTTATTTTTGATAATTCCTCCCCATTAGTTTCTCAAACGTACCTCACCATACGTGATAGTTGGTTCACGTTTACACATAGAGATAAAGAATTGATCTTCAACCTCCTGTGGCACTCCTTGTGTGTTTCTTTGTAAAAAAGGTTTTATGGTGATTTTCTCTCTAGCAATCATCTACTCCTTTTCTCCCAAAACTAATCAAAGCAAGCTCACAACTTTGTTTTGATTCTCATCCTAGAGAATAATGAGGAAGCCTTCGTGATGGTGCCCAAAGGAGTTCCAATTTTATTCGATTTAGATTGCTATGTTTTCCGTGTTGGTGTGACCATGGAAGGATTGATCTTAAGGTGAATGAAGAGCAAATGTGAAGAGTAATTGTCTACAAGGGTAAGTATCAATTCTCTTCCTTTTGTCCTCTCAAGCATGTTGTATAGATTGTGCTTATCCTGTAAAATTAGTTTACATGTTCTTCTCTATATTTTTTGTCTTGTTTCAAATGGAAATTGAAATTGTACGATATTTACGCACCGGCTTAGGATTCAATCCTTTCAAAATGCACCTGATTTTTAGGCAACAATAATGGTAATTTTGTAATTTGGGGAAGAGAGGACCTGCAAAATAAAAAAAAAAAGAGCTCTGATACCGATGTCATCAAGAGAATTATAGAATAGAGAAGAAGTAAGAAGTTCTTAGTTCGCTCATATGAAACTAGATCAAGTGTAGACCTGCGATTTTCAGATCTTACAGAATGGTATGAATATGCCTCCGAAATAAAAGACAATACCCAAGACGGAACTATAAGACCCTATTCATTTTACTGAAGCTTGTATTGTTCCCAATCATATGTTACAACCCTCCGTAGAGATCGTTGTGGTTAAAGATTAGCTAGTGCCGCATGAAAAACGATAACAGGCGCAACATAGAAATCTCACGGTTCTGACTAATGGAGAAGACCACAGGATATGTTGACACATTTCCTTCACCCACTTACTATAAACTACTTCGTCTGTTTACCTTGATATTGACACATACATCCGCTTTCCGTATGGAGGTCACTCTCAGGGTGACACGAAGCATCATATGAATCTCATGGTGTAAATTATGTGGAGATGTGGTAGTTGAAATCGTAAACTTGATTTCTGTTCGAATAACTTCTCCTTATTCACCGGAGTCTAAATTTAAGCTAAAAAAAAATACTTTCTGTATGGAGGTCACTCCCAGGGTGACATGAAGTACCGATTTAATCCAGACTGTGAACTCTTAGGGACGTGAGAGCTAAGAATAATGTATTGTATAGGTTATAAATTTCCCACTGAAGTTTTCTAATAACTCTATCATATAGAAGTTATTGACTACCACTGAAGTGTTCTAATTTTTAGGTAAATTTACACTTAGGTTCTTTTTCGACTAATAAAAATAACCCTAAGTCAATGTGATTATCCAAGCATAACACTTATAAATGGTCTTAAACCTACGATGTCTAGGTGATAAACACTTTTATTAACTCACATCGCTCATGAATACTCATAAAATCGGTTATAAATGCTCAATTATTTGGCCACAATCCCCAGGTAGGAGGTGTTCCGTAGACCGTCAACTTAAATACCCCCAACCTTCGACAGGATTATATACCGGTTGACTTTGTAACCCTAGTTTTACAAGTTTAACGACCTATTTTAACTAATTAAAACAAGTGGTTAACCTATGTGAGCATACAACTGTTCTTTTTTATGGATTTTAAATGTCTAACCCAATTTTATAGCAGCTTATAAAACTTTAGACATGCTAAACATCCACAACATACAGACATTCAATATCTAATATAACACTTATATTAAATACAAGAAACCCAAACATGCATTCTATATATTATAAAAAATTATAACATACTTTCAATGCATGTTGCATACTTCCTACCGTGGGATTTTAAATCTAAATGGCGTACTATATGCACATACAAGATTTATTTATTTATAACATACATCCAATGCATAAATAATTACACACAGACTGATATGATTTTAGTTTTGGTAAATCTTTGTGCAGACCACCACAAGATCTTCCCTACTATTCTCTTCGTGCTTTAGATTGAGTTGTGGGACTCAAAATAGGTTGGAATAAAAGGGAACTTTAAGAATGCTCACTACAACAACCCAATGAAGAACACCTTCTTTAACCGAATTTTCAGCTAAAATTCTATCAGCTCAATCACCTCAACTTCACTCTAATCTCTTCAATATATTGTAGACTATCATGCAAAGAGATTTTGCTGCATGGGATGCAGCTCATGCTTGGAGTTATTGAAGGTTGAAGATGGTGGGTTCTTTGTGAGCTAGTTGAAGATGAAGTTGGAAAAATCCAATTTTTCCTTTTTGTGTTTTTCTATTTCCAAAATCCAAAATTGATTTTAAAAAGATATTTTGTTATAAAATCACAATTTATTAATTTTACATAAATTAATTTTCTAATAAAATTAATAAATAATTAGTTAAACAATTTAAATAATTCTAATTAATTTAATATCCAATATTATATTAATTTTACACCATTTCATCTTCATATATTTAAATCATATTTAAATATATATTCTCCAATTCCGTTTGATTCTAATTTGAACGTTTCAAATTAACTTATCACGCTACTCTAGAGCTAATCCATTTCTGAGCTAGTAGGGGGACCTTATGGTCGTACAGATCATGGGCTCCGACGATCCGAGATTAATCGGCTAAATTCATTAGACCGATCTAACCCCCATTGGTTAACTAATGGGTCACTCCACTAAAGCCCATAGTTGAACTCCCCTCACTGTGGGTATATTATGTTCACTCGATATAACCATGATTAGTAAGTCAACCCTTCACAGGTTATTCGTAATAACGACTGGGTCAAATCTCTGTTTTACCCCTGAAATTACCTCTTGTTTCTTATGTCCCCACTGATCCCCTAATGAACAATTGTTTTGTAATCCAACCAACAAAATCAAGTACCTCTCGGGCCAATGATAGGGTGGGATCCCTTGTTCAAGACCCAAAATCAACACTTAAGGGAACAACCTCTCTACTATCCTTAAAAGCGGGTAGGAGTGAATTCCTTCTTACACCCTATGTCCCCAGCTATCTATCTAGCCTTACCCTTGAAATGGGAGGTTTAGTAAGCCGGCGCTATTGAGCCAACCTTCACCTATGCAAATCTAAGGATAATTCCAAATAAGTAGTAGTTCATAGTTAGCTCAGGATTAAGTTCAAGTTACCTAGATCATCGCTTTGAAATAATTAGTCTTAAACTGTAAACATCGTTATAAAATAAGAATGACTGATTTCGTGGTCTGATCTTGTACAAACAAGTCCCTTCGGCCGGTTCGCTCAGGTGGTCTTCTCGCTCCGTGGGCTTCCCCTTCCAATGATCAATAAACTACTGCGGAAACATGGAAGAATTGAAATCCAAGTTATGTATGGATGGTATGAACTGCTTTTTGCACAAGGACACCCCCACTCCTCATGTCCCGACATGGAAAAATTAGGATCACTTAGTTTGTAGCGTGTTACAACTCCTTGTAACAACTATAGAGCAGGCCACATCCAATACTGTTACCAGAATAAGGTACCCAACCATATTCTTATACTATAGATCATTTTGACTATTTACTCGAACCTCATCCACCTTTATGTCTCCACATAAAGTTCAAGTACTTATCCAATAGTCAAGGGACTTTTAGGTTTATTGTATTTATATTAAGCAAAACATCTATTCAATAACACCTTATTGAATTTCCAGAATAAGTTCTATTGTTTACATACCACGAGTTTTAGGACATAAAATCCAACAAACTCCCACTTGGACTAAAACTCCAGTGGTAACTTATATATCCGATATATAAGACTGAGTTTCTGATTTTTATAGAGAAATACAATAAACTAGGGCATCCCATACCCATATTTTACCATTCGGTATCCCATACCCGATATTTCTCCCAGTTGCCCTAGGTTATTAATCTGGTATTCCTAGTCCTACTAGGTAATTCTCAAACACTTCAACTGAGAGAATCATTATAAACATGTTAGTATACAATAGACTTTTGATAAAACTATATGGGGATGCATCTTATTCTCAATAATGGCTAGGAAACACACTTTTCTCCCGCTACATTGAGGTACTCTCAACTCTTTGAGTAAGACGTATCTGACCTGTCTCAACAACTCTTTGTTAACAGTCAGATCTAAAAATCTTTAAAATTTCTATACTTTGATCTAGCCATTTTAAATATCTGAATATTTACAAATGGCTTTTAACAGTTTGATTCTTAACAGAAGTTGCTTGAACAATCATAATTTTTGAAAAATGAACATTTCATTTATAACAAAAATATATATAATTTGTTCTTTACAAGCTTTACATTAACAGTATAATCAAGCAGTAACTTCTCCCGCTAAATGAGATGAGCAAACGATCTCAGGGACTAGTTAGCCTGATTACCTCTCTCTGCTCTCTTTTCAGCCAGATATTGAGAGCAGTTTCTTCTCCAGTGCCCTTTTTTGTTGCAGTGGAAACATTTCCCTTAATCTGCATCATTATGCCTGCCTTTCTTTCCAATATGCTGCTTCTTCCCTTTCCTTTTGCCTTTCTTCACATTAATACTCTTACTCTTCGAAGAGGAGGCAACATCAGGCTTGGAAGACATTCCTCTCTTCTCGGCAGTAGTAACATTTACTTCTAACTCTAGACCCTTTGTTATCAACATTGTCTGGTAATCCTATAGCTCATTTAGTAGAGTAGTCAAGCTGTATTCAATTCTATTCATTAATGAATTCATACAAAAATGCAGAAAACTCTTCATTAAAGAATTCCTTATTGGTGTTAAGATAATGCATGAGTGTTCTTTGATGGGAGTCATAATAATTCCTTTCATAATCTAAATTTTTTTTGAATAATCTAACTCCAATTCTTACATAATTTTCTTGAAAAATCGGTCTGATTGGATCATCGTGCTCTTTCTTGATGATGTCACCTAGTGATTTTGTCCCAAACTACATTAAAATTTTCATCAGAATAACTAGAATCAAATCTTTAATGTGGATAATGATAGGTTCTTTGAGAAAATTGGGCATGGGTGAAATTATTTTGTTGGAATTCTTCTTCTAAATCATTCGAGTTAGAATTCTAGCAATGTTTTTGGGAATAATATTGATTTTCTTGCCCATATCAACTGCTGTGTTTTTCTTGGGCATCTTCCGTAATCGATAATAGTCCATTCTTGCAAAATCTCGAAAAAAGTTTGGTGTCTTCTTTCTTTTCTAGAATTTAAAGAGATCCCCCTCTATAGATGTGGAATGTTCAACAATGAGCACAACTTTCAAAGCTCCCTCTTGTGATCGACATTGCTAAGAGTTTTCTAGTCTTCCACCATCAACAGTCAACATTGGTTTTGACAGCTGTTCTAATACCAAATTGATGTAGCCTAAACGATAAATGGAGAGAAATCTCTAATAATAAGATCAAAGTCTTTATTATGACTCAAAAATTGCCAATACAAGAAGACAATCTCTCTATTTATAGAGATTTGGAAAGCAAACTGATCCTATTCCTACTTAATCAAAGAAACTAATTCCAATCCTAATAAACTAAGGAAACTAGTCCTAATTCTAATTAATCGTGGAAAGTAATCACAATCCTAAACAATAAACGAACCTGAAAATCCAGATTCATTCACATCCTTAATGCACTATTTATCTATTATTTATTTTATGTATTTGCATTTATGAAAGTTCATGTATGTAGTTGAAGTGGTGTTGATTGAACATAGATTACATATGTGAACGGCTATGTCCTTTCATGGTGTCATTCCATTTAGTATACATAGTGTTATACTTTGATCCTCTGAACACAAATTGAATTTGTATAAATTTCTCATAGAGTTCAACTCTTTCTAAATTTTTAAGTTTTCTTTGAATTATTGTGTTGGTATGCATGTTTAGAACTTTCAATATGATTTGATCAATTAGATGAGTTCAAAATCTTGAGGGTAGGAACAAATTCTTCTTTCTTCTTAATCTTAATCATCTTTCTAAGTCAACATTATTTTAAACATTCTTGGGGTTGTGTATCAATTAGTTAGTGTGGGTTGAATTGATATGCGAACACATGGGCGTCAAGTTGTAATATTGTAAAATGATAAAAAAAAATCGAGTATCTTTCCCTAGTATTGTTATTCGATTCTTTTATCTATCGAAAAACCCTTCTAATTTTATTTAGGGATTAACAGTCAACTTGGAGAAATTATACAACAAAACTATGATTTCATGACATTTAAAAATTATCACTGTTAGCTCTAAAAAAGAGTTAAGTTTATGACCTTAACTTTACTATTTTTTGTGTAATTCTTGTGTCTATTTGTCTTATTTGTAGGAGATTTGATCCCATGGAGCAAGTATGTTACAAAGATGAAGAATCAAGCAAAAAGGACGAAAAATTGGGAGTCGAGTGAACCCAAACTAAGCTGAGTTAACAAAGACTAATCTGCCCTGTTTTAGCATCACAATGCTCCTTAAAAGCCTAAGTCCATCGCTCGCTCAATGCTTGAAGGTAGTAGGCTCAGGTGCAGGACAGTGTCACAATGCTGCTCCGAGCATTGCAACGCTCCGAAGATTGACAACGCCACTGTAACGTCTTGAGTTTTTCATAATTCATTTTTTTTTGTATTTTCGTAAAATTTGAGGGTAATTTTGCTTATTTCAAAATTCATTTTTGTTAAAAGGAAAAGTTTGAATTTATGTCGAATCAATTTAATATAAAGTTAATTTTTAGTTGAAGTCGAGATTTTTTTTTTTTATTTTAAAATTTTGGGAGGTTAATTTGATTTTGGTTTTAGAAATTAAAGAGAAAACGAGAAGAGTTTAATATATATATATATACATATTTATATATTTATTTGTGTATTGAAGAAAAGGATAAAATAAAATGAAATAAAATAAAATAAAGTTTTATTTTATTTATTTCATTAAAATAATCATTTTTCTTATCTATTTATTTATTTTAAATTAAAAACTCCTTTCTTCACCTTCTTCACGTGTGAAACCGAGACCCCTTCGTGTCCCCTCATCGCCTCGCGACCAAGTCACTCGCTCACCGGTGCCACCGTTCGCGTCGACCCAGTCAACACCCCCCCCCCCCAGCCGCGTAGCCGCCGTTCAGTCAGCCGTCGACTGCCACCCATGCTCGCCGTTCGGATCTGAAGCTGTCAGATCCGGAGGAGCCATCGCTCTTCAGTCGTGCACCGCCCATCTCCTAGCCGTGCGTTGCCAACCTCGACCTACGCGCCGCTCATATGTCCAGCATTACAGACCCACGCCTCGCTCAGCTATCCAGCCTTGCAGACATACGCGCCGTCGAGTTGCTGTCGCAGGTCTGCGGTTTGGGTTTTCTTTCGCCATTGCTCTCGTTGAATTCTTAAGATTTTTGGGTAAGTTAATGGGTATTTTTATGGGTTTTCTTAAAGTAGATTGAATGCCTATCATGTTTTGACATAAATTTATTGTGACCCACTAAGATTTTGGTCTGATTTGATTAACCCATAATGTTGAGATTTTAGATTCAAGATTTGGGAGGATGTTGAGGTGACCTATCAAGTTTGAAGTTTAAGACCAATTTCGGCGGAAAATTGGTTAAGGTTGGTAAGCCTTTGTGAGTTTTGAAAATTAACCTTGGACCAAGTCACGATTCCAGTAAAGTTAAAACTGGAGACCTTGAGTAAATTGGTTAATTGGAAAGGACTCAAGGGATTAATTTAAACATTTGATTTATTACATGTGTCGCTTCAAGGCTCTGCTTGGCAAAGAGAGGATAAGCTTTCTTGAACTAATTTGGATTTACTTTGAAGTAAGTAATCTTACTACTGGAACCGCCTTTGTGCCAAACGATGAATTTACAATTTATTTTGAGGATTTTAAGATTGTTTACAAGGATAATTCTGATTGTTCTGAGATTGAATGAACTGTTTAGAAAAGATATATGAGCATGTGATAATATGTTTGAAGCATGTTAATGTATGAGCATGATTTAGAATTTTATGAGGTATATCAAAAGAATGGTTGAGCATGACCCTTAAATTATGAGTTAAGTCACACTCCTACTGGAATGTCTTAAAGTTAGATGAGGATTATGCGATTTATTATGAGAATGTGTAGACCGTACGGCATATTATGAAATTTCGAATACTTGATTGTTTACATAGTTTAGTGCATGAAAGTGATGTACTAGAGTGGATCCATTGACATTAGATTAATTACGTATGTTGAGGTTAGTATGACTTTGATGAGGAGATTATGAAGGACCCATGAGTATGTTAAAGTTATATGTAATGTGAAGTTAGATGCGACCTCTTTTCCTCTCCAGATTAGTTGACAGCATGAAAGTGATGCACGTCTGAGGGCACTAGTACATGAAAGAGATGTACTAGGGCTGTGTGTATGAAAGTGATACATACCTAGAGGGTACTGGGGTTTATAAAAGAGGTACACACTCAGTGAGTTATGTGTATGCAAAAGAGGTGTATACATCACCATGTGTACGAAAGAGGTATGCATCCCTACATTCATAGAGAGGATCTGGGGTGTATGTAAGAAGTACACAACTCAGTAGGTTATGTGTATATGAAAGAGGTGTACGCATAACCATGTGTACGTAAGAGATACACATTCAATGGGTTATGTGTATATGAAAGAGGTACACATCTCTTCATTCATAGAGAGGACCTGAGGTGTATGAAAGAGGTGCACTCTAGGGGGAAAAAAGAGTGAGTCATGTAAGGAAAATCTTTAGGTCTCACTAGTAGAGAGTTTCAGTTCATGTTTCATTTATTCAACATAAATGCTTAGCCTAACCCCGGTAGTGGGGTTACTTACTGAGTATTTTATAGTCACCTTTTCTCATGTTTATGTTTCAGGTAAGTGTAGGGATGCACCGGCGAATGACAAGAGAAATCCGTGATTGAGCCACTGTGACCAGTTTTAAGCTTTTGCTCATGACATTTAGATTTTTTTTAATGTTTTTCAACTTTCAGTCTTGATGTTTGAAATTTACTGTTAAGATTTGTTTTTAGACCTATTTAGTATACCTTATGATTTATGGGTACCCTATCTTTTGTTTTTAATATTTGAATTTAATGGAAGTATTTTTAATTTACCTTATTTATTCAGCATTTATTTCACTATAAAAGGGTGTCGTTTTAAGTTCCATGCATGCATGTGTTTAGTAACGACCTAACTTGAGTCCAAGGGGAGTCGGGTCGTTACAACCACCATCGCGACACAAGCTCAATGCCCCAACTCAACGCTCTAAGGTAGAATGGGTAGCGTTGCAATGCTCTCCCAGAACGTCGCGACGCTAAGGACTTTGATGAATTTCCCCCTTCGCGTGTGCGCAACTGAGTGTCAGACCAACATCGTGATATTTCCTCAACACTTTACACGATGTCGTCGCAGCGTTGCAATGCTCTTCCTACCGTCATGACACTGCGGTAAACTTATAAATATGAAATTCGGGGTTCCAACAAAGGTGTGAAGAAATTTAAGAGTTTAGTCCGATTTTGGGAGTAATTTCAATCGAATTGTTATGTAATTTTCCCTATAGTCAGCCTCGTTTCTCCATTAAACATTGTAAACGTAATCGACGTAATCAATGGCCAATAAGATATAATGCTTGCCAAGTGAAGGAGGGAATGGTCCTATGAAATCAATCCCCTAGATGTCAAATAATTCCAGCTCCAAGATAGTATTCATTGGTATTGTGTTCTTCCAAGAAATTTTGCCGGTACGTTGACATTGATCACATTTCATTATGTAGTCAGCAACATCCTTAAATAATGAAGGCCAAAAGAATCCACTTTGCAAAACTTTAGCTGCAGTGCTTTGCCCTCCAAAGTGACCTTCATATGGCGAATCGTGGCACTGTGACAATATGCATTGTTGAGCAACATTTGGTATGCATAATCGAATGATTTGGTCTACACCTCTTCTATATAGGTTCGGCTCATCCCAATAATAGTGTTTGCATTCATGCTTGAGCTTCCTCTGTTGATGGTAGGTTTAATCTTCAGGAAATTGTTCATAGACCAAATAGTTAATGATGTCTGCATACCAGGGCAATTCTTCTATATGGAGTAGTTGCTCGTCCGGGAACACGACACTCACCTCAGATTCATTGCGGTCAACCTCAGGATTTTCCAATCTAGACAAGTGATCAGCAACTTGATTCTCCGTCCCCTTCCGATCAATTATTTCAATATTGAACTCTTGAAGAAGGAAAACCCATCTGATCAATCTTGGCTTTGCGTCTTTTTTTTCATTAAATATTTGATTGCCGAGTGATCAGTGTGAATGAGCACCTTTGTTTCCAATAGATATGCCCTGAATTTCTCCAACACAAAAATCACAGCCAGGAGTTCTTTTTCAGTGGTGGTATAATTTATTTGAGCAGGGTTTAGAGTTTTACTCGCATATGCGATGGGGTGCAAAATAGTTTTCTTCTTTTGAGCTAATGCAATCCCCATCGCATACCCGCTTGCATCGCACATGATTTCAAATGGCGTTGCCCAATCCGGCGTAATTAGTACGGGCGTGGTAATCAGCACATCTTTTAATACTCTGAATGCGTTGAGGTAATTCTCGTCAAACTCAAATTTCTGGTCTGCCTCTAACAACGCACTCAATGGTCGTGTAATTTTAGAGAAGTCCTTGACGAATCGTCTGTAAAATCCAGCGTGCCCCAAAAAGCACCAGGTTCGTCTCTTTGCTTTGTCCACCTTCAACCCTTCTCGAGAGACCTTGTATCCCAACACTATACCCTCTTCCACCATGAAGTGACATTTTTCCCAATTGAGCACCAGGTTCGTCTCTTCACATCTTTTTAGAATTTTCTCCAAATTGGCCAAGCAGACTTCATAAGTGTTCCCATAAACAGATAAGTCATCCATAAATATTTCCACAGAGTCCTCGAGATAATCTGAAAAGATCGCCATCATGCACCTTTGGAACATGCTTGGCGCATTATAGAGGCCAAACGACATGCGGTGAAAAGCAAACATCCCAGATGGGCAGGTGAATGTGGTCTTGTCTTGGTCTTCAAGAGCTATCATGATTTGATTGTACCCGACATATCCCTCCATGAAGTAGTAAAAATCATTCCCTGCTAGTTTGTCTAGCATTTGATCAATGAATGGCAGAGGAAAGTGATCTTTCTTTGTGGCCGCATTCAATTTGTGGTAGTCCATACATATGCGCCATCCAGTGATGGTTCTTTGTGGTATTAATTCATTGTTCTCATTTGGTACTACCGTCATTCCGCCCTTTTTCGGCACACATTTCACGGGGCTGACTCACGTGCTATCTACAATGGGATAGATAATGCCCGCATCCAGCCATTTGATAATCTCCTTCTTGATGACCTCTTTCATCGCAGGGTTAAGTCTGTGTTGATTTTCAATAGTTGCTTTATGGTCGTCCTCCAGATGAATGTGGTGCATGCAATACGCGCGGCTAATTTCTCTAATGTCAGCGAGCGTTTAGCCAATTACTCGCATATATTTCTTGAGAATGCTCATCAACACATTCTCTTGATCTTCATTGAGCGCAAAGGAAACTGGTAGCTTCTCATTCTTCCCCAGAAATGCGTACTTCAAATGGGTTGGTAGGGTCTTTAATTCAAGTGTTGGTGGTTCCACGAGGGAAGGTTGCGTTGTTTTTCTTTCTTCCGTCGGCTCTACTTCTTACGTTGCAATCATTTCTTCTTCCTTGTTTGTTTTTGTTTCGATCGCATTGCAGACAACAACAGATGTGCTGGCATCCTCTTCTTCATACTTTTCTTCAGACTTTTCTTCTTCAATCGAATTCAGGTCATCATCAGAATCTTGCAGGTCTTCCTCATCTGGGAATTTCATGGCACAAATTATGTTAAATTTGATTTTCTGTCCGTTTATGCTTTAAAGTGATTTCTCCCTTGTGCACATCAATTTGAGCATGACCTGTTGATAAGAAAGGTCGCCCCAAAATGATGGGCATATCTTTGTTGGTCTCATAGTCTAGGATGATGAAGTCGGCTGGCAAAATAAATTTATTAATCGTTATCAGCACATCCTTCACCTTACCTTCTGAATGAACCAGAGACCTGTCAGCTAATTGGAGAGTCATTGATGTGGGCACGAGTTGCCCCACATTTAATTGTCTAAAAATTGACAGCGGTTTCAAATTTATGCTGGCCCTTAAGTCACACAGAGTTTGCCCAATATAGAGTCCTCCTATAGAGCAAGGAATAGTGAAGCTCCCAGGA
>NC_052359.1:16305143-16347571 GCF_009727055.1 Benincasa hispida
CGTTTAGAATTTGTCGCAAGCATTTGTTCGCAGAAGGTGGCGTGAGGGTGGCGATTCTTTTGCAGTTGATTATCTCGAGTGAGGTCTTGTGAAATATTTATGTGGTATACTTGGGATTTGGTTTTGGTAACATTATGGAAGTGGGTGATTGGCCGGAATTGAGTAAGAATTTCTGAGAAAAGTTTGTGAAAGAGAGCGAACGGCTGTGGTGCTCATGGTGGAAAATGTCACTTGATGGTGTGGAAGGTGAGGGTTTTTGTAGTGGATGTACTAATCTCTCCGAGATTAGGGTTTGTAAGGGTGGACAAGTCCAAGAGACGACGCTGGTGCTTTGGTGCACGCTGGTGTTACAGAGCGATTGTCATGATGGTACTTCTCTTAATTATTCACGAGCCAGTTTTTGTGAGTGCGTTGTTAGAGGAGAGCTCATGATAATTGGTTTGATCGGAGTTTTACCTCACGTTCATATTTGATTAAGGGATGTTGTTATTAGTGGTTTGTTTGGTGTGGTTTGTGTTGTGGTTTTTTTGTTGTTGGTTGTGTTGTTTGGTTGTGGTGTTTGTGTTGTGGTTTTGTGTTTTGTTTTTTGGTTTTGTTGTGGGTTTGTGTTTTTGTGGTTGTGGTTGGTTGCTTTTTTGTGTTTTTGGTTTGTTGTTTCTTTTTTTTGTGTTTTTTGGTTTTTTTTTTTTGTGTTTTTGTGTGTGTGGGTGTGTTTTTTTTTTTTTTTGTTGGTGTGTGTTGTTTTGGTTTGTTGTTGTTTTTTTTGTTTTGGGTGTTGGTGATGTGGTTTTGTTTTTGTTGTGGGTTGTGGTTTTGTGGTTTTTGGGGTTTTTGGGTGGGTGGGTTTGTGTTTTGTTGGGTTGTGTGGGTGTTGGTTGGTTGTGTGTTTGTTTTGTTGGTATGTGGTGTTTTTTTTTTGTTTTTGTGTGTGGTTGTGTTCTTGTTGTTGTTGGGTTTGGTGTTGTGGTGTTGTTTTGTTGGGTGTTTTTGGTTTGGGTGGTGGTTTTGTTGTGTTGGGGTGGTTTGGGGGTGTGATTTTTTTTGGTGTTTGTGTGTTTGTGTGTGGGTGTGGTGTTTGTGGTGGGTTGTGGTGTTCTGTGTTGTGTGTCTGTGTGTGTTGTTTGTTGATGGTGTGTTTGGTGTGTGGTGTGTGTGGTTTTGTTGTTGTTGGTTTTGTTTTGTTTGTGTGGTTGGGGTGTTTGTTGTGTTGTGGTTTTTGTTGTTGGGTTGGTGTTGTGTTTTTGGTTGTGTGGTGGGTTTGTGTTTTGGTTGTGTTTATTTTTGTTGTGTTAGTTGGTGGTGGGTTGGTTGGTGTGTGTTTGTTGTTGTTTTGTTGGTGGGATTGTATATAGGTAGGGGTGGTGTGGGTGGTGTGTGTGTGGGTGTTGTTTGGTGGTGTTGTTTGTTTGTGTGGTTGTGGGATGGTTTTTGTTGTTTTTTGTGTTGTGGTGTTGTGTGGTTTTGTTGTTTGTGGTGTTGGTTGTTTGTGTTTTGGGTTGTTGGGGTGTGTGTGTGTTGGTTGGTGTGTGGTGGGTTGTTTGGTGTGTTGGGTGTTGTGTGTGTGGGTGTTGGGTGCCACGTCCTATATTATTACGCCGGATGGGCAAACGCCATTTAAGATCATGTGCTGATGCAAAGGCGGGTATGATGGGTGATTGCTTAGCTTCTAAAGAGTTAAGAAATAACTATTTTGACCCATCTCGTCGTATGCGAGTTAACTCTAGATACTCTGCTCTAGAAAATTATACCACCATGAAAAAGAAAACTTCCTGCTGTGATTTTGTTAGGTGAGATAGTTGAGTGGCAATCTATCTTTGAACAAGTGTGCTTCATTTCACACTGCATTATCGGGAATCCAAATATTAATGAAATAAAAAGACGAATAGCTGCAAGATTCGATTCAAGATGGGTTTTCCTTCTTCAAGAGTTCAATATTCGAAAATTGATCGGAAGGGGACGGAGATATCAGATTTGCTGATCACTTGTTCTATGATTGTGGAATTCCTTTTGGTGACACGGCAAGAATGAGAAAAAAAACAATGCATGAGTGAGTGTCTGGTGCTTCCCGGACTGGCAACGTAACTCATTTATAGGAAGAATTGCCTGGTATTGCAGACTTCGATTAACTTAGTGTTTGGTCTATGAACAATTTCCTGAAGATTAAATTCCTACTGCCAGGCACAGAGGAAGTATCAAGCATGAATGCAACACTTTATGGGGATGAGCCGAACCCTATGATGAAGAGGTGTAGACCAAATCATTCGATTATGCTATCCAAATGTTCTGCCTCAACAATGCATATATTGTCACAGTGCGCCATACGATTCGCCATGAGTGAAGGTCACGTTTGGAGGCAAAGCACTGCAGCTAAAGTTTTGCAAAGTGGATTCTTTTGGCCTTCATTAATTTAAGGGATGTTGCGACTACATAAGAAATGTGATCAATGTCAACGTAACCGGCAAAATTCCTTGGAAGAACACATACCAATGAATGACTATCTTGGAGCTGGAATTATTTGACATTCTAGGGGATTGATTTCATAGGACCATTCCCTCCTTCACTTGGTCTAATTAGCATTTATTATCTTATTGGCTCAATTATTACGTCGATTATGTTTACAGGTTTACATGGAGAAACGAGGTCTGACTATAGGGAAATATACTAACAATTCGATTGGAAATTACTCCCAAAATCGGACTAAACTCTTAATTTCTTCACACCTTTGTTGGAACTCCGAATGTTCATGATGGGTATAGAGTTTACTGCGCGAGTGTCATGACGGTAGTGAGAGCCGTATTGGGCAATCGCGGCCGTATCGACATCCGTTAAAGTTTGGAGGAAATACTGATGTTGGGTCTGACATTCAGTTCGCACACGCGAAGGGGGAAATTCATCAAAGTCCTTAGCGGGTCGCGACGGTGGGTTTGTGGAGGGCATTGCAAGGCTACCCATTCTACCTTAGAGCGTTGATTGGGGCCAGGGTTAGCGTGTGTGTGCTGGAGGTGGGTGGTTGTGTGTAAAACGCCGAACTCTCCCGCTTGGACTCAAGTTAGTGGGGTATCGTACAAACTATGGCTATGCATGTAATACTTAGAACGACACCCTTTTATAGTGGGAAGAATAAATTTGCCCTTTGAAAAAATAAGAAGGTAAATATATATAAATACTTCATTAAATTCAATATTAAACAAAGATAGGGACATAATCATAGAGGTATGACTAAATAGTGTTCTAAAAGATAAATCTTAAACAGGTAAATTTCTAAACATCAAGACTAAAGTTGAGAACATAAAAGAAAATTCTAAATGTCATGAGCAAAGTCTTAAAATGTCACATTGGTAATACGGATTTCTCTGTATTTTCGTCCGGGTGCATTCGCCTACACTTACCTATGAAGACATAAACATGAGAATATGAGTGTGACTATAAATATACTCAGTAAGTAACCCCACTACGGGGTTAGGTCTGAAGCCATTTGTGAATAAATGAAACAGATACTGAATACTCGTTCTTACTAGTGAAGCTAAACGATTGCCTTACTATGGACTCACTGCTTTTTCTCCTCTAGAGTGCAGTCCTCTTTCATAACACCTCAGGTCCTCTCTATGAAATGAAAGGTATGTGACCCTCTTTCATATACATCAGGTACCCATTGAAATGTGTATTGCTCTTAGCTACATCATGTGTTATGGTTACAGCCTCTTTCATATACACATATCCTACTGAGTTTGTGTACTTCTTACATACCACCCCAGATCTCTTCTCTATGAATGTTAGGGATCATACCTCTTTCGGTACACATGGTGATGTAACAGTCGTTTTGCATAGGCGAATAACTCATGGTGAGTGGTTGTATCCTCTTTTATAAACGCCCAGTCCCGTCTAGGATGTATCAGTTTATACACAGCAGCTCCTAGGTACATTCTCTTTGCATGTACTATGCGCGGCTCGAGATCGTGCATTATCTTTATGCGTGTCACTAATCTGGAGAAGGAAAAGAGGTCGCATCTAACTGGCGACAATGTGTACATTGAACTTTGGGAACATGACTCAGTAGGGTCCTTCATAATCTCCTCAGTCAAAGTCGATACTAACCATCATAAGATATCGTGAATTTAACTGGAATGTCTAATGGGGATTCCACTCTAGGTACAGTCACTTGTCATGGCACGTAGTATACTATGGTGAAACAAGTCAAGTAGGTCGAGAATTGTTCAGTGATATGGCCGTCGGTCTTAATTGGCTGATATGATAAATTGCGCTGGTCCTCATTAATCTTAACTTTAACATTTCAGTAGGTTAGTTTGACTTTAACGTTCATAATTTAAGGGTCATGCTCACATTCTTTTTTGTATGCTTCTCATAAGAGTTCTGTATCGGTATGGCTCGTACATTAACATGCGTTCAAGCTATTACACCTGCATATGTGATTCGGTTTTTCTGGGAAATCGAGTGGTTCAGTTGCAATCTCAGAACAATCGAATTATCCTGGTGTATAACAATCTTAATGTCTCAAAATAAATTGTGAAATCATCGTTTTGCACCAAAGGCTGGTTCCAGTAGTTAGAATTACTACTTTTCAAATGTAAATCCATAATTAGTCAAGATGATAGCTTATCTCTGCGTTTGCCAATAGCAGAGCCTTTGAAGCGACACAGTGTAATAATTGCAGTTGTTTAAATTAATCCGCTTGAGTCCTTTCCAATTAACACAATTTACTCAAGGTCTCTCAGTTTTAATTCTTACTGGATGCGTGACTTGTCCAAGGTTTAATTTTCATAAACTCAGCAAAAGCTTACCAACCTTAACAATTTTCCGCTCGAAATGGTCTTAAATACTTCTGAAGCCTTACTAGTTCACTCCGACATCCTCCCAAATTTTGAATTCTAAGAGATCTCTAACATTTATTTAAGTCAGAATTCAGTAATCCAAAATCTTATGTGGTCATCTAATGAAATTGTATGTGCAAAAATGACTAGCATTCAATCATACGTTAAAACACAACCCATAAGATACCCATATTAACTTATAGCCAAAAATCTTCAAGTAATTCACTGAGCGCAATGGGCGAAAGGAAACCCAAACCGCATAGGAATTCTGCGAACAACAATCGGACGGCGCGTAATTGTTTATTACTGTCGCACAGGCTGTGATACGTGAGCGAGGCGATGGGCTGTGTAATCGCTGGACAGTATGAGCGGGCGTAGTCTGAGGTTGCAACGCACGGCTATGTGCGAAGCACGTGGGCGTCGACGATGGAAGAAGCGGATGGCCTCCTCCGGATTGACAGCTTTCATGATTCCGAACGCACGTAGCATGGTGGCGAGTCGAGAATACGTCTGATCTGAACGCGGACTACTGCGGCTGTGGGGGGGGGGTGGTGTTGACTGTGGCCGACGCATGACCGGGTGTAGGCACGGTAGATTGGCGAGTGACTTGGTCGCGGACGATATAGAGACATCGGAGCAGGGTCTCGCTGTTCGGACACGGTGAGATAGGTGAGAGAAGGAGTTTTAATTTAAATAAATAAATAATAAGAAAAAGCATTATTTAATGAAATAAATAAAATAAAACTTTATTTATTTTATTTCATGTTTATTTTATCTTTCTTAATACACAATAAATATTATATAAAGTATATCAACCATATATATATTAATACTCTTCTCGTTTTTCTCTTTTAATTCTAAAACCAATCAATAACTCTCCCAAAATTTCAATAATAAAAAAAAAAAAATTCTGCGACTTCAACTAAAAATTAGACTATATTATAATTGATTCGAATAATAAGTCAAACTTTTTCCTTTTTAACAAAAATCGAATTTTTGAAATAGCAATATTACCCTCAAATTTTACGAAAAAGTACAAAAAAAAATGAATTATGAAAAACGTCAAACGTATAATGGCGTTGTCAATCTCGGAGCGTCTGCAATGCTCAGGAGCAGCATTGTGACACGTCCTGCACCTGAGACCGACCTTTCACCAGCATTGACGAAAAAGAGCGATGGACTTAGGCTTTTAAGGAGCCATTGTGATTAAAACAGGGGCATGATTAGTCTTTGTTTAACTGCAGTTAGTTTTGGGTCACCTCGACTCCCAATTATTTCAGTCCTTTTTGCTTGATTCTGTCACTTTTGAACATACTGCTCCAGTGAGGGATCAAATCTCTACCGAAATAGATCAAAAGGACACCAAGAATACACAAATAAAATAGTAAATTAAGGTCTATACACTTAATCTCTTTGAGAGCTAAGCAGTGTAAATTGTTAAATGTCATTGAAATGCATAGTTTGTTGTATAATTCATCTATTTATGTGACTTGTTAATCCCTAAATAAAATTAGAATGGGTTTCGATAGTATAAAAGAAATCGAGATACAATCTCACTGGGACAAGATACTCGATCTTTTTTATCATTTACAATTACAACATTTTGACGCCATGTGTTCGCAATTATCATTCAAACCCACACTAACTAAGTTGATAACAACCCCAGAGAAGTGTTTAAATAATGTTGACTTAGGAAAGATGATATATAGATTAAGAAGAAGAAGAGGGAATTTGTTCCTACCCTCCAAGTATTTTAACTCATCTAAATTTGATTCAAAATATGAAGTTCTAAAACATGGCATACCCAACACATAATTCAAAGGAAAACTTAAAAAAATTTTAGAAAGAGTTGAAATCTATGGAGGAATTTTATACAAAGTTCAATTTTGGGTGTTCAAGATCCAAAGTATAACACTCATTATACTAAATGAATGACACCATTGAAAGACATACTGGCGTTCATCATCATGGTTAATCTATGGGTTCAATCAAACACCACTTCAAATACATACATAACTTCATAAATGGCAAATACAGTAAAATAAGATAATAGATAAATCAGTTGCATTAATGTAGATGGGATACTGGGATTTTCAAGTTCGGTTATATGTTTAGGATTTGTTAGCTCACGATTATTAGTAATATGGAACTACGTTCCTTATTTATTAGGATGGAATTAGTTCTTTTTATAATAAATATCGGGATCAGTTGCTTCCAAATCTCTATAAATAGTCAGGAATTGCTTCTTGGTTTGGCAATTTTTAGTCAAATAAAGACTTTGACCTATTATAGGAGATTTCTCCATTTATCGTTTTAGTGCTACATCAATTTGGTATGTAGAACATTCTTCAAAACCAATGGTTAACTGCTGATGGTCGAAGACTAGAAAAACTCTTAGCAATGTCCGTACTCACAGAAGGAGCCTTTTGAAATGTTGTCTCATTTGATTCGAGAGATTCCAACATCTATAGTGAGGGGATCTCTTAAGATTCTAGAAAAGAAAGAAACACCAAACTTTTTTCGAGATTTTGCGAAGAATGGACTATATCGTATGACAAGATGTGCCTCAGTTAAGATCACAGCAGTTGATATGGCAAGAAATCATATGTATTCCCAAAAAAACATTGCTATGATATTCTCAACGTCGATATTGGACTTTATGAAAGATTAAGGAATTCCAACAAAATAATTCACCCATTCCCAATTTTCCTCAATAACCTGATCATTTATCCACATAAAGATTGTGATTCTTATTTATTCTTTGATTGAAAATTTTAATGTATGTTTGTGACAATAATCACACGGACATCATCAAGGAAAGAAGCACGATATCCAATTCAACCATTTTTTCAAGAAAATTAGTCAGAATTGAGTAGATTATTCAGAAAAAAAATTTGATTATGAAAGGATTATTATGACTCCATAAAGAACAACTCGCATTATCTTACCACACATTAAGGAATTCTTTAATGAAGAGTTTTCTGCATTTTTGTATGAATTCATTATAGGTAATAGAATTGAATACAGCTTGACACTCTACTAAATGAGCTATAAGGATTTACTTGACAATGTTGATACATAGGGTCTAGAGTTAAGTAAGATGTTACTACTGCGAGAAGAGAGGAATGTTTCAAGGCCTGATGTTGCTCCTCTTTCGGAAGTGAGTAACGAGGATTAATGTGAGAAGAAATTTGCAAAAGGAAAGGGAAGAAGAGCATATTTGGATAAGAAGGCAGGATAATTGATGCAGATTAAGGGATGAATGTCCATGCAACAAAAAGAGGGCACTGTGAGAAAAAAAGCTGCTTCTCAATATTCTGGCTGGAAAAGAGAGCAGAGTTAGAGTATATCAGGCTAACTAGGTTTCCCTGAGATCGTTTGCTCATCTCAGTTTAGCGGGAGAAGTTACTGGTCCTCGAGATAATCTAAAAAGATCGCCATCATACACCTCTAGAACGTGCTTGGCGCATTGCAAAGGCCAAACGGCATGCGGCAAGAAGCGAATGTCCCATATGGGCAGGTGAATGTGGTCTTGTCTTGATCTTCAGGAGCTATCATGATTTGATTATATCCGGCATACCCATCCAAGAAGCAATAAAAATCATTCCCTGCTAGTCGGTCTAGCATTTGATCGATGAATGGTAGAGGGAAGTGATCTTTCTTTGTGGCCGCATTCAACTTGCGGTAGTCCATGCATATGTGCCATCCAATGATGGTTCTTTGCAGTATTAATTCATTGTTCTCATTTGGGACTGTCGTCATTCCGCCCTTCTTCAACACACATTGCACGGGGCTGACCCATATGTTATCTACTATTGGATAGATAATGCTCGCATCCAGCCACTTGATAATCTTCTTTTTGACGACCTCCTTCATCGCAGGGTTAAGTCTGCATTGATTTTCAATTGTTGCTTTGTGGTCGTCCTCAAGACGAATGTGGTGCATGCAGTACGCGGGGTTCATTCCTCTGATGTTAGCGAGCGTCCAGCCAATTGCTCGCACATGTTTCTTGAGAATGCTCATTAACACATTCTCTTGATCTTCGTTGAGCGCAAAGGAAATTGTCACTGGCAGTTTCTCATTATGCCCCAGAAATGCGTACTTAAAATGGGTTGGTAGGGTCTTTATTTAGTGTTGGTGGTTCCACGAGGGAAGGTTGCATTGTTTTTCTTTCTTCTTTTAGCTCTTCTTCTTGCATTGCGATCATTTCTTCTTTTTGTTTGTTTTTGCTATGATCACATTACAGGCAGCTACAGATGCGTTGGCATCCTCTTCTTCACACTCTTCATCAAACTTTTCTTCTTCAATCAAATTTAGGTCATCATCAGAATCTTACAGGTCTTCTTCATCTGAAAATTTCATGGTACGAATTATATTAAATTTGAGCTTCTGTCCGTTTATACTCAAAGTGATTTCTCCCTTGTGCACATCAATTTGAGTACGACCCATTGATAGGAAAGGTCGTTCCAAAATGATGGGCACATCTTTGTCGACCTCATAGTCTAGAATGATGAAGTCAGCTGGCAAAATAAATTTATCAATCATGATCAGTACATCCTTCACCTTACCTTCTAGATGAACCAGGGATTTGTCAGCCAATTGGAGAGTCACTGATGTGAGCACAAGTTGCCCCACATTTAATTGTCCAAAAATTGACAGCAGTATCAAATTTATGCTGGCCTCTAAGTCACACAAGGCTTGCCCAATATAGAGTCCTCCTATGGAGCAAGGAATAGTGAAGCTCCCAGGATCGCTCATCTTTGGTGGGATAATGGATTTGAAACTTTGCGTTAATGCCACCGTGGCAAATTTTCCAGTGCCTCTTCTCCTGGTTACCATGTCCTTCAGAAACTTGGCATAGGCAGTCATTTCCTCAATCGCTTCACTGAAAGGAATGTTAACATGTAATTGCTTTAACATAGGTAAGAAGCGTTGGCACTGTACCTCTTTGTTTTTCTTCTTTCTTAGCCTCTGAGGGAAAGGTGGTAACTGGACTCTCACGATTCCCATTTCATCTGCTTCATTTTCTCTTTCTTCTTCTTGCGTGACCGCAATCTCGGGCTCATTTGCGATGGAAGTTGTTCTACTATGCTTCTTCTTTTCTCCCTCCACAGTCTTCCCACTACGCAATGTCACAACCTGACATTGCTCCTTACTTGATCCCCATGGGTTGCATGGAAGTTTGGTAGAACTTGACAGTGCCTCTTGCGGTCTACTTTTTAGCTCACTCGCAATCTGGCCCATTTGCAATTCGAGGTTGTGGATGGACGTAGCCTGACTTTGAAGCACTGTCTTATTCTTCTCTATATATTGCTTCAACGGGCTCTCCAGAGAAGAAGATTGGGTTGGTTTTTGTGAGTTACTTGCTTGATTGCTCTGTTGACCGATGTTGCGTTGGAAGAATTCTGGTGGCCCTTCTTTTTGCGCCACAAATTGAAAATTTTGTTGTTGATTCTTCCAAGCAAAATTGGGGTGGTTTCTCCACCCGGGGTTGTAAGTGTTTGAAAAAGGGTTATTCTTTAAAAAATATACAGATTGTGGATTTTGCGGGCAATCTTCCATCGCATGCCCATCACCGCAAGTCGTACACCTTACGGTGTTTTGACTGATTGCGTTGATTTGCCCACCTTGTGGTGTTGGGCTGCTGATCTCCATCCCTTGAATCTGATTCATCATTACAGACATTTGATTTTTTAATGAAATAATGGCACCGTTATTTGCGTCAAAATATTTAAGTCTTAATCTCTGGTCACCCTCCCTCCAATCTTCATGGTTCTTGGAGATGCGGTCCAGGATGTTCTTCACCTCATCGTAAGTTTTGTCAAGTAGACCACCAGCAGCTGCTGCATTGGTAGCGGTCTGCGAAGCGGAATTCAAATCGTGATAGAAAATTTCCATTTGAAGACAATTTGGTAGCCCATTATGCGGACAATCTCAGACCAACCTTTTAAATTTTGCCAAGGCATCGCTGAGCGATTCGTCCATATCTTGTTCAAAATTTGTGATAAGCTTTCTACGTCTTGCGTTGTCGGTAGGTGGAAAATACTTTTTCATGATTTTCTCCGCTACCTGCTCCCAAGGAGTAATCTCTCCTGGTTCGAGCGAATAAACCCATTTCCTAGCCTGATCACAGAGAGAAAATGGGAACAACGTTAGTCAAACTTCTTTAGTAGAGATGTTCGGGAACACAAAAGTATTGCAAATTTCAATAAAACTTCAGAGGTGGGAATGCGGGTCCTCGCCACGCCTTCCCCCGAATTAACCTGTAGTCTGGATCATCTGCAGCATCACCGGTTTCATCTTGAATCAGCTTCTGTCGAGGGTAGGCCTCATGATTCCCGGAGAGAAATCATAGAGGTTTGACGATGCATAGTCCCTAATGGGCCTATTGCAATGTTTGCCAACAAAATCTGATTTTCCATGACATTATTATCATTTGGTGCTCCTCCTCCAGGCTACTCCGCCATCTTTTCTTTATCGGATTGTGGTTTCTATTGGCGGTCTCTCAATCTTCGTCTAAAAGTCCTCTCAATCTCCGGGTCGTAATTCGCCAGAGATTGAGAGTCTTGCAAAGAAATAAAAAAAATTACCGTTAGCAAACTATTTTACCAGTCCCCGGCAACGGCGCCAAAAACTTGATGCGTCATTTTATTAAGTGGAAATATGGATGATATGCGTTGATGGATTGCGTTGTGCACTGAAGTTTCCTCATCGGAATTCAAGTGTAAATTCCTCTGAGTTTCCTAGTAAGTCCAGGGTTGAACACAGGGACTTGTGTAAATAGATTGCGTTGATGATTTTTTCTTTTTATGAAAACTTTGCGGTAACCGGGAAAATTAAATAAAGTGTTGGTTGTTTATTACATTGATAAAAAGAAATGAATAAATGCGGTGGATTTGAGAAACGAAAGTTGCGTTGATAAATGCAATGAGTATGTGATGAATGGGTTGAGAAGATATTTAGCTAGCGTTATTGGGAATGTGTCAGACCATGCGATCATGTTACTACCATGCACAGTGTTCATTGCTATCGTGATTCGAGCTATGAGTGTATTGTATAAAATAAATTGGAAGAATAAGTTCTAAGTATGAATGATGCGTTGATGCTTTGATGCGTTTATGCATTTGTTATGCGTTGATGCGTTATAGATGTGCAACAAAACGCACGACACTCCACTATTGACATTCGAGTTTTCCTAAATTAGACCCAAGTATAAATCCAATTTAGGTTCCTGGTAAGTCCAAGGTCGAACTCAGGGATTCAGGTTAAGCTAACGCAGACCTTACGTTGTAGCTATTGTAGGGATTTCCTAATTGTATGAAGGAATGTGTTATTTACACTAAGGTGCTGTGCTTATGCAAGAAGATACAAAAGAGTTGAGTAATGAGTGATGGATCATGTGAAAATGGATTTTAATATACGTGGTATGCATTGATCTAAGATGAATGTACATGAACCAGAATGTGATGTGGATGATTTGTTTATCTTTGTTTATGCGTTAGACTCTTATTCGACACTTCTCAATGCGAATAACATACAAAACCTATCTCTAGGATGCATGCGTCGAACACAGAATGCAATAAACACCAGTAAGTCTATTTCTAGATGTACTAGGCATTCTACTTGATGCTGGCTTATTTACTCTTTCGAATAATCTAAGCTAAGGATGCTTTTACCAATTGATCAAGTTGGCTTAGGCGTTTGAAATGAAGTTTTGCATAAAGTTTAGATGCATTAAACATAAACAAGAAATAAACAATGGCAAAGTGTGATGGATCAAATATATGAATTGATAAAGAAGTAAATTGTCTTTACGAAAGCAATATTTAATCAGATGAAATGAAAGCGATAAATGAGATTAAAGGAACTGAGTCAAGCAGCAGAGTACAATCTCTTATATCTCTTTGGCTCAATTCTAGTTCTGTACAACCACTTGTATAAGAATTGGAAGAAGTTTCTCTCTCAAGCTCGGCTTCCTCTGCTTCTTGACTAGCGGTGATGGTGGTTCTCTACCCTTCTGCTCTTCTTGGCACTACAGCACAACTTCTAAAGATCTAACACTACGACTACGCTAATTATGAGAGTGAGAACTTGAAATTTTCTGTGTCTTTTGAACTCTAGAGGGATTTCATCTATTTATAGGCGTTGGTCATCTCCAGCTTGGTGATGGGCAGCATTAAAGTCCATGACCTAGTCAGCCACCTGACATTCAGAAGCTCTTCAGACGTCGCCTGCTGTAGATGCCCATACTTGCAAGTGGTGATTTGACACAAATAGCCTGAATCAATGAATCTTCTTTGCGTTGAATCCCTCCGATGCATGGCTCATGCGTTACAACTTTGCCTGCGACAGTTCTTAATCATGCGTAATCTTCTTGTTGAAATCCTACAATATAACGCGTTAGTGCCGTAGTATTTAGTAATGAACATTCTTTTGCATGAATTTGCTAATGTTTGAGTAATTCCATTCGTTTCTTCTAAAAATTAGGAGATTTTATCATTAAAAACCATAGTGGTTCCAACTTAAGAGCCAAAATAACTTGTATTTCTACAAGTTATCACACACCAAGTCATTTTCCAATGTAAATGCAGTGCTCCTAAGTCTAGGACGCATGTGTTGAATGCAAAATGTCCATAGAGCTTATCCCTAAGTCTCTACTCTTGTCCTATGCATTGATGTAGAATGCATGAAGCAAAGTGACCTCATACAATCATATCTTATCGGTAAGATGCATGCGATGCGTTAATAACAAATAGTACTCATTCCTAAGCACCTACCTCTCGTTTATGCGTTCTAATCTGGTTCTTCCAAACCTAGATTTTGACTTGACCTTCCCAAGTCTAGATCCTTTCCTTAGACTATCCTCCCGAGTATCCCTAAAGGACGAATGAAGCATACATAAACAAGATAATCGCAAAGAATGAAGACTCCCTAGTTGTGGTAGCTAAATGCTTCTCAACCTATTGAACTAATTTAGCTACTCGTGCGTGAATCATAGAGAGTGGACAGATATAGAGAAATAAATTCCATTCTTATAAATACGTTAAGTATAAAATGCCAATGGAAGTTTAGGGTAGAGAACCTGGTAGTAATTCCTTGCTGACCAAGGCTTTTTTACACTGGAATCTCTATTCTAGCCTAAAGATATTCCTGCTTCCACAAGCGTCGCCCCTCTCCCTATCTTTGAAGCTTCCGGTGCTCTCCCAAGCTTACCGGAACGATCTACCGGCACACTTTCTTCCTCGCGTCCGCCTTAAAATGAAAGTGGAGGCGTGAACTTGTAAAGTGATGAAGTAATCAACTGCTTAACCCCTTCTCTGAAGAATACACTTGGTATTTATAGGGCATCAATGGTGAAAGGTGGCTTCTCTCTTCGGGTTGTATAGATGAGACAACTTTAATTCCTCACTGATGCGTCAGATAATTGTCACCGATAAAGCTGAATGTACTTTGTGACCGTTATTGGCTATCAACTTAATTTGGATCCAACTGCTGTCAGCTTTCTATCCCATTGCTCTTAATTGTCCTTTCACCCGGATGCACCCACCATGTTGTGCTGACCAAGTTGCGGTGATTCTTCTTGTGCAAATGTTTGCGAGCACGATCAACGCAAAGTCTTGCGGTGAAGTTGCGCTCGACCATTGTATTCCTATGATCGCAATCTCTGAATTGCATTAACACATATTCTGCACAAAAATGTAAAGATCAACTGCTCTAATGCGTTGGACGCATGCGATCACAATATTATAGAATTTATGCTTAATGGACGCAGTTTAACATATTTCATCAACGCAATCCAACATTGTTTAAGAACTTAGTACTATGATAACATGCATTTCTGCTCGTTATCACCGACTCACGATGTAAATTAATTAAACTAAACTAAGAAATAGTAAAGTGATCGAATATGAATATTATTAACCTAGAGATGTTCTAGGTAATAGATTTCATCAATGACATCACTAAACACGATTGCTTTGACTATTGAAGTAATTAACATAACATCTATATATAGAAGTCTTTTATCTGGATTGAATATTTTGAAAAATAATATTGTTTTTCACTTAATTACTAATTTCTAATTGCTTGAAACTAGATAATTAAGCAAAGTATTAAGACTCTTCATCAACAATCTCTACTATTATCTGCCTACTTCCGTGTGTTGAAACAAAATATAGCATGCATGATCTAATCTAAGCCTACTTGTTCAATCAAGATTTATATTATGGAATCATTCAAACCATTAATCAGACATTCAAAAGCATTAACAACGATCATGCTATAAAGTGGAAATGCAAATTAACTCTTACGAAGCAAAGTGTTTAATAATTAGGCCAAAGAATTCATCTAGCCCTAAATCTATGAGAATTTTAGTCTAACATGGCTTCCATAGATAGAATCAATATTAGAATGAAAAAATATATTCAATAATTCAAGAATATAAAAGGGAAAAGAAGAGTTATCCATTTTTTCAACTGTGTCAGTGGTAGAATCAACCCTTCAATGCTCTTCGATCACTCCGACATCATGAAAATTCTGCTGAAACCCCTCTTTCTAGACCTAAAAAACTCCAAAGTTCGATATAGAGGCTAGCCAAAAGCCCTAGAATATATAGGAGAAACTTTCCTAAAATGCAGATTTTTTCCATAAATGATTTCCTATTGTTGCGACGCTCTAGGGTAGGGCCATATTGCTACCCTATTGAAAGCCCTCGGCCAGTGTGCTTGTCGTGGCGCTAGTGTACAATAGCATTGTGCAATAGTCAACTTTGTGTTCTTAGGTGTTAGGCACCGAGGTCAGCATCGCGGCCCTGCCCTGTATGTTGGATTTATGCCTTAAAACTCGTAGATAGTAAATATTATTAATTGATTGTCATTAATAAAGATTTATAGATGTTAATTCAATAAATTTTATTGTTTGTGTTGTTTGTCTATTTTTGTCTTAATAACACTAAATCCAATAAATTAACATCCAAGGTTGTCTTATGAGTCTTGAACTATATGTGAAGACATACAAGGATCAATGTTCAAGATACAGCCTAAAGGGTCTATAGTATAGGGATAAGGTAGGGTACCTTATCCTGGTAACACTATAGATACGACTCACTTTGTATTTGATACAATACAATGATCCAACGCATTTTTCTAGTTGACATATGAGTGGGGGTATCCTGTGTAATGAATTTGCGTTAGACTGGACCGCAAAATAATAACCACTAAATGTAACATCGTTAACTAGTTAGGTTCCTATTTCAATAGGATGACCTTGGCAACTTAGTCTAAATCTTGATTATACTATGATCTCTTGTTCACGAGGGATTGTCCTTTGATTTGTATGCGTGAGGGTGGCCAGTATGCTGACCCAATATACCTACCATTTTAAGGACAAAACCAAGTGGGGAGCTGGGAACATAATAATACAAGATGAAATTCACCCATTCCCATCTTAAGGGTAAGTAGATGAGTGTTCCTTAAGTGGTGTCTCCAGGACTTGAACAAAGCATCCTACCCTCTCATTGGTCCGAGAGGTGTTTCTGTTTATTGGTTAGACCATAAATGGATTGTTCATTATAGGAGCATTGGTACTTAAGGAGTCGAAGGTAACTGAAGGGTAAAATGGTAATTTAACCCAATTAGAGTTACAAAAACTCGTGATGGACTAACTTGCTATTATTGGTCTATATCCATGGACACAGAAATATATCTATAGTGAGAATAGTGCAACTGTGGGTTTTTAGTGGAATGTACTCACAGTTAACGAATATTGATTAACTTTATTAATTGTTTAGCCAATTAATCTCATATCGTTGGAGTTTCTAATCTACAAGTCCACCAGATCCTATTATCAGCTCATTAGAGGATATTTAAGAGGGATGATATAAATTTTTCAAATTAATTTGAGGAAATCATATATTAATGTGATTGATATATAATTGATTATTGATAAGATCTATAATTGAAATTAAATTGGAAAATAATATTTGAATAAGATTCAATTAATTAATTCAAGTAAATTAGATTCACAAAGAATTAATTGATAAAGAGGTATTGCACATATACATACAACGTTTATATATATATTAAATTGAATTTAATATATAAATAGTTATTTAATTAATGTGCAAATTTAAAGGATTAGGAAAAGAGCTTGACACTGACACTGACACTAACAATACTGTTCGCTGCCAAATGCTTGTTGCTTTGCGATGGGTGTAATGCCACTGCAAAGACTGATGATGTGTATGATATGCATTGCTTTGTCTTAATCACGCTTCTAGATAATACATGCGATGCTACAAGACAACTATAGAATGCCTTCATGTAGTGTATGCGTGTCACAAGTTTTTTTGCGTTGGAACCAAGTATAATTCCACCGCAAGTTTCTTAGAGTGATCCGAGGTCGAACACGGGGATTGCGATACTAGATGCGATATTGATGTGATACATGCAACTGAAATCAAAATAATAGTGTGTTGTGTTTGAAAAGTAAAATGCAGCGACAAACAAATAAATAAACAAATAAATGAATAAATGTGAAGTTGTGCAAGTGTATGAGGGAATGCGATGGCAAGTCTTGTGAAAGATATCAGAATGAGAACGGGTTGGGTGAAAGAACATCGCAAGTTTTGTCAATCCTATTGAAGACGCAACTAAGGTTCCGCCTTCCCTTAGCTTACACCTCTCAGTGATCGACCGCATTCCCATATCTCTATGGTCAACAGGGATGAACATTGCGAACGCAAGGTTGTTTCCATCTCTGAAAATACTTCTTGCTTTAGTTAACGCATTCTATCAACCTTCTTTCGAGAGGTGGATTAACATCTTCACTTATGCTCTCACAAGTGAAGATGTCGTTGAGCATGCGTTAGCTAAACTTAGTTGACTTTTTCAACATGGATTAACTTACTCGATTAATCCTTCCCCCTTACCCTGGAGGATTAGTTACAGATGGTGAGAGAAATGGAAGATGAATGTATGGTGGTGAATAGAGAGATGAAAATGAACATGATAATGATATTATGGATAAAGATAAAATGTTTGTTATAGATAGATGAATGAAAGATCAGAAATGAATAACAGTTGATGAACAGAAAGTAAGAACAAATGAGGACACCGTGTCAATGTCTTGACACGGATCTCGATCGGAGTTGTTTTGCTTGCCGGCGTGTAGAAGGAGTGAGGTGGAAAACTTCCTTCTCAGGATAGTTCCTTAGGTAGAAATGACCTTCGCACAGAGCTTCTCTTCGAGATTGTAAATGAATTTCTGGCTCTTGAGACTTCCTTTTAGACTTGTCTTGTTTATCTCTCTGACTCTCTATGAATGTCTCTTCAGACCAGCCTTTATGTATGTCTCTTCAGACTAGCCTCCACGAATGTCTCTTCAGACCAGCCTCTTCCTTTTGGTGTTGATGTAGCTATTTATAGACCTTAGCACCTTCTTCGTCAGTGGCCCCGCTCTGAAAAGTTACTTTTTGTGCCGAGGCTTGGTGGAAACGTCCGCTCTGCTCCACATTCAATTTGTCAGATCGTACAACAGAAAAGGTATACAATTTCAGAAATCCCCGCGAATGCGTCGCTCTTTTTATCCACGATCGATCGTCACATGCGGTGTGAATGCATTGCTTTTTTTTGTCCACTATCAATCGTCGCATGCGGTGTGAATGTGTTGCTCTTTTTTTGTCCACTATCGATCGTCGTATGCAGTGCGAATTCATTGCTCTTTTTGTCCTCGAGCTATCATCGCATGCGGTGATACCTGTTTCCTGTAAAACAAAGACTTGGACACCCATTTTTTCCATCGCAATGGGGTCAGTGGGTGTGCTTCCGACATTTTACTACCTTTGCATTTCTAAGTCAATTTCTATATGTTCGACACAACTTTTTCCTTCCTTTTGCCACATATTCTACATAATATGGTAAAAATAACTTGTATTTCTATAAGTTATCAAATACACAACACACAAGTGTTACTGTACAAAATTTTTCCTAAGCCACAAAAAGAATCATCTCTACTCTCCAAAACCCTTTTTCTTCTCTCTTTCTCCCAATAGTTGGATACCATCTATCCCTCTATTGAAATCCTAGAGAATAATGAGGCTACTCTCGTGGTAGTGTTCGAGATTGTTCAAGAAATCGTTCATGATCAAGATCGTTGGAGGAGTCGTTCGTTGGAACTTAAAAAGGATTATTCGTGAAGCTTGGGAATCTACAGAGGTAAGAATGGTTCTAATATTTTTCCCTACAGCATGCTATATTACATGTTTATATTATATTTTAGTATACTTAATTTTTTTTGTGTAAAAATTGAATTGCGGGATGGAAGGCATTCACAACGCTTCTGCTACAAAATTCGATCGCTTCACTGTATTCTTGAAAACTTTAATTTTTTCTCCTATTTTCTCCTCTCTTTGATGCACTTGTTCTCGATTTGTCTTGTTACTCCAAATATTGTCTTTTTGCTCTAATCTTGGAAATCACTAACAAACATCCTCAAATCAAATAAAATCACGTGAAATCCTATCTTAATAAAAGGCAAATAAAAGCGAAAAGTACTCAACATATTAAGCATAAATATATTAAAATGTCAACGATATTAATTAAATCAAACTAGTTTAAAGAATAAACATCTACAATCTATGAAACCTTTGTCTTATACACACCCTAGTACTTATAGAAAATCAGTTAGTCGTGATGATGATAAACACATGGTGGAACCGTTAAATAAAAATTTAAATGAAAATAACAAAGGGAAAGGAAGGAAGTTATTCGTGAATCCATTTTGTTGCTAGCAATATCGCGTCAAATTTCGAGCTCATGACTTTCATCCTCAAGTTCATTAAACAAATAAAAAAAGTATTATTGATAATATTGACTATTTGGAGCTTCTGGAACATTATTGAGGCTGAACCGGATTAGACCTTGAGAAAACCGGTCGAACCGGTTGCTCTCGGTCCAACCTCAAAATCTTGCAAAGGCCGATCGTGTAGTACTGAAGGCAATCGTCTAGCTCCATCGCCTTGTGTTGTGAAAGGGTACACGATTGCTTAGTGTTTGCCTCAACTAAACGATTGTTTAGCACCATCATATAGAACTACACGTTCACTTAGTGTCTACCAAATCTAAACAATCGCTTAGTTCTATCATATAGAACTACACGATCTCTCAACTCCATTGCTTAGCTATCGCATAACTATCTTAGTTCTATTGTATAGAACTAAACGATCGCCTAACACCATCGTCTAGCACTTCATGTCATCGTTTAGTATCCTCCATAGCTAAACGATTGCTTATCTTCATTGTATAGAATATCATCAAGTTGCTTAGCATTTCGTAGGTAGGCGATCATTTAGTTCCATCGCATAGAAACTTCAACGCATCGCTTAGCACTTCGTCTAGACGATCACTTAGCTGGAGCAATTGTAGGATTGTATCAGTAACAATGGAAGCACAAGGATCATCTAAGCACTCAAATTCACTAATTTTGGAAAAATATAAAGCATGCTCTTGCAGAAACCAGTGAGTTTTAAGACATACCTCTTGTAGAACTTCTTCAAATCTTCTTCTCCAGTTCCTATCTTCTCCAAATCTTGTTGCAGACTACCTCAAGATCTTCCTCACTATTCTCTTAATGCTCTAGATTGAGTCGTGGGACTCAAAACAAGCTTGAATCAAGGGATGAAGGAGAAATGCTCGCTGCAGTAATCTTGTTGAACAACTCTTTCTTCAACCTGAATTTTCTCTGAAATTCTCTATTGATTGCATGCCCAATTTTCATTCCAATCTCTTCATTATATTGTAGATCAACATGTAATGGAGAGACTTGCATGAGTTACAGCTCATTCTTGGAGAAGACAAGGCAAAGAAGATGCATTTTGAGTGGGCAACTAAAGAGATGGATAATGGAAAATCTTGTTTTTCCATTTTGTGTGTTTTGTTCTTTTCCTTTTCAATTTTATGTCAAAAATCAAAATTTAATTTTATAAAATCTATTTGGTTTTAAAAAATGAAAAAATAATTAATTTCATAAATTAATTATTAAATAAAACTTAATTAATTTAATATCAAATATTAAATTATCTTTAACACATATCCATCTTTATATTTAAATATATAAATTCTCCTATTCCGTTTAATTCTTAAATTAAACATGTAATTATATCGCATATAATTACTAATTTCCATAATTCTAATTTGAATGATTCAAATTAACTTATCATGCTATCCAAGAGTTAGTCCGTTATGAGCTAGTAGGGGGACGTCGTGGATCTACAGCTCATGAACTCCAACGATCCGAGATTAATTAGTTAAACTTATTAGACCAGATTAATCCCCATTCGTTAATTAATGGGTTACTCCACTATAACCTATAGTTGCACTCCCCTCACTATAGATATATCATGTCCACATGATTTAACCATAATCAGCAAATCGACCCTTCACAGGTTGTTTGTAATAACGGCTGGGTCAAATATCTGTTTTACCCCCGAGATTAAGTCTTATTCCTCAAGTCCCTACTGATCCTCTAATGAACAACTGGTTTGTGATCCAATCACTAAACCAAACTCTCTCAGCCCAGTGAGAGGGTGGGGCCCCTTGTTCAAGACCTGGATTCAGTACTTGAGAGAACAACCTTTCTCCTATCCCTAAATCGGGTAGGAGTGAACTTTTTCTTTCACCCTATGTCCCTAGCTATCTATTTGGTCTTATCCCTGAAATGGGAGTCTTATTGAGCTGGCACTGTTGAGCCAACCCTCTCTTATGCAAATATAAGGGCAATCTCGAATAAACAATATTTCATAGTTAGCTC
This sequence comes from Benincasa hispida, assembly GCF_009727055.1. Classification (NCBI taxonomy): domain Eukaryota; kingdom Viridiplantae; phylum Streptophyta; class Magnoliopsida; order Cucurbitales; family Cucurbitaceae; genus Benincasa; species Benincasa hispida. The sequence continues at coordinate 16,326,779 of NC_052359.1, forward strand.
AGGATTAAGATCGAGTTACCTAGGTCATCTAGGTGAAATAGTTAGTCTTATACAGTAAACAATGGTATAAAGAAAGAGTGACTTATTTCTTGATCCTGATCTTATGTAAACTCATTGCATAGGACACCCCTACTCCTCATGTCATAACATGTACGAATTAGGATCATATCGTATGTCGCACTTTACAACTCTTTGTAACAACTACAAAGTAGGCCAAATCTAATGGTGTTACAAGAATAAGGTACCCAACCTTATTCATGTACCATAAATCATTTTTATTATTTACTCGAATCTGATCCACTCTTATGTCTTCACATAAAGTTCAAGTACTCATACAATAGTCATGGGTCTTACTTTATTGGATTTAGATTTTCATACAAGTTATGAGATCAATAACAAGTATATTGATTATAGAAAATGTTTATCATTTTACAACTGCAAGTTTTAGGACATAAAACCCAACAATACTCCCACTTGGACTAAATCTCCAGTGGATCAATATATACAAATATATACAATGTTGAGTTTACATGGAGAGAATAAAATGTACAAATACAATAAACTAGGGCATTACAATACCCACAAATTCTCCCACTTGCCCTAGTGATACAAAACTCGTAGACCTCGTCCTACTAGGTGACCCTCGAACACTTTAGCTAAGAGGGCCTTCGTAAATGGATTAGCTAAGTTTTATTGGAAAGTAATCTGGGTGACGATAACGTCTCCTCGGTGTACAATCTCCCTGATGAGATGGTACTTCTGTTAAATATGCTTTCCCCTTTTATGGCTTCGTGGTTCCTTTGTATTTGCAACTATTCTACTGTTGTCACAATAGAGAGTGAAGGTAGGTGTAGACTAAGAACTATTTCCAGATCTGTCAGGAACTTTCTGAACCATACTACTTCTTTTGCTGCTTCACTTGCAGCTACATATTCAGCTTCCATTGTGGAGTCTGCAATACAACTCTACTTGATGCTTCTTGATGATGGGCAGAAATGCACGTCACTATAGGCCTTTTATTTAGAATTATGAGGGCTGTTAAGTAGAAGATGCGGTGATTATACTAAGAATTCATGAGAAAACGAACTTTCATTGATCGACATTAAGAATCTCAGCTAACCCACTTTTCTGCGTTATTATGCATTCAATTGTCTATCTTTATAGCTAACGCAGGAAGCAGTCGCATACGCGGAAGCCAAGCTATTGCAAAGATGATCGCATACGGAGAATCTCTCCATCGTAGAGGCGAACGCATACGTTCGATTGCATAGATTTTGCGGCCATCAACCACATGTGTCCATCGCATTTAAGTTACGATGGTCAAGCGAATGCGGTCATCGTAGAGAGATTGCGGCTACAGAATAATAACATAATATAAGGGCGATCGCAAGGTTGGTGGAATGCAAGCATGAACGCATACAATGGGATTTTCAAAAAGATGATGTTGACATTTCACCTACCATGCCGTTAGCAGCAGAGATTCCTAAAAAGATCATCACACCACGAGTGTCAAATTTAGAGCAGGTCCATTAATGCTGTTGACGATCAAACTCTATAAATAGAAGCTGTTGAGCAAAACTTCAAATTATCCAAGTTTCTACCTTCAGGTGGATCCTTGTGATCCAGACCAAAGCGTGAGAAGATAATCTTGAGATTCTTCATCCCTTCAATCATTTCGAGTGATCTCTGGAGCTTTCATTGGAGTTAGAGCTCGAGAGCGTCTACTTCACTGCCCATCCATGGCACCACCGGCAGCCTTGACACACATCTGATGGAAGCAAGACATTGCTTCCATCTGGCCTTCCATATCTCTTCTATCCTTGTATTGTATTACATTTTGGCTTAAGGAATTAATACATTTTGTGATCAATGCATTTCTATATTTCCTTCGATTTCATCTCCATCTTCATTTACTTAGTATCCTTTACTTTCATTGCATCACTAAGTAGGACTATTAGAGTATAGCATACTTAATCATGTGGCATAGGAATATGAAGCATGTAGCAAACCACCGGGAGGTGTGTGTTGCGTGAGTGTTGTGAGAAAACCTTATTTGCTTAGTGTGAAGCTTTAGCAATGCTTGTATATAAGTGGACGCATTGCTTGTCTATGAGTAGAATCAGTAGCAACTAACTGCTCGGGAGGGTAAGTAGTTGATCGCATTAAGCAATGTAAGCAAGTGTTCACTAGAGATAGGAATAATCTTACGTCAGCCAGGTTTATATGATTACCTTGTCTTATGAGCGCATCATTCATCATTTAGGCATACTTGGGAGAGTAGTCTAAAAACCAAATATAAGACTCGAGAGAGCGGATTGGATCGCATAAGCAAGAATGGTGAACTTAGGAATAAGCTCTGTTTGCTACTACATAGCGTATGCACCCTTTAAGTAGGATATGATGGTATGCGGTCATCTTGCTTATGTGTGAGAGCACGTGAGCAGGATTGTAGAGGCTTAGAAATAGGCTTCTCGACACTATCGCATATTCATCGCATGCGTTTTCGTCAAGTGTGTATAGCATAATCGTATAGCTTGCGTTGACTGGGGTTACCCATGCGGTCAAGCTTAGTGTTGCAGTGAAGACATCCTTGCCATTTTATCTATTTTTCCATGCATTTTACTACGCATTAACAGTTTCCGTGTCTCTACCTCTCGGTCATACTTCCACCGCTTAATCTAATAGTTAGAAGTAGGAGTAGTGCATAGCCCATAACCCTCATCATTCTTTTATTTCTTTGCCGCATACACATTATCGCATACCATTTAGCTACAAGTCCCTGAGTTCGACCTCGGATCACCCGAGAAACTTGCAATCTCGTTATACTTAGCGAGAGCGCAAGAAAACTTGTGATAGGAATGTATGGTCATTGCATATGAGATTAACACATACTTTCATTCCAATGCATGACCACCGACGCATGAGTATAAACGCATAACTTAAGACATGCATTATAATTGCGTTTACCAAATTTCCATCATCACTTCTCCACACCCTGCTCATCCGTTAAGAATAAATACTGACTCCGAATTGATTTCCTTGAATCAATATTGGTTTGAAAGTCAGAATCAGTGTATCCAGTAAGGATCAGATCATTAGCACCATACACGAGCATATAATCTCTCATTCTCCAAAGATACTTGAGAATGTTTTTAACAGCAGTTCAATGGTCATGACCAGGATTGGATTGAAATTTGCTGACAATTCCTACGACATAGCATACATCAAACTTCCAACTATAGATGCATAAGAAATTCGATTCATCTTCTCAATCTCTTGAGGTGTCTTAGGACTCTGTCTCTTAGACAAGTGAATTCCATTCCTGGAAGGTAAAGATCCTTTCTTGGAATTTTGCATTTTATACCTAGACAACATCTTGTCTATATAAGATGCTTGAGATAATGCCAATGTTCTGTTCTTGTGATTCTGAACTATTTGAATTCCAAGAACATACTGTGCTTCTCCCAAATATTTCATTTGGAATTGTGAAGCCAACCATCTCTTAACGTCAGCTAGATATTCTACCACATTCCCAATGAGAAAACTATCATCAACATACAACACCAGAAAAGCGACAGTTTTGTTAACGATCTTCTTGTATACATAGGGTTCATGAACATTTTGTTCAAAGCCATAATATTTGATCATAGCGCCAAATCTCATATTCCAGGATTTAGAAGCTTGTTTTAATCCATAAATAGATCGATTAAGCTTGCAAACTTTTTGTTCTTGACCCTGCTGTATAAACCCTTCTGGTTGAGACATATAGATACTCTGTTCAAGATAGCCATTCAGAAAAGCTGTCTTGACATCCATTTGCCATATTTCATAAAACGTGGCTATGGACAAGAGTATTCTAATAGACTTTATCATGGCAACTGGAGAGAAGGTTTTTTAAAAATCTAACTTTGTAGGTATGTACCTTACCATCTTGGTCTCATTTTCTCTTGTAGATCCATTTGCAATCGATGGGTTTTACCTCTTCTAGTTGATCTACAAGATCCCAGACAGAATTGAAATACATAGATTCCATTTCAAGGTCCATGGCTTTAATCCATTGGTCTTTGTCCACATCATTCATTGCTTGATTAAAAGACAATGGATCCTCTAAACCATCATCTGGTATGATGACTTGAGTTTCAGTTAAACCCATGTATCGGTCAGGATGTTGCACAACCCTCCCACTACGATGAAGCATTCCCAACTCTTGAGAGATGTGGAGTATCAGTTTCATCAACAACTCTTGTTGACGGACCTTCTCCATCAAGAACTCTTATTGAAGGACCTACTCAATCAACAACTCTTATTGATGCATTTTTCGTGTCTCTGGACATTTCTTTTATTACTAGCTTACTGCGAGATTGATGGTTCTTTATAAAATCTTCCTTCAAGAAGGTTGCATTTGTCGATACAAACACTTTATTTTCCTGAGGATCATAAAAGAGACCACCTTTAGTTTCTTTTAGGTAGAGTACAAATAGGCATACTTTTGAATGGTGTTCCAACTTTTTAGGATTTTGCACCAACAAATGTGCTGGACAACCCCAAATCCTGAAGTAATATAAATTTGCTTTACATCCTCTCCAGTGCTCGTAAGGTGTTTCAAAAAAAAATTTCGAGGGAACCATGTTCAAAATATATACCGCAGTCCTAACTGCTTGTCCCCAAAAAGAATTTGGTAAATAAGCGTAACTCATCATGGAACAAACCATGTCCAACAAGGTTCTGTTTTCCTTTCTGACACACCGTTTTGCTGAGGTGTGCCAGGGGCTGTGAGTTGAGACTGAATTCTATGTTCTATCAAATAGTTCTGGAATTATGTGTCCATATACTCACCACTTCGATTCGATCTAAGTGTTTTAATCTTTTTACCTAATTAGTTCTCAACCTCAGCCATATACTTTTTAAACTTTTCAAAAGTTTCAGACTTTAGGTAGATTAGGTAAACATGCCCATACCTGGAATAATCATCTATAAAACTGATGAAATATTCATACCCTTCTCTCGCTCTAACATTTAGAGGCCCACAAAGGTCTGAGTGAATCAGCTCTAGGGGTTCTTTGGCTCTAAGACCTTTTCCATAAAAAGATCTTTTTGTCATTTTACCCTCGAGACAAGACTCACATGGTGGTAATGAACTATTTTCTAACTTATTTAGATGACCGTTCTTAACCAATCTCTCAATCTTGTTGAGATTTATGTGACCCAGTCTCAAGTGCCAAAGATAGGCATTTGGAGAAATCTTCCTCTTCTTATGAGTCCTAGCAGTTTTAAACATCTCTATGTTCAAAATAGCTTTGACCTCAGTTGGTTTTAACATGTACAAGTTATTTTTTAATTTTGCAGAGCAAATCTGTTTATTTCCCATATTGATAAGCACTTCACCATTTTCAAAATAAACTTTATAATTTTGTTTTAGCAAACAAGAGACAGATATTAGATTCCTTTTCATAGAAGGAATATAATATACATTTTTCAAATAAATGTACTTATCTCCTATAAATAACTTCATATCTCCCACTACTTTGGTTGAAACAATCTCCACGGTCCCTAAATTAAAGACTGTTTCACCTTCTATCAACTGTCTCTAGGAACTTGTTTCCTGTGAGATAGTACATACATGATTAGCGACACCTGAAGCAATTATCCAGATCTTATCGTTTTTCACTAAACATGCTTCGATAAAAATTAAATCATATTTTTCTTGTTCGAATTTAGCACTTTTATCTACATAATTCATAACTTCAGATGAGTTAGGAGATAGAGAACAATCCTCTGTTAAAACTCTTTTGGTGTAATTAACCGCTAGTAATTTGTTTGTTGATTTAATTTTACTGTTATGTACATCAAAATCGAATATTACAGAAGAATTCGACATGTTGATAAAATTTAAACAAATTCTAATTAGCAAATTGTATCTAAATACAAGATCAAATTTTAGCAAAAAGTAATAATGTATCCATAACCGTTATTTATTTGCAACGATATTTAGTGGGTCAGAATATGTGCTACCGAGGGGCAGTCACATACTCCTTCACTAAAACAAACAAATTTGATCAAACACTATCTCTAGAATAACTCTTATTCCTATTGTCTCTGGAATAACTCTTACTCCTATAGTCGTTTGGTTATCGTTTTTGGTCAAGATCTTTACTAACAACTTAGTAATTCTTGTAAGTGTGACCCGCCATTTTCAGATCCTATAGGACGGTATGAATTTTCCTCTGAAATAGAAGGCAACATCCAAGACAGAACTATAAGACCCTATTCATTTTACTGAAGCCTGTGTTGTTCCAAATCCTATGTTACAACCCTCCGAGGGGATAGCCGTCGCTAAACACTAGCAAAGGGCTGCATAAAGCAAACCAGCAGGCGCAACATAGGAATCTGACGATTTAGACTAATGGAGGAGACCGTAGGATATATTGACATATATCCTTCACCCACTTACTATGAACTACTTCCTCCGTTTACCTTGATATTGACTCATACAAAACACTTTCTGAATGGAGGCCACTTCCAGGGTGACACGAAGCGTCATATGAATCTCACAGTGTAAACTATGTGGAGACGTGGCAGTTGAAATCTATATATCATATAATAGACTTATATTTGAACAACTTCCTCTTATTCACCGAAATCTAGATTTAAGCTAAAAAATATTTCCGAATGGAGGCCACTTCCAGGGTGACACGAAGTACCGCTTAAATTTGGATTATGAACTCTTAGAAACGTGAGAGCTAAAACTAACATATCGTATATGTTATTAATCTCCCACTGGAGTTTTTCAATAACTTTATCATATAGAAGTTATTAAACTGCCCCTGAAGTCTTTTATTGGGTATATTTATACTTAGGTTCTTTTTGGCTAATAAAACAACCCTAAGTTTATGTGGTTTATCCAAGTATAACTCTTATAATCAGACTTTAACCTATGATGTCTAGGTGATAAACCATTTTATTAACTCACATCACTCATGTATGCTCATAAAACTGGTTATCAACACTCAATAATTCGGCCAAAATCCCCAGGTAGGAGTTGTTCCTTAAACCGTACACATAAGTACCCCCAACCTTAGACAGGATTATATATCGATTGAGTTTGTAACCAGGTTTTATAAGTTTTAACAATTAAAACAGGTGGTCAAGCTACGTGAGCATGTAGCTATTGTTTATGGATTTTAAATGTCTAACCCAATTTTATAACAAACATCCATAAAATACATAAGGAATTCAATATTTAATATAACACTTATATTAAATATAAGAAACCCTAACATGCATACTATATATTATAACATTTATAACATACTTTCAATGCATGTAACATGCTTCCTCTGGTGGGATTTTAAATCTAAATGGCATACTATATGAACATACAAGATTTATTTAATTATAACATATATCAAATGCATAAATAATTAAACACAGACTGATATGGTTTTAGTTTTGGCAAAAACAAGCAAAAAGAAGCCTAACTATTACAACCAGCTTCAAAAAACATCTTTTAACCGCTTGGACCGCTCCAAACCGAACTCAAGCACCTTGAACCGGACTGGATGAGTCTAAACCGGACCATCAAAGTCTGAACTGGACTAGTCAAAATCACTTTGAGGCTGAACCAGATTGGACCTTGAGAAAATCAGTCGAACCTACTGCTCTCAGTCCAACCTCAAAATCTTGTAAAGGTCGATCGTGTAGCGCTAAAGGCAATCATCTATCTCCATCGCCTTGTGTTGTGAAAAGACACACAATTGCTTAGTGTTTTCCTCAACTAAACGATCATTTAGCTCCATCACATAGAACTACACGATCGCTTAGTGTCTGTCGAAGCTAAACGATCGCTTAGTTATATCGTATAGAACTACACGATCGCTCAACTCCATCGCTTAGCTATCGCATAACTATTGCTTAGTTCTATCGTATAGAACTAAATGATTACTTAACATCATCGTCTAGCACTTCATGTTATTATTTAGTATCCTCTGTAGCTAAACGATCGCTTAGCTCCATCGTATAGAGGATCATTTCGTTGCTTAGCATTTCATAGGTAGGCGATCGTTTAGTTCCATCGCATAGAAACTTCAACGCATCACTTAGTACTTCGTCTACACGATCACTTAGCTGGAGTAATTGTAGGATTGTATCAGCAACAGCGGAAGCACAAGGATCATCTAAGCACTCAAATTCACTAATTTTTGCAAAATATAAAGCATGCTCTTGCAGAAAACAAGTTAGTTTTAAGACATACCTCTTGTAGAACTTCTTCAAATCTCCTTTTCCAGTTGCTATCTTCTTTGAATCTTGTTACAGACCACCTCAAGATTTTTCCCACTATTCTCTTAATGCTCTAGATTGAGTTGTGGGACTCAAGACAAGCTTGAATCAAGGGATGAAGGAGAAATGCTCACTGCAGTAATCTTGTTGAACAACTCTTTCTTCAACCCGAATTTTCTCTAAAATTCTCTATAGATTGCATGCCCAATTTTCACTCCAATCTCTTCATTATATTGTAGATCAACATGAAATGGAGAGACTTGCATGAGTTGCAGCTCATGCTTGGAGAAGACAAGGTAAAGAAGATGCACTTTGAGTGAGCAACTAAGGAGATGGATAATGGAAAATCTTGTTTTTCCATTTTGTGTGTTTTGTTCTTTTCCTTTTCAATTTTATCTCAAAAATCAAAATTTAATTTTATAAAATCTATTTTGATTTAAAAAATGAAAAAAATAATTAATTTCATACATTAATTATTAAATAAAACTTAATTAATTTAATATCAAATATTAAATTATCTTTAACACATATGAATCTTTATATTTAAATAATATTTAAATATATAAATTCTCTTATTTTGTTTAATTCTTAAATCAAACATGTAATTATATCTCATATAACTACTAATTTTCTTAATCCTAATTTGAACGATTCAAATTAACTTATCACACTATTTTAGAGCTAGTCCATTACGAGCTAGTAGGGGGACCTCGCGGACCTACAGATCATGGACTCCAACGATCCGAGATTTTCCATTAGACCAGATTAATCCCCATTCGTTAACTAATGGGTCACTCCACTAAATCCCATAGTTGATCTCCTCTCACTGTAGATATTTTATGTCCACATGATTTAACCATTATCAGGAAGTCAACCCTTCACAGGTTGAGAGAACAACTTTTCTTCTATCCTTAAATCGGGTAGGCGTGAACTTCTTCTTGTACCCTATGTCCCTAGCTATTTATCCAATCTTACCCTTGAAATGGGAGTCTTATTGAGCCGGGGCTGTTGAGCCAACCCTCACCCATGCAAATCTAAGGGCAATCTCGAATAAACAGGAGTTCATAGTTAGCTCAGGATTAAGATCGGGTTACCTAGGTCATTTAGGTGAAATAGTCAGTCTTATACAGTAACAACATTATAAAGTAAGAGTGATTTATTTCTTGGTCCTGATCTTATGCAAACTAATTGCATAGGACGCCCCCACTCCTCATGTCATAACATGTACGAATTAGGATCATATCATATGTAGCACATTACAACTCTTTGTAACAATTATAGAGTAGGCCGCATCCAATGGTGTTACCAGAATAAGGTACCCAACCTTATTTATGTACCATAGATCATTTTGACTATTTACTCGAACCTGATCCACTCTTATATCTCTACATAAAATTCAAGTACTCATACAATAGTCATGGGTCTTAGTTTATTGGATTTAGACTTTCATACAATTTATGAAATCAATAACAAGTATATTGATTATACAAAATATTTATCATTTTACAAACTGCGAGTTTTAGGACATAAAACCTAACATCTTTAAGTTCTTTGCCCAACGAAATTAGGTCTGTCATGCTTAGATTTGTATTATGTGGCTTGTACATTTGTTATCACCTCAAAAGGCCTAAGTTATAGATGTTAGGTGTCTGAATGCTCAACCTAGTAATGCATGCCTAAGTTTTTTTTTCTTTTTCTTTTTTTACCAAACTCTTGTTTTGTATTGTAAAAACTAAGAGTTGAGTAAATAAAAAGAAATTTTATAAAAGGCGAAGCAAGTTGTGAAGTAAAATCAAGTTTGTATGTTATTTTTCAAGATGATTACTCATCTTTCTTGGGGTTCTTATTAACTTGGGGCAGCTATGACACCCATAGTTTCCCTTTGAGCTAAAGTACCCCGAGGAATGAATAAGATTCGACACCTTATTAGAAGACATTGCTCGTAGTTGGATGTCTTTTATATAACCTATGTGGACAAGCTAAAATGATGGTGATATGTCTAGATAAGGGTTCTTTTTTTTTGTGTAAAGTAAGAAAATGAGAAAAAGAAAAAAAAATAGAATAAAATTTTTGTTTCTTTAAGTGTGTCATTGCATTGTTGAGTCTAGAAAGCTTAGCTTTTGAAACTTTAAGCCAAAGTAGGGTTAAATGAGTTGAGAGCCTTATAAAACCATCGCGGGTTTTTTGAGCTTAACTAGTTAGGGCTTTGCACTCACTCATGTATGAATAGAGTAGAATGGCTTTTAAAATGTGCTTCGTTGATTGATTGTGATCGGATTTAATTTTTTATTACAAATCTCATCCTTAGAGACTATTGATACTAGAGTAACGACCCTTGTTATTGAGCAAGCATATTTTTGTGTGAATATGTAATTCTACCTTGCTTGAGGACGATCAATAATTAAGTTGAGGGTGTTTGATAGAACAAAAAATGTGCTATTTTCTTCTTCTAAATTGTAGGTCATTACTCTGTTTAATGTGTTTATTTAATGGTTTTATAGGTATCAAAGCATTTTTGAGGTAGAATCAGTCGTTACAAAATGTTTGGAGTTAATTTAGAGAAATTAGGAGCTAATTTGAGCAACCAGACTTCAAAAAGGATGTGAAAGGGCGAAAATACCCCTAGATGGAGCGTTGCAATGCTACAAGGCAGTAGCCTCACATGATGCTGGAAAATAGGGTAGTGTTGCAATGCTACATGTAGCATTTCTACACCCCGCACTTTGATGAAGGCGTGCGCAAGTCCTCACAGTGTTGCGACTGCAGTATATATGCCTCTCTTCAATTTAGGGTAGAAAGAACAACCTCCCAATTGGCTCCTATATCGATTTTCTCCTCTTCTCACCTCTCGACTTGTATTTTTCTCCATTTTTCTCCCAATCTCATGTAATTAGTGATTGCCGGTTTCTTCTCTTCTTCATCTCCATGGGAGGGTAAGGCCGTTATCTAGTTTAAGGATTTCGAACAATGTAATTTTGGGAGTTTTATTTAATTATAATTTTCTTATCTTGGCTATTGGTTTGTCTATGTTTATCTTGCTTAATAAACTATATTTTCTCTTGATTGTCTAACAAACTACCTGAGGATTTGTGATTGAATGCTTAGTATTATTTAGCAATATGTGACACAAAATTGTTAGTGAGTTTGTAACAAGCAATACATTAGTTAAGCTTGTAATTTTTTGTCTAAAATGAATTATATTATTTCTCAACCTAGAAAAAACCATAGTGGGAGTTTTTATTAGATAGTGAAAGTTAAACATTCATTATAGCGTAAGCCCTAGAACTTAATGTGGTTGGTTAATCATGTTTAATATGGATTCATTTGAGCATGTTCAGCTAAAAAGGTAATTAGGACCATTGGTTGGATGTCCAATCAGATGGGCTAGGCATAGTTAAGAAACTAAAATTATATTAAGTAATTTGATGATAATGAATACATTGAGCAATTCTAAATCCCCTAAGCTAGAATGTCATAGTTAATTGTACTTCTATCTATTACTTTCATTGCATTCTATTTCTTTTATGCATTTTGACTTATCCAATCCACACCAAAACACTCTCTCTTCCCCCCATTTTTACCTCTTTAAATAAAAAAGCACTTCAAGGAACTAATCTTCCATGTTTCCCTGGGGTTTGACCCTGAACTTACTGCTTGTATTACTAGTTAGTATAAGTAATCCATTCAATGATTTATAAATTTTATTTGTTTAGTCGAGGTATGCTTGCGATGATAAATCCCTTGAACTAGCACGTCGAAACATAGGGAAGCACGGAGATTAGCTCTTAAAGCGCATTGTTAGTTAAAGTGGTAAACTGGAGGGGTGGTTGGTATAGATTGAGATTCTAAATGCAGAAAAAATAAAGTGCAAGAAAGTGAAGACAGAAATGCAATCAATAGAGAAGTTCTAGCTTAGAGGATCAGAATGACCCAATGTAATTTCATTCATCAAATTACCAAAACATATATCTAATTTCTTGCCTACGCCTAGCCCAATTGATTGGAAAGTAAACCAAAGGTCCTAATTACCTAATTAGCTAAACATCAATAGGTGAGTCCATACTAATCACATTTAACTAACCGCATTATGCTCTATGGATTACTCTAGGATGAACATTTAATTTCTATCGTCTAATTAAATATTTAATATGTTTTCCTCTAGATTAATAGATCAATGTTCTTTGTTATAGACAATAAATTACAAGCCTATCTAACCTTTTGTTTCTCAAATATTGACCCGCAATTTTATGTCACATATTGCATCCAAAGCATTCAACCATAAATCCTCAAGTAATTTCCCAGAAAATTAAGAGAAAATACAATTGATTAAGCAATTAAATTAAAAAAAAAAAAAAGAAACCCATAGCCAAGATGTAGAAATTATATTAAGAAAATTCTCCCAAAATTACCATATTCAGATCCCCTAACTAGAAACCTATAAGCCTTACCTTCTCATAGCGATGGAGAAGACGAGAACGTCATCTTTGTTGATTACATGAGAGAAAGAAAGAAAGAAAAATACAAGTGGAAGGGAGAAAATGGAGAGAAAATTGGCCAAGAGACGAATGGGAGGATCATATCTACCCTAAAATGAAGTAAAAACTCGCGGCAGGGCCCCATCATTCTCCAGAGCGCCGAGGTGCTGTGCTCTTTGCACGACACTATGGCCTAGAACTCGATTTGCATGTCTTGCTCTGCTTAGCTTTTTTTGTTTGCTAAATGCTCTGTTTAAGCCCAAAATAGCCCGTAATGCTCCAGAATGCATAAATTGTTCGAGATCCTTCAAATATAGCCATACAAAGACTTTAAAACTCATTAACAAGCTAGATTAAAGGCACTAAAATAGCACATTTTGGGTGCTATCGAGTAGCTAGAAAACTTGAGAGGACAACTTTTGCACATGGAAATCGAAAATCAGAGTTGTGTGCATGTTTCATAGAGTTATTTGTGTAATTTATGGAATACGGTTGCAATGCTACACCCTAGTATCGCGACACTTTAATGGTTATATCAAATAATCAATGCATAACCTCAAAAGATATATAGTGTCTCATTCTAATATGAAGTTAATTAACTCTATGGAAGAGTATCCTTAAGACACACAAAATGTTGAAAGCATATACGATTAATTATCTTCCATGAGTAAGAGACAATTAACATATGAATGAGACTTGACCTTTAATATACACTGGGTTAGTGTATACCACTAAAACAAAGTGTATAATCATTACGATGCATTTTTAAAACCTTCTCAAATTATCTATGGATAATGATAATTTTTTTGTGTATGGTGTTAAAGATTTTATGTTTTACAAGATCTATTGGTTCTTATAGAGATTTAAAAGAGATATATGTTAAGATTAATTTTATTGCACTGAAGCATGGTATACAAGTTAAAGGTTTTTGCTTGTAAATCACAAAGGAACATGTATGATGACTAAAATAATTACTTTAAGATATGAAAGATGTTTGAGATATGGGTTAAGCTGATCAATCTTTATTATAATAATAGAGGCTAAAATAAAGGAAATAAGAAAACAACAATTTATAAGAAATCATATTAAGAGATAGAAAGTATCATGATAGCGATTAAAATGACTTTTAATGGTAGTTTGTATAAGATGACTCTCCAAGCTTAAGTGTTTGAGAGTCACCTAGAAGGTTTAGGATTAGGAGATATGTCTCATATTCACAATAGCAAGTGGGAGAACATGTTGGATATAGAGTTGACCTAGGATGCATGTCTCACAAATTTTAGTGCACGTGAGAGATTATTGAGATTTATGCTCTAAAGTCTTGTAATTAATATCTATTATCAAACTATTAAGTTAATTTTATGTGCAATATAATATTATACATTATATATAATAATCTAAGGTTATCAGTGTAATCTTGAATAGTATATGGATGAATAATATTCAAGAAATAACTTAAATGGTCCAGTTGTGCATCTGAAATCATTTTTGGGAGTAAATGATTAATTTGTGATTTACTTAAAAAAAAAAAAAAAAAAAAAGGAGAGGCTTTATTCGATGTTGTAAAAAAAGGTCTAAAATGCTTCGGAAAAGGCTTTGTTGAACCCAAACTAAACCAGTGTCGGCAAAGACTCCCTCTCTCGATGCAAAAAATTAGAGCTGGGAGCACTTTCTTTTACAAACGCCAAAAATTTAATACATAAGAACCAATCCATGGCTTAACTAAAACTTAAACTTAAAAAAAATGGAATGAAAAATAAACTAATCTTAGGTGGCATTTTCAGGTTCTCCAAAACAAAACCAACACTGCCTATTGAATCAGTACACACAAATTTAAATGGTATTAGCTACATGGTACAAAGTACTTATAGCTATCTTCTTCATGGTGCTCTAGACTCACATTTGCTTTTTTTTTTTCTTTCTTTTTCTTACTCTAACAGATAGTAAAAAGTCTATAATGCTCAATATGTATATCAATAGTTAGTTCTATTTAAAATAAGCACAAAGATAATTTGAATTACACCATGAAAATAGCTTAAGCAAAACAAGAAAGATAACAAATTGTACTCATCTTTCTACGTCGACCGAGATCTTTAGGTCCATCCAACTACTCTCTCTCTGAAGAAGCTTTGACTCAAATACCTTAGATTTCTGTTTTTTATAACTAATATTTGTAACGGTCAGCAGGTATATCCTTATAAATACCACTGATTTTAAATTAAAATTATAGAGTTATCAACCTTTTTTTTTTTTAGTTTCCTGCAAACATCAAAATTTGTAAGCAATCTTCATTAAGTAAAAAAGAATTCAGATCTTCTCGTGGATATAGCCATTCTTGTCGAACCATGTAAACACTGTGTCTCTTTCTTCTTCTCTTATCTTTCTTGTTGAATCGAGTAATTCTTTACTGCAAATCGCGCCCTGATCGTTTTCATTTCAAATCATATCAAGCAATCAGATTATTGAGTCAATCGTGCATCGATTCATCGTTATCAAGTAGCTCCGAGTATATCATTTTCACCTTCAAGTCGCACCGAGTATTGTTCAAGAACCGTCGAGTGCGATCGAGTATTAGTTTTGTTGTCATCAAGTTGCATCGAGGATTTAACAGAGACTAGTCAGACAAAGAAGAAAATTCTAATCGAGCATCGAGTAGCAAGCAGTTGAGCATCGAGTTCCGAGTATTGAGGATTTAGCAGAATTGTTCTGAGCCATTTCTTCATCTCTCCAACATTAATCTTGAGTATTTGGGACTTGTGAAGGGTCATCAACCCAACAATTTGTGGTATTAGAACTTTTAAAGATCATCAAGATCATCTTTCTTGGAGCTTCAAGATTTTCAAGAAATCAAGACTCGATATTTGTTCAAATCAGAAATGGCCGTAGTAAGGTATGAGATCGAGAAGTTTGATGGGAAGGGTGATTTTGGCCTATGGAAGGCAAAAATCAAAGTCATTCTTGGATAGCAAAGAGCACACAAGGCCCTTTTGGACCTATCAATACTGCCAACCACCATATCAGCACAAGAAAGAGAAGACATAGATCTCACAACATATGAGACTCTGGTTTTGAATCTTAGTGACAGTATTTTGAGGCATGTAATTGATCAAGACACAGCCTACAAGATGTGGGTCAAGCTAGAAGGTCTTTTCTCTACCAAGGATTTCCCCAACAAGATATATTTGAAGGAGAAGTTCTTCACGTTCAAAATGGATTATGCCAACTCGCTTTAAGAAAAGTTGAATGAATTCAAGAGGATAGTCTTATTGGATTTTATGTTCTAAAACTCGTAGTTTGTAATATCATATTCTTGTTCAATAAAGTAGTTATTGAAAATCTTTAGTAAATTTAAATTCTATATTCATGAATCCAATAAACTAAGGTTCTGAGGCTATTAATTTAAGTTTGAACTTTATATAGTGACATAAATGTGGATCAAGTTCAAATATATATAGCCAAAATGGTCTATAGTATATGAATAAGGTTGGCGCCTTATTCTGGGGACACTATGGATGCGGCCCATTTTGTAGTTAGTACAAACGATTGTGATCCTAAACCGTTCATATGGAACATGAAAATGGGGGCATCCTATGTAAAGAGTTTACATAAGACTGAACCATGAAATAGTTACTTTTACGTTCTAAATGCCGTTTAATGTATAAAACTGACTATTTCGTTAATTGATGACCTAGGTACTTAATCTTAATCCTAAGCTAACTATGAACTCTTGTTCAATCGGAATTATTCTTAGATCTGCATAGGTGAGGGCAGCTCATTATCGCTGACTCATAAGCCTCTCATTTTAGGAGTAAGATCAGGTGATAGTTGGGAACATAGAGTGCAAGATAGAATTCACTCCTACCCGTTATAGGGATAATAGATAGGTTGTTCCCTTTAGTACTGAATCCAGTCTTGAACAAGGGCCCCACACTCTCATTGGCACGAGAGGGGTTTGGTTTATAGGTTGGACCTTAAACCAATTGTTCATTAGAGGATCAGTGGAACTTAAGGAATAAGATGTAGTCTCAGGGGTGAAACGATTTTTGACCCAGCCAAGATTACGAACAACTTGTGAAGGATTAGCTTACTAATCATTGTTATATCAAATGGACACAAAATATATCTATAGTGAGGGGAGTGCAACTACGAGACTATAGTGCAATGACCCATTAGTTAACGAATGTTAATTAACTCTATCTAAAGAGTTTAGCCAGCTAATCTCGGATCATTGGAGCCCATGATCTATAGGTCCATTAGGTTTCCCTACTAGCTCATATGGAAAAAACTTAGAACAGAATGATAGAATAATTCGAATTGTTTGAATTAGGTGAAGAGAGAGAAACCGACAAGTATATGTGATATAGTGGTCGTTTTTTCAAATATAGAGATACAGCTTTAATATTTAAATGTGATTAAATATCAAGAATATGAATACTTCATATTCGGAAGCTCAAAAATAATAGAAATGGTCAAAGATGTAAAAAGTCAAAGAGTTGAGTTTTGACTTTGAAAAGTCAAACTTTGACTGACCTTATATTCAAATGTGATTTGAATTTCGAGAAAATGAATGCGGATTCATGCTCGGGAGGTCAAAATTAGTCAATATGGAAAAAATCATAAGAAGTAAAAATGTTGACTTTTTGGTCAAAGTCAAACTTTGACCAAATGACTATTTTGCCCTTTGACTAAAGTTAGTGGGAAAATCCAAACTTTTGTTGGATAATTCTACTAACAAAATAGTGGGCTAAGTGTTGGGTTTTTGTGAATTTTTTTCATGTAATTTTGCATGGCCCTTTTCTATAAATATAGACTCGTGTTTTTGGATAAAAAACTTTTGGAGATTTTGCAAAATTAGTTTTTAAAATTGAGCTGAAAAAAAACGAAACCCAACCCAATTTCTCTATACTTTTTCCATCTCTTTTTCTCTCTCTCGGGTTCTTCTTCCATCGGGTCTCACAACCCGGTTCTAAGCCCAGAGAATAGTAGGTCAGCTTTAGTGGTGGTCTGTTCGTGTTCGGCTGGAGGTTTCAGGAGCTTCAAAAGTATTATTTCAAAATAACCCTAATTAATTCTTTTAGGGTTACATGTTTATTTTGGGCAATTAGAGTAAAATTGATTCTTATTTTCACTGCGCATGTCAATTTTTCCATCAAATCTCAGAGTTGAAGAGCCTTGGTGCGAAGATTGGTGATGAGAATGAGGCTTTTGTGCTATTAAAATCTCTACCCGAAGCCTATAAAGAGGTAAAGAATGCTTTGGTAGAGAATCAGTCACCACTGATGCCATCATTTCAGCATTAAAAATAAGAGAGCTAGAGCTTCAATCAGTGAAGAAAGAGCAACCTAGTACAGAGGGGTTGTTGCCAAGGGGAAGAACAAATGGAAGATGCAATAAGTATGCGGTGAACGGGTTGAGAAGTGTTTCAGCTAACACTTTCTAGGATGCGTTCATGCTATGCGATCATGCAACACACATACAATAGTAAACCACCTCTCGATGCGAATGCTACAGCTTCTAATGCTAGAACTCATGTGATATATGCGATAAGTCTATAGGACCTACACATAAGCCTCTATTCTTATTTATGCGATGACGAAATGACACTCACACAAATAAGATGACCACATAATATCATGCCTATCTCTAGGATGCATGCGATGTAGGTTGAAAAACAGAGCTTATCTCTAAGTCCCTATCTCTTGCTCATGCCAATCTAATCTCGCTCTCTCGAGTCTAGATTCTAAACTAGCTCTCTCGAGTCTTTAGGTACTTTCTTTAGACTCTCTCTCGAATAGCTCTAAAGAAGTGGGGCACAACATAAAACAAGATAATCGCATGCGACAAAGATCCTAGAACATGTTAGCTTAGTTCTTCTCAACCCATTCGATTAGTTTAGATACTCAATCGTGCTAAGAGAGTTAACAGATGTAGAATAAGAACTTCCATTATATAAATATAAAGTTGAAGTACAAAATAACAATGCAAGAAGAAAATAAAGAGCCTGGTAGCAATCTCTCGCTTCCCAAACTTTTACACTGTCTTTCTACTCGTGTTCAAAAGATATTATCGCTCTCGTGAGAGTCAGCCCGCTCTCTGATTTTACACCTCCGGGTTCTCTCTCGAGTTTCCCTGATCGATTTTCCGATGTCTCGACTCTTCTCTTGCTCCGCCTTAAAATAAAAAGGAAAACTATGGACAAGTTTAAACTGGTGAACTTCTGAACTTGCTAAAACTTGTGAACTCCTTTTCTGAAGGATGCCTTCGGTATTTATAGAGCCTTCGGGGTAAAAGACGACTTCTCTCTTATGATTGCACGGATGGGATGGCTTTAATTCTCTGACTGATACGCCGAATATTTTTCACCGAAAAGTTGGATGTAGTTGTTGAAGGAACTCAAAAGCGAGAATTCCATGAGCGGGTTTAGATCGCTCCGATTTTCATGACCAAAATAAAAACGATATACATTCTAAATAACAGTTATGCATAAAACCGTTTAACAATAGCATGCTCAGAATTCAATAAAGCATAGAGAAGAGATTCATTATAAGAGGAAGACGATCTTCGAATATATGAACCCACGGCAGCGGAAGAATTTCACCGATCTACCAGCACCCTGGCGAATCTCTCGTTTGATACTACATGATCCGAACGTACACGATCATGAAACGGGGACAACACCAAAAATAGGGAGAACCGGGTATCCTCGGTGTGAAAAACCCAGAGAGTGGGCTCTGGTGAGTTTGGTAGAAGATGGAAGAAAAGAAATCGTTTAGACGACAAGCATGCACGAGAAGAACTTCAATATCGTATAGCGGGGATGCTTATTGTATAGCAAAACTACACGATCGTTTAGGAAAAACTAGACGATCATTTAGGAAAATGATGTACGATCGTTTAAGGGACGCATGAGTTAGACGATTGTTTAGACGATTGAGAAGCTATCGTATAGGCTCTCGACGATTGATTTTGTTTTTGGGCGTGGGGATTCTTTTGCACGATTAAATTTCTTCACAAATTGAAAACTATTTTCAACTTGTATCTCGCTGGTTACGATCCCATTTCCTAAACGTGAGAATTTGTTAATTAAAATTAATTAATCAATTAATTTATTTAATAATTATAATCATATTATATTTATATCTTATAGTTTGATATCATATATCTACTATAGTATTTTTCCTATATTTGATATAAATCATATTTATATCTAATTTCCTCCAAAATAATGTATCTCATACATTTAGCCAATTATATCATATATAATTAGCCATTTCAATTATATCATATATAATTGTACTTCCTCTTGTCAATTTGAACATTTCAAATTAACCCAAACACTGGTTCTCAACTTTATCCAAGCTACCCAGATGACCTAATGGACCTGAGGCTCGAAGCTCCAATGGTACGTGAATAGCTGACTAAACTCTTTAGCCACGAGATTCACCATCTGTTAACTGTCAATTATTCCACTAAAGATCAATAGTTGAACTCTTATTACCACAAATATATTTATGTGTCCATTGGATATAACCAATCATGAGTACGATGACCCTTCACAGATGCTCGTAAGTACAACTGGGCCAATTTCCCATTTTGCCCCTGTAGTTACATCTCACTCCTTAAGTACCACTGATTCCTCTAATGACACTACAACATAGTCCAACTATGTGTGAACACCTCTCAGGCCAAAAGAAGGTGTGTGGCGCCACATCGTTGAAGCCCTGGAATCAGCCCTTAAGGGAGCCATCTATTTATTTACCACTACGTCAGGAAAGGAGTGAATTCCTTCTTGTGTAGCTAAGTTCCCAACTCCCAAATTCGACGTATCCCTAAAATGGTAGGTTTGAATTGGTGACTTGGCCAATCGCACCCATACAAATCAAAGGACCGCCCTCAATGTTAGGAGTTCCCAACTCACTCAAGATTGAGGTCATGTTACGTATGGCCATCCTAGTGAAGTGAAGTCCCTGTCATGAACGGTGTTATATAACGAGATATTAACACTTTGTGGTCAAGTCTTATACAAACTCTTTGTATAGGA